>NC_056731.1:849525092-850125092 GCF_019279795.1 Protopterus annectens
AGCTCCAACTCAGCCAATTACAAAGCTCAAAGTCTCTTACTTGGCTCGTGGCAAGGTAGGTATCCCATAGTGCACTAGTAAGAATCCCCAGATCTCGTTTGCCACGTCTACGAGTTCAATAGTGCTTCTTGCTTGGCCGTGGCTAAGTTGCATATTTTTCATTATTATTGTAGTTTTATTGATAGTTTTTCAACTAAGATAGCTTAGTTTACTTAGTCATAGTAATAGTATTTCATAGGTAGTTGATAGTGTGTTTTGCTAAAACTTTCGTACTTAGTGTTGAGAAACTTTGTGGCAGTTCTAGGACAGTTTTTGTTCTCTGTGTGATATCCTTCTGTGTACTAGTTTTTTGACATAATTCCTATTAGCGTAGGTCTGTGTTTGGGTTAGGACCTTGCTTTTTTCTAGTTTTTCAATAGTATAGTATATTGTGTAGTTTCTGTTATTGACTAGTTTTCGCCTGCTGTTTAAGATTTACTATTTGTGGTATTTTCTGTCTTGACTTCTTTCCTGTTTCCGCAGCTAGGTCCTTTTAAGTTAGAGGACCTAGTCTTCTGTTTCTCTTCTGTGTGTTAGTCTAGTGGGGCTAGGCCTGTTTAAGTTAGAGGACCTTGTCCTCTCTTCTGTTTCATAGAACTTCCTTTGTAGTCATGTCGAAGGAATCCAAAGATCATAAACCTTTGTGTTTTAGAAAGTGCCTTAAGTGCTCCCAAAATATATGTTGATTACTGATGGGCACAGTAATTGCATTTGCTGCCTCGGAGCCATTCACCTACAGGAAACTTGTTCTTTCTGTCACTCTTTCAGCTCTAAAGTTTTCCAAGAAAGAAAGAACAAATTAATACTGAAAGGTCTCCTTAAGCCTTCCTTCGAGGAGGACTTAGCCAGCTCTTCCTCATCCTCTAAGTCTCACTCATCAAAGAAAGAGAAGGTCAAGTCAGCCAAGAGACATTCTCCTGCTCTGACTATGTTGTCTGAACCTCCTTAGAAAACTTTAAAATTGGATAAGCCTTCAACCTCTTCGGCTCCACTGTCCTCGGAGCCATTCGAGGTTATCGATGTTGACACTGGAGTGTCTGCCCCTAGTCTTTCAGAGCCAACTACTGAGAAATTGCATCGGAGCCGGTCTCCCCAACTTTACGATCTCCCATTTTACAGAGATTTAGGTCACCTACCTTGTCACCCAGATTCTCCAAGAGCCTTTTGGAAGAGGATGTAGAGAGAGCAGTGCTTAGACTTTTGAAGTTGTCTGCTTTACCCAAATTGTTTCTGGCTCCGACCCAGTCAGTCCGGGAGCCATCTAAGACCATTCTTCCTGTTGTAGTTCCTCCTCCGAGCCTTGTTGGTCCTTCGGAGCTGGAGATTTCTGTGCTGCTTGTTGTGGAACCCCCTGTTCCAGCTCCCCTTGTGGCTCTGTCTGAGCCGAGTTCTGCTCAGACACAGGCGCCGTCCTTGGTGTCTAGGAGCTGAAGCTCACCAGTCAGCCACGACAGGGACGCTTGGACCCGAACCTCTTCGGTGCCGAGTCTACCTCTCAGTGCGTTGGCTAGGTTGAGCTCAGACCATACATCCATCTTGGAGCCGATCGCCTTGGAGCTGAGGGTTATCTCAGTTTCCTCAGAACCGGGGCTGTCCTCGAAGCCAGAGAGATCTGCATTTGAGATGATGAGCGTGCTGTCTCGGTCAGCTAAGCACAAGGGTTCCGATTCTCTTCCCCCTCGAGCACCGACCTCTGTCTCAGCACCATCTCTCTCGACAGCAGAGACCCACAGCCTCAGGAGCCCCTGTTGGGTGACTCCCCCCAGTCTTCCAAGACCTCCCCAGAATACCCTTCTGAGGAGCCCCCTTGGAAGTGGACATGCAAGAGGAAGCATGTAGAATCCCTGGATGAGTCCATCACCTCAGACACTGACCTTGAGGGGTCCCCCAGGTCGTTCTTTGATGGTATCTCCTTTGCAGATATCTTAGAGATCCTGAAGCAGAGAGGCGGCTGGCCCACTGTCACCCCTTCTGATGAGGAGTCAGTGTACATGAAGGCTTTTGGGTCTCAAAATTCAGCTTCTTGGGTGTCTCCACCTTTTGACGAACTCCTGGACCTAGTTAGTCGAAAGGTGTGGGGAAACTCCTGATGCTGTGGAGCCAGTCCCCAGAAGACCCAACAAATTTCTCTTGGCCCCAAAAGAGAGAGAATTCTTGATGAAAGATGTGCCTGTAGATGCCATGGTGGTGGCGGCCACTAAGAAGGAACTAGCGGGGACTTCTACTTCTGTCCATCCACCGAACAAGGAGTCTCGAAAGATGGATAGATACGTGAAGCGTATCTTCTCTTCAACGGCTTTTACTCTCCGATCACTGTACTATCTCACACATTTTACTAGGCTTCAGAGAGATCTCCTAAAGGAGCTAGGAGATGCTCTCCAAGGTAAATCAACGGAAGGAGTCTCTGAGAAAGTTACTGCTCAGTTGTCCACCTCAAACTCCATTGTTCACTCCTTCATGATGCTGATCTCCTATGCAGCAGATGGAGCGAGTAGGGTAGCAGGTTCAGGAGTTTCCCTTAGGAGAGACTCCTGGATGCACTTATGTAATTTTGCGGAACCCTTCAAATCTACTTTTACCAATGCCCCCTTTGATGGTTCCTCTTTGTTTGGACCAAAGGTAAAAGATGCACTCACCAGGTGCGAACAGGAAGGGAAAACACTCTCTGCCGTTGGAGTACATTTTACTGTCCCTACTACACCATATCCCAAGGGTCAGAGAGGCGGAAAAATGTGGTTCTAGAAGTCCTAGAGATTTTTCCCGGACACACAGGGTGATTCCTCCTTCAGAGGCATGGGAGGAGGAGCTAATGATAGACGTTGCCCTAGAGGCAGAGGGGTCCGCAAAACCAGGGTGGCCGCGATTCCTTTCGCAGTCGACCCTGTCAGTGCTTCGATGTGGTGCCCGGCTGCACTTCTCTGGATCCAGTCGGGCGTCGCTTATCTTTGTATCCAGAAGCCTGGCTCAACATCACCCAAGACAAGTGGGTACAAAGAATAATCTCCAGAGAAGACTCCATACCCTTCTTTCTTCCACCCCACACCCCCAAGAAGATCCCAGATGTTCCACCCAATCACAGGGATCAAGCAACTATAGAAGTTCAAAATTTGCTTTCAGAGAGAGTCATCCAAGCCGTCCCCAGACCATATAGGATTCAGAACTTACTCCAGATTCTTTTTAGTGCCAAAACCAACAGGGGACTGGAGGCCCATTTTGGACCTCAGCAAACTAAACGAATCCGTAAAGAAGGCCAAGTTCCTAATGGTAACACTGCACTCTGTACTCCCTGTATTAGGGAAAGACAATTAGATGGCAGAGCTTTGAGGAGTCATCTGTACTTTTGGCTGGGAGCCAGTCATAACAAGTTTCTTGCTCTGCCCCCCATGGTGTTCACTAAATGTATGGCATTAGTGACAGCTCACTTGAGACATCTTGAATTCCAAGTGTTTCTGTACCTGGACGACTGGCTCCAGACCACCACTACCAGGCACCTACTCCTACAAGCCAGGGATTTGACCATCCAGCTCTGTACCCAGCTAGGAATTGCAATAAATTGAGAAAAGTCTGCCTTGTCGCCCTCTCAATTTGTGACTTTTATAGGCGTAGAAATACACAGTTGCCATGATGGCTCGTCTCCCTGCAGACAGAATTCAAAACCTCAGACAACAGAGGCACACCTTACTTCCTCTACAAAAAGTCAAGGCAAAGACGGTGCTGAAACCCTTGGGACCAAGGCTTTTACCATAAATCTAGTTCTACTAGCTAGATTGCATACGCAAATTCTTCAGTGGCTGCTTTTCTCCCAGTAGTCTCTTCAACAACTGCCTCTATCTCATCATATCCTCATAACGGAGTCTTGCAAAAAGGACCTTAGTTGGTGGATTCAGCCCAATAAACTAATGACAGGAACACCCTTCCTCCCTCACCAACCTGTTGCTACTGTGACCACAGATGCCTCCCAGATAGGGGGGGGGCATTATCTAGGCAGGACTGTCCAAGGCACATGGCAAGATCACTAGGCTCACTTGCATATCAATGTCCTAGAGATGGGAGCAGTGCTTCTAGCATTGCAAGCACTTCACGACTTTCTTCCTTTAGGGATCATAGCAATCTAATCGGACAATATGTCAGTGGTATGGTATCTAAACAAGCAAGTAGGAATCAAATCTTACCTCCTATGTCGAGAGGCTCTTCATGTTTGGCAGTGGGGGTTATCTTTCCACAGCACTTTCTAGTAGCAACACACATCCCAGGAACAACCAGTGTGATAGCTGACAAGCTCAGCAGGGCAATCTTGATGCCTCACGAGTGGTCTCTGAACCAGAAAGTAGCGGAACAGATTTTCCGCAAATGGGGACAGCCTTGCTGTGATCTTTTTGCCAGCCTGATCACTGCCAAATGCAGCAGCTATTTCTCCCTTATTTCCCCTCCGGGGGAGTCACCGAGAGACCCACTTGTTCACGAGTGGCCTCCAGCACTTATTTATGCATTTTCCCCCTTTTCCTCTCATATCGAAAGTGACCCAGAAAGCAAAGTTCTTGGGAAGCAAAATGATTCTGATCACTCCTTACTGGCCTCGTCAGATTTGGTTCCCCTTTCTCAGGCCTCATCTCCTCGACAATCCATGGACTCTGGACCCAGTTCCAGACTTCTTGACACATGTCAGGCTCCCTTCAAACCTGCCTCCACACCTTCAACTTGACAGCGTGGCTGCTCCACTTCCATCCCTAGTCAGGCTTCATGATTTTTCACCTGCAATGACCCATATTCTTAGGTCTTCCCACAAACCTTCCACTTGGAAGTTATATGCTAGCAAATGGAGAAGGTTTTCTATCTGGGCAAAAGAGAAAACTCTAGATCCTTACACAGCATCCATCCCTTTGGTGTTAGAATTTCTAACTGAACTTTTCCGTCAGGGATCAGCTGCTGCTACAATTAGAGTTCAACTGGCAACGATTTCAAATTTTCATTTGGGACAACATGAGCCTAATTTGATGGCTTACAGATTATGTAAATCCTTCCTTAACTCATTCACTCCGAAGCAGCTCAGAAAATCCTGCCTGCTTACTTCCGCCATAGGAACAACAGTGCAGCCTGAGCTCATTTTCAGAAAATCCATTTCTAATTCCATACAGAAAACAAATGTTCATAACTCTAACTATAAGAGCTAGATTAAAAATGTAAACGTGAAAGTTGTTCAGCAGACACTGACCTTTACAACAGTGTAAATGTTGATAGTGCACATAAGTCATTATTAAATATCTGGCAAGGAATGTTGATATTGTGCATATTTTTACCTTTTTGGAAAAGCAGAGCACAATATCTTGGTCAATGTACCATGCAGACCCATACAATTTGTATTTAATTTGTTAGTATGAATGCCAGCTTTAAAATGATACCTTAACCATTACTGTGTGATGCTCCTTTATGGAGATATTCACAGAAATATGATTAATATAATTATCATAATTGATAAACAAAGCACAATATCTCATCACCTGTAACAGAGCCAACATATCTGTGTAGAAGTTGTGCGTCTGAATGTCAGCTTCAAAATGATGCATCATTTGTGTGATCACCATGTTCCCTTGCAACGATATGGGCATAATAATAAGTACTGGAAATGTATAATTTGCATACTCAGAGAAATATATTTTACACAACACATTTCATAATAGAGTTTTACTTACTATACTGGTCCTACTTGGTCATGGGTGTTTTCCATTCTTCTCACAAGCTGCATGTTACCAATCCTGCATAGCTCTCCTCACGCCATTGTGGAGGTCGGTCAAGAACAACGCAATGCCCTCTTGAGTTAGGTGAACGCCATCCCTTCTGAACAGGTGAACATCTTCCGCGGTGATGCTGTCATGGCAGATTGTAGATCCACCGACCCTGTGCATCAAGCCATGCATGAACCCATTCTGTAAACGTCTGGCCTTGTGAGCTGCCCGTTGACTGTTTGCTGTTTTCCATATCTGTAGAGGAATTATATCAGACCACACTAAATGACAACATGGCCACCAAGACTTCAGGTGTTCAAATATTGCTGTGCTTTGAAATCGTAGCCTTCCGAGTGGTTGACTGATGACATCATTCCCTCCAATGTGCAGCACAAGAATGTCGGGCTTAGGGTAGATGGAACACTTCTCTTCCAACAACTGCAGTAGTCCGCTCCAATGCATACCTCTTCTTGCAATCCAGTATACCTTCACAGTGGATGTGGGGAAGCTCAAGTTGTACCGGTTTTCAGTTTCAGAGGCATAGCTGGCAGCCCAGTGAATGTAGGAATGGCCGCATACTTACACTCTCACTTGTAGTTCTCCTGGTCGTGAAGCCATGTCTATGTCAGAAGGTGGACAAACCTGCAGAGGAAAGAAAATGCACACAGATTACTACTGATATTTGAAAAAGGTATTGGAAGACTACATATATATGTATATCATATGCATTACCTGGTTAGCCCATCCAAATCTTCCATCCTATCCACAGGGGCAGTATTCTTTGCATTAGGTGCATAAGTGGCGATGACGCTTCAGAGGTACATACCTACTACCCGTGAAAACACCAAATTACACACTATGACTGACAAGGAGGCAAAGAAAGGGCACATGTAAAGAGAAAAAGCAGGGCAAGGGCCTCCGCTCCACTAATATGCCAAGGAAAGGCATGGGGCTCCAGTTGGTTATCTGAAGTGTCCCATAGCTGTGCTGGCTGCCCACTCAGACTGCTGATACCACCATTGTCTCATGACCTCCTTCAGTATCAGCAGTCTGCCTTACATCTGCCTTTTCTCTTTACATTTGCCCATTCAACAATGGACCTAAGGGATGACGGACTGAAGTAACTCACTAATTGCTGCCCTGACCTTCATACATTTACTACCCTCACCTACATAGGTGTAAGTATATTTACTATATTTAATAATAAATAGTAAAAGAACAAGACTCTAATCAGTATTTCAACAGAATGACTTCACATGTCAAAAGCACAGGAAATGTTTTACCATAACAGTGCAAGATAGTCTCAAATAAATACAGGCAACATATGAGCTTGGATACTGTCATTGCCTTGTAAGTAAAAAAGGAAATACTGTACAATATATTCTTCTACATACACACAAATGAACAAAGTATTAATGTATACTCCTAAGAGTCTTATTGTGTAGTATACCAGATTAATAATTTAGAAGAAAAGCATTAAATAGTGTATACTCTCAACACAATACAGACAGCAGACAAGGTATAATACAGACATCACAGAAGGTAAATAAAGAAATTGAAGTTGTAAAAGTGACAGGAACTGGGAGGAGGGGGGAATTGCAATGACTCAAGTAGAGAAAAACCCAAATCTGGCTTGTGCATTCATGAATGTGATAACGACTTCTACTTATGTGAATAACAGTGACAGATGCTGGGAGTTTTGCCTGAAAAGTGATAACTCAGTGCTATATTGTAACTGCACTGTGATAATGACGTGCAAAGTTCTGCATGCTCACACAGGTGATAATTGCTGCACATAACATTTTCAGTAGACATTTCATTATATTACCTTGTGTGGCTGTTATGCAACACAGACACATTATCATCAGTAAGGAGACCTGAGTAATTCAGTAAAATAGTATGACACTTTGATATTACTGAGCCCTTTCTCCCACCTAAATTCCACAAATGACTGACAAAGCCAACAAAAAAGCATAAAACGTATGGTAGCTCCATGCTTGTAATAGTCAGCTAGTAAGTTCAGAGACATCTGTAAGAAATTCATTCTAGGGAATTTAACTAGAATTAGTGACATAACTATGTAATGGAACATATGCTATGTCAAATACCGGAAAGAAATAACACGATATTTTGCAAGTCAAAATCATACAGAAATAGCTAGCAGAACCAAGTAATGTCAGGAAATAAAGGAAGTAATACCTCAATATGTCATACATGGAGTGCCTCAAAGCTCTGTTACTGTACTCCGTATCCTACACACTAACAGGTGACCTATCTGTGGCATACAAGGCATCCTCCAACCCAATATTGATGAACCTACTAACGTAGCCTAGGGGACACCTGAGGTAGTATTTATGTTACTAGGATAAATTTTTCCAGACAACTGGGGAACTTCCCCCATTCTTTTCAATAGGTGCTGTGGGATCTTTTAGATCTACCTGAACTACCAACAACTCCAGCAGATAGGGCCTTGGTTTAATGCCTCATGCAATGACAACACACACACAGGAGTGCAGCATACCTCTTATGATGCACTGTAGTGTTTAGCAAATGATCTTCCTGGTGTGGGAGTAGAGCCCACAGACTTGTGCACCAAAGATGAGTGTACTCCCTGTTGCGCCACTGACATCACATATATGTTTACAAATATCCTACATTTTCTACCTTTTTGGAATAAAATGGAAGGCTAGCAATCTTTTCTTCCCTCAATTGCCAGTCTCATAGCACTTGGAATACTCAGGCAGTGTAGCAACTCCCTGATGCTCACCTCACACAATGTTACTTGCCTTGTCAAACATTGCAAATACTTAACTTAAGAAGGCATAACTCCAACAAATGAACACAGCCTTTGAGCACATACCTACATAGCACGCCTCACAAATTCATAAATCATCACATGCAAAAGCTGTAATAAAAACTCACTGCATAAGCCTCCAAGATCCAACAAGACTAGGATTCAACAAAAAGTAATCATTACAGTACCTACCAATACATCCATAGCTCAGTCACCATGAAGTAATTCATCCCAAATCCAATGCACCAAAACTGTCTACAAATTAAAATGCAATAATGTTGGTGACTCTATAGTGAGAAGCAGACTATTTTCAAGAGACCAGATAAAAATAGGGTGACAGTAAGTTGTCTTTCAGGTGCCAAAATCAGACATCAAGGCCCCTCAAGACCCCCAAGTCAAACAACTGACTATGACATGGTGTTGTTCCATATGTGTGTGTATAAATAATTTGGCAGGGAGAACTCAGGGGTATATGCAGACAGACATGTTTGAGCTCTACGTGCATGTCAAAAATGCAGGAAGGAATGTAATACTGGGCTGAATCTTTCCTTCTCCAAGAATGATGCCAAAGTGCAAAAAAAAGATGAATAGCGTCAAAAATTGGCTTAATTGGTGACATTCAAGGAGGATCTAGTATCTGTCACCTTGGAGCGAGATGGGGCGTAGTCCTACTTGCTTCACCAGGGACATCTTGCATTACATCTTCCAAAGCTTCTGCATACTGGCAAAAGCCATTGCTGTGCCCACAGTGTCTTTTTAGACAGAGTCTATCTGATGGGCTTTCCAGACACATTCCCCCCAAGACCCCTAAAGTAGTATGTCCAGGTATGCACAAGAACTAAAATGAAACATTCCCTGCAATGAGCACTTCAGTAATATGTACGAGTACACACAAGCACCAAAACGAAGCATTTGTCCCAAGTACATACCTCTCAGATCAGATGGAACAGATGAACTTAAGGATACTGGATCTCTAGTTCTTACCTGGCCTGAAAGAACCTAAATCACTAATGATTGTAATTGTTGATTAATATGAAGAGCTTGTCTACCAAGAACAAGCCCAGTTTATCCTTTTATACTGTACTGCACTATCAGTAACATGAATGGTGGTGCTGCGGTAGCGTTGTCGCCTCACAGTAAGACGCTGTCCGGTTCGATTCTCAGCTAGAGTGTCTTCTGCGTGGAGACATGCATGAATGGGCGTACCTTCGTTGAAGGTTGTGCGTCAGGCCTGGCAAGCCGGTACGTAAAAATCAACTGCCAATCAGCGGACCGGAGTTCCTCTGTGGTGACCCCTAACCGAGAAAAGCCAAAAGACACAAACTATCAGTAACATGAATCAAGTGTCTGATGTGAGAGTACAACCCATCATCTTCTGCACCCAAAGTAAGTGCACAGTCTGCTGTTCTACAGAGACTACAGCAGGTGCATCCACCTCCAACTGAACAGAGACTGAAAAGCCAAGTGGGTTTCTCTTGCACCTGTTAGCCTGGATATTTGTTTTCTTACAGCCTGCAACACATGTTGGATGTGTTTATTAGCATGTTTGTTGCTTAGAGTAGCACAGCTCAGCAGTTTTTGCCTTCCACTTGTTCCCCTTTTTCAGTCTGTTGACTAGCCTCCTCTTCTCTTTTGCTCCCCAGTCTATGATCGTGTGTGTGCATGTTGCTGGGCTTAACCACAGCTCATGACTAGATGAACACACAGAGACAGGGTGTGCATGTAGACTCCACACATTAAAAAAAAAGTAAATAAATCTCCCGGCCAGTGGCTAAAATCCAGGGGGTGCAAATGGACCCCCCTTGCACCTGCCTGTGGGCGCCCATGTGCCTCTCCACCTCTTAGAGCAAGAAGTCTCAACAAAGCCATAAAATACAAGGTCCTAAAATAGGGCCAATTTTTTTAATTATTGCTCTTATGAACTTTAAATCAGTTGATAGAATAACAGGTTTGGCATTAGCAAGAATTTTCTGAAAGGTATAAAGTCTTAAACTCGAATTTCTCCTCATTATTTTCTAACTTTAATCATTAACGATTTGCTGGAAAAACATTTTATTAAAAATGGGCCAAAAAGTTACTTTCTGTAGGGTATGAAGTCTGAAACGCAAATGTCTGCTCATTATTTTCTAACTTCAGTCATCAATAACTTGCAACTAATTTACCAGAAACCCACAATTTTTTTTATAAAGGGAAAAAAGATGGGGCAAAATCTGGATGTTCTGAGAAAATCTGTGCAGCTGAGAAGCACGTCGAGCCTACTCTGGCTTGTAATTATTGTTTTATTAAAAAAAAGGAAAACTTCCCTCGAAGTTGCAGTCAATCCGATCGCTTACTTCATTGAAGTGGACCTGACTGACTGCATCTTACCGACAAATGGAAAAAAATCATGAATCATGCAGTGAGATTCGTACCATGGAGCTTGAAGTTCATCTAGATAATTCAGTTGTTTGACATCTCGGAACGTATGCCTGTTGGAATCTCTGACTATAACTTTGCAATTATTAACGGACGAAATGACTCATTTTTCACAAAATGGAACTGAACAGTGGCACCCCCCCCCCACACACACACACCCACACGCACACACACAAACATGCACTTCGGAAATGAATAACCTTGTGTAATGTCACAGCACGGCTGCTAAGTGTACATCTCAACAGTCCAGAAAGTCGCAGACTATCCCGGTTTTTGCCTCACATTTCTGGTCTTTTCCTCCTTACATCTGTGTTTTGTTCGCAGATCAAAGACGGTTGAAGTCACTAAGTATGTAACACCTTAGGTTGAGTCCTTTAGAAAATAGGTGGGAGTTCTTTTTGTTTCAACTTTATAAGAGTAATATTTGAAGTATGTATCTGCTTTTACACCTTTGTCACGCATGTATGTTTGACTTAGTCCGTAACTGTAGTGGGTAAAAATCTTATGTCATTTAAACATGTGTCCGATGCACAAGATTGATGCAGGAACTAGATTTTCTCGTCTTATATTTAGCAGCAAAGCTTCAGATGACATTTCTTTTGTTCATCTCTACTAAAATGTAAGCAACTGACAAGGAAAGGAATGCTATATCAATAACTAGCAGAAGCTTTGCTGTAGAATACAGGAAGAGAGCATGCAAATCCCGCATCAGTCTCGCACCGTGAACGGTTGGTATGCACCGACTAAAAATGTACAATGATGCGTGCTGGCAGAGACTGGCTGAAATTATGTGGGACAGAAACATTTAAGTGACAGAAACTGCCATTTTGTGAAGATGCCTACTTTTCCCATGGTAGCTGCATTTCATCAAAATTGTACGTTATAGAAATCTTCTACATTAGAATTTACCTGGGGGAAAAAAACGCAAAGTGAAGTGCGCCGAGTTTGTTTGCAGAGTGAAGTAAAACAAGACCGGGATTAGGGTTTGCATGCATTTTTAAAGAAATTGAATGTTGTGGGCGGGATTGTTGGAACATCATTAGGAAGATCTCTGTTGCAGCTGGACGACAGTTGCAAGCCAATTTTCTCTAAACTTTCAATATAAACCTGATGTTACTCCACACTGAAAATTAAGTTGAGAAGGTACCTGACAAAGTGCAGGTACTTTTTCAGCTTAATGTTTAACAGTGGAGCTAAAACTTCACTAAAAATTTACCGGTGCTTGTGGAAGGCACTCTGGTAGAACAGCATAGATTTTCAAGCGTCTCGGAGAGCGCTTGGCTGGAAGCACAAAGGCGCCCAGAGAAGGTACTCTGGGTTAATGAGTTAAAGGCGCTACCTTGCTGAGACCTCCTTTTCAGGAACCTGTACCTCCTTAGGATCTAAATTTCATTCTGTCCAAACTCACTTCCCCGCCTTTTGAACCCGCACAGTCGTGTGAATTGAAGTTTCTGTCTTGGAAGACCATTTTTCTAGTAGCCATCACATCCGCTAGACTGTTACCAGAGTTGCACGCACTGTGTATCAAACCTGCATATGTGAATTTTCATAAAGGCAGGGTTTCCCTTCTTACAAATCCTTCCTTCATCCCTAAAGTTTGCTCTCAAGCTAATTTGAACCAAACTATCGAACTGCCTGTATTTTTTCCTAATCATTCAAACAGTGCAGAATATAAATTTCATGAACTTTGATGTTCATAGACCGTTATGGTTCTATCTACATAGAAATCAAAAGAAAAACGAGTTGAATGGTAGGAGAAAGCAGAAATAAGCAAATATGAATAACATAATGCTAAAGCAACTAAAAACTTTAATATGGTAAGCGCTTTCAGTGGTAAAAATATTCCACCTTCTTCAGACCCTGGTCTGAAGAAGGTGGAATATTTTTACCACTGAAAGCGCTTACCATATTAAAGTTTTTAGTTGCTTTAGCATTACGTTATTCGTATTTGCTTATTTCAGCTTTCTCCTACCATTCAACTCGTTTTTCTTTTGATTTTTAGTAGTTTTTTTGGTTTTCTTGTTTTTTTTGTTGTCTATCTACATAGAACACAGGAACTTAGAAAATCAGACTAATTGTTAGTGTCCTTTTCTGAAACTAGAATAGATCTGTCAGTCTCTAAAGTGACTCTGTCTAATTGGATTTCCAACTGTATATCCTTTATCTACTCCTCAAATGGAAAGAACAGTCCGTTTAAGATTAAGGCTCATTCCACAAGATCCCTGTCCTCATCTGCTGCTTTTCAAGCCAGAGTTCCGATTTACTGTATTTGTGCAGTAGCAACTTGGGCTACCCCTCATACCTTTATTACTCATTACAAATTGGATTTGACCTCCAGGGGTCGAGCCGCCTTTAGTTCCATGGTGCTCGTATATTCCTGTGAGCCACTTGAGTAGAAGGGTGCTAGGGACGCTGTCCCATATGTAAGAATGAAGGCGAGCTAGGAATATAAAACATAAAGAAGTTATGTACTCACCATAACATTCCACATTTGTAGTCCATCTCACCCTTCATTCTTATGAACCCTCACCCACCTACCCCCGTCCTGGGAGGATCAGGAGGCAGGATAGTATTGCCTTTGGTAGGGTGGAGACCTTTCATTTTCCCTTCTGGATTACTTTTCCTGTCACTCTTATAGTTAGCAGCAAACAAGATCTGGGGATTCTTACTAGTGCACTATGGGATACCTACCTTGACACGAGCCAACTAAGAGACTTTGAGCTTTGTAATCGGCCGAGTCAGAGCTGAGGATTGGCTCCAAACCCATATGAATGAAGGGCGAGATGGACTATAAACATGGAACGTTATGGTGAGTACATAACTTCTTTTTCATTGTCCTTGCAGGCCCTAAGAGGTTCATCAGTCTCCCAGGTGACTTTATCAAGATGGCTGTCTGATTGCATTTCCTTTGTGTGCACTTCTAAGGGTGTTAATCTTCCCAAGGCTGTTCGAGCTCACTGCACTAGGGCCATGGGCCGGGCTGCAAGATGTGCAGCATTCAACCCCCAGGCCCTGCGGGATCGCAGGACCAAGCTGATTCTGGTGGGTCTTTTACCTGCAGAATCAACCACCTTTTCTGCAGTGTCTTTGCCAGCCATGGCTGTGACTGTTCAGGCTTCCGGCCCTCCTCCTCTGTCCGGGACTCCCACTCCCACCTCCAAACAGGGCGAGAGAGAGAGGGGCCAGGAAAGGCAAACACAAAGAAAAGGAGAGAGAGAAGGGGAGAGGGGTCGCAAGAGGCAAGTGGACTCTGATCCGTCACCACCCCCCCCCCCAGCTAAAGTGGTCTCTACTCCAGAAAAAGTTGCTATGCCATCTTCCCCTCAGCTCCATTCCCCACGATTGTCCCCGGAGCCGGAGGAGGCTTGACCCGCTTCAAGCTTGTCCTCGCATCGGCCCTCCCGGCCAGTGTCTGTGGAGTCCTCAAGATCCACAAGGAGCCTCTCTGAAGCTGACATGGACCAGATGATGATAAGGTTCCTGCAAACTCAATTGCAGATGGGAGTGTTGCTGCCCCCCCCCCCCCCCCCAGCCAGAGCAGGGAGTTCGGCATTTGCCCCAGTAGCTCCTTCTCTGATCCACCCTCTGGTTTCAGAGTCCATGGATCTGAGGAGCCCTGGAGTCAGGGGGTTGGCGCCACTGGTTCCTCCAACCTCGACCCCGGCCAGGCTCTCGAGCCTGTCAGATCCGCTGTCTGATCCGAGCTTTCGGAGCCGAGATCTGGGCATCGGATCCAAGGTAATGAGTGTGTTGTCAGCCCTGTTGTGGTTGGGGCATACCATCTCCATGGGTCCGGCTGTTCCGGCCTCAGCTCCGATCCCCTCATCAGATCTGAGGGACACGGCTACCTGCCCCCTCCAATTTTGGGGAAGCTGGTTCCCCTTCATCTTTCGACGTTGTGGGGAGGCTTCTCTCTGGAGGATCGAGACCCCTCACTCTTTCCAAGTAGACCGCCCCTGCTCCCTTGCAACTGATTTCGTCTTCCATCATCCACCCTAGGGTCCATGGCAGCAGCTATAAATCTGGTTCGTTGTGCACGTCTGCGTTTGAGTGTGTTACAGTGGACCTTACAAGTTCAGTGGTCTCTACTAATATCAGTCTCTAGACTTTCTGATTCCTCTAAGCAAAGTGTGCAGAGCTTCTCTCGTGGTGGCTTCAATTTAGGATCTGCGAGGAGGGTGCCCCTTTGTTATGCCTCCTCCCCAAGCCACGGTGACCACGGACACCTCCTGCTTAGGGCCATTGCTCAGGCAGGACTGTCCAAGGTACATGGACCCCAAGCAAGACAGTTCTGCATACCAATGTTCTAGAGATGACAGCAGTCCTTTTAGCGTTGCAGACCCTTCATACCTCTCTTCCTCTGGGAACTATTGCAGTCCAGTCAGACAGTATGTCAGTGGTCTGGTACAACAACAAACAAGGGGGAAACAGGTCCTATCCACTTTTTTCGAGAGGCCATGAGAGTGTGGGAATGGACGATCTCCACCAACCGTTTTCTGATAGCAGCGCACATCCTGGGTCAGTCCAACATTTTGGCAGACAAATTGAGCAGGACTATCCTTTTGCCTTACAGGTGGTCTCTGAACCCTTATGTAGCCGAACAGATCTTCCTCAGGTGGGGTCAGCCTTGCTGCAGTTCCTCTTCGCATCGCCGTCCAACGCGAAGTGCAGCGAGTTTTTCGCTCCAATTCCCCCAAAGGGGGAAGTCCCCAGAGACACTTTTGTCCATGCTTGGCCACCTGGTCTTCTTTGAGTATCCCCCACGTACTGTCATGACAAACTTCTTAAAGAAAGTTCTTCGGTTGGGGAGCAGAATTATCCTCATAGCCCCATTCTGGCCTCGTCAAGTTTGGTTCCCTTCCCTGCGGTCTCATCTTCTACCTCCGCCCTGGATTTTGGATCCCATTCCGGATCTCATTTGTCATCCCTCGAATTCCTCCTCCGAATCTGGACAGCCTCAAGCTCACAGCTTGGTTGCTCCAGTTAGTTGTCAGGACTCCTGGTATCTCTTCCCCAGTTAAATCCATTCTGGTAGCGGCACACAAGTCCTCTACCAGAAATGTTTACAATAGTAAATGGAAATGTTTTTCCATTTGGGCTTTGCAGAGAAATCTGGATCCTTTTACCGCTCCACTTCCATCGGTGTTGGACTTTATCTCATTTTCCAGCAAGGGGCCAGCTCTTCCACAGTGAAAGTCCAGCTGGCGGCTATATCCCATTTTCACGTAGGGGAAAATTCAGGTTCTCTAGCTGCTGCCAGAATTTGCAGTACCTTTATTAAAGGTACTTTTCTTCTGAGACCTCCCATCAAAAATCCATCCCCTCTGTGGGATTTGACATTGGTTCTTCAGCCCTTAGTTGTGCCCCTGTTCGAGCCTGCACCATCAGTTGACTTGAAATTCTTGTCATGGAACACAGCCTTCCTGGTAGCTATCACTTCAGCCAGGAGAGTGTCGGAGCTTCAAGTGTTATGTATGAAGCCCCCATACCTAGTTTTTCATAAGGATAGGGTGTCTCTCAGGACTAACCTGTCTTTTCTTCCTAAAGTCGCTTCAGAGTCTAACATTAATCAGTCTATTAATTTGCCTGTATTTTTCCCTAATTTTCAAAATAAAGTGGAATACAAACTTCAAAAACCAGCGAAAATCAAAAACCACCAACCTGACTAGTAATGCAAAAAATGATGCAATAGGTGAAACAATAAAGCCACAGAGGAGGGTCAGGCGAGAAATTTTAACTGTGCTGACTTGTGTTGGAAGTGGATGTTGTTTTAAAATTATCATTAAAATTTCTCACCTGACCCTCCTCTGTGGCTTTGTTTCATCTATTGCATTGTTTTTTTGGAATACAAACTTCATTTGCTAGATGTTAACAAGCAGTTATGTTTTTACTTGCATAGATCCAAACCCTTCCGTAAATCTGATCAGCTTTTTGTTTCCTTTTGCTAAACCCTTTTTAGGAAAACCACTTTCAATGGTGACTCTCGCTAAATGGATTTCGCTTTGTATTTTACAATCATATAAAGAACTTTGATTACCAGAACCAGAAGGGGTTCATGGTTATTCTACCCGTTCTGTGGCTACTTCTGCTGCATTCTGGTCTAGAGTTTCCCTAGATGATATTTGTTCAGCAGCTACCTGGGCCTCCTCTCTCACTTTTATTACTCATTATAAGCTAGATGTGGTGTCTAGTGGAAGGGATTCCTTATGCTCTGCAGTGCTCCGGAATATCCTTCCTTAAGGGCCTCCCAAGATTTCGGGTAGCTGGGGACTCTGTCCCACAGGTTGATAGTCAAATGAAGTTAACTACTTCAGATAAAGAAGTTATGTACTCACCATAACGTTCCATCTGAGTAGTTAGACTTCATTTGTCAGCAACCTTCCCTCCTTCCTTCCCCCTGACCTTGGTGGCTTATTTCTCTGTTCGGGCACAATGTCCTGAGTTTGACGAGCCTGGTGTATATGTTTGGGTCAGGGTTTTGGTGTCTTAGGTTGTTGTGTGTCACGTAATGGGTGGCAAACTTGATATGAGGATTGGAAGGAGGTTGCATTGTAGTATGGGTAAGGGGGAGGAGCTTGGAGCTCAGATCTTTAGCTTGGTAAGCTGCCGGCTCGGATCCAGAACCCACAGGTTGCTGACAAATGAAGTCTAACTACTCAGATGGAACGTTATAGTGAGTACATAACTTCTTTTTTCCCTTCCTCCTCCGGTTTCAAGAAAAATCCCCAATGTTCCACCCTGTCAGAGGGAACAAGCAGCAATTCAGTGTCAAAAGCTGCTAGAGTAAACGTCATCCAAGTGGTCCCACCAAACCAGATAGAATCCAGAACTTACTCAGTGCCAAAGAAAACGGGGGGAATGGTGACCAATTTTGAATCTCAGCAACTTGAACAAGTCAGTTCGACACACCAAGTTCCAGATGGTTACCATTCAGTTCAGTCCACTCTGCCTTTATTGGGCAAGGATGACTGGATATGTTGCATAGATCTTCAGGATGCGTACTGTCACAAAGATGAACAGGCAATCCAGAAGGTATTTACACTTCCGGCTGGGAGCCAGTTCAGAGTTCTACCCTTTGGTCTCACCACAGCCTCAGGGTGTTTACCAAATGTATGGCAGTAGTGCACAAACTTAGACTAACAAACAAACTGATAAAATACAAAAAACAGAATCAGGACAAAGAAAGCAGCACTTAAATGGCAAACAAATTTAATGTAAAGCGCTTTTCATTTGTGTGAAATGCACAAACTTTAGACTAATATGGCAGTAGTAACAGCTCACTTGAGACTGCAAGGATTCTGGGTGTTTATAATTCTAGAGGACTGATTCATTACCACCCCAACCAGGCATCAGTTAAGGGCAAAAGATCAGGATCTCCAGACATGTTCTCATCTGAGGATAACTTTAAACTTCTAGAAGTCTCAATTAGAACCAACCCAAAATTGGAGATTATAGGAGCACTGTTCAACACGGTCAGTGATAGCCTCACTACCTTTAAGGGTTCAAACTATATAGTCACAGGTCATTAACATAATCTGCAGTACCAGGATCTCAGCCTGCTTGGTCCTGCAAGTTCTAGGATCAGTGTCAGCTGCTGTAGCACTAGTACCTTTAGCCAGATTTTACACAAAGATCCTTCAGTGGATGCTAGCAACATAATAGTCCATATTTACCAACCATGTTAACCCCAATACAGATCATCCATACATGCAAGGGAAATCTCGAATGGGGGATTCAGTTGGACCAGGTTCTACAATGTCGTCCATTCATTCCTCCTCAGTCCAAGGCCATAGTGATCATGGATGCTTCCCAATTGGGGTGGAGGGGCATTTTCAGGAGAAAAACATCCAATGCATTTGGTCCTCCCAAGAGGCCAACTTGCATATCAATGTCCTAGAGATGAGAGCAGTGCTTTTAGCATTGCAGGCTTTTCAGAATGCTCTCCCTCTGGGGATGATAGCAGTTCAAATGGACAATGTCAGTAGTTCGGTATATCAACAAACAAGGTGGAACCAGATCTTATCCTTTGTGTCGAAGTGCTCAGTGTGTGGCAATGGATGATCTCATCCAACCAATTTTTCATAGTAACGCATATTGCAGGGAAGTCCAAAGTGATGGCAGACAAACTGAGTAGGTGTATTCTTCTACATCACAAGTGATCTTTCAACAAGAACATAATGGAAATTATTTTCCATCAGTGAGGCCAGCCTTACTTTGATCTTTTTGCCTCTCCCCTAAACAAAAAATTAAGCAGCAGCTACTTTGCCCTAATCCCTCCGCAGGGTAATCACGGAGGGCTATTGTCCTTCATGATTGGCTCTGGTCTTCTTTACGTTTATCCCCTAATTTGGAAATTCCTACTGAAAGCTGCCATGCTGAAGAGGAGAGTCATCCTCATTGCACCTGACTGGCTTCAACAGATTTGGTTCCCTTTCCTTTGGCCTCACTTACTTCACCAACCTTGGATTCTGGATCCAACTCCAGTCCTGTCTCATCCAGCAGGCATGATTTCATGCAGGCTTACCAAACCTCAGGTGGGTGGACTGGCTTCTCCAATTCCATTAATAGCCAGACAACTTAAGCTCTCTTCACCTAACGTGTACTTTTATCTTTCTGTAAACCCTCTACCTGAAAACTCTACTCCAGTAAATGGAAAAGGTTTGTTTACTGGGCTCGCCAAAATAATGTTGATCCTTTTTCAGCTCCCATACATAACATCCTGGAATTTTTGGTTATACTTTTTAAAGAAAGATCTAGTTCTTCAATAGTTAAGGTTCAGGTAGCAGCTGTATCAAATTTTCATGCTGGATTTAAGGGCTCCTTGGTTGCTTCTCATAAGCTGTGCAAATCTTTTTTGACGGACTCTTCTAAGACCTTTTAAAGACCCTACTCCTCCATGGTACCTGAATCTGGTACTGCAAGCTCTTACTCATTCCTCATTCGAACCAGCCATGAAGTGTGACCTTAAATGCCTTTCTTGGAAGACCGTTTTTCTGGTAGCCGTTACTTCTGCCTGACAAATTTCTTAGACTCAAACATTTTCCTCAAAACCTCCATACTTGATTTTTCACAAGGATAGAGTTACCTTACAAACTAATGCATCCTTTCTTTTTAAGGTGGTATCAGAATCTAATATTCAGTATTCTTTCCTAAATTTGCTAACAAGGGTGAATACATTGTAAATTTATTGGATGTTCACAGACAATTATGTTTTTACCCAAGTAAAGACATCAGAAAATCTGACCAATTGTTTGTCTCATTTGCAGCATTAAAATTGGGAAAACCAGTTGCCAAAGTAACTTTAGCCAGATGGCTGGCCAATTATATTTTGTTTATTTATAGTAAATTATCTTACCGAAACCGTTATAGGCCAGTTCAGCTAGATCCATGGCACCTTCCTCAGTTTTTCAGTGTAGAATGTCCATGGATGATGATTGTGCTGCAGCAACTTGGGGGCCACCTTTGTTCATTACAGTTTGGATTCGGTCTCCAGAGGTAGAGCATCATTTGGTTCAACTGTGCTCAGGAATATCCTTCCTTGAGTCAGCCTGGGATTGTAGTTTGCTGGATACTGTCCCATCACTTGAGCATAGAATGGAAATTGACATCAGATAAACAAGTTATGTACTTGCCATAACATTCCACCTGTGTTGTCCATTTTTATTCAACTCCCCATCCACCAACCCCCATCCTTTCTAAACTCCTGGAAGAATAAGTGATTTATGGACATTATTGTCTTTTTTATTGAAGCCCAGTCTTCTTCCTATTTGTCTACAAATATTTCCTTTCTAATAAATCAGCAAATGATCTGAGGTACTTGGGATTGAAGCATTATGGGTAAGGGAGAACCTCGAGAGTTTTTGGTTGCCACGAGCTTTAGCAATGTCCGAGTCATATCCGAACAATCAGTTGAAGAATAAAAATGGACAACACAGATGGAATGTTATGGTGAGTACATAACTTCTTTTTAGTAGCTATCACTTCGGCAAAAAGAATTTGAGCTCCAGGTCTGATCAGCCAGGCCTCCTTACATTATTTTCCATAAGGATAGGGTGTCTCTTCGAACCATCCCTTCATTTCTACCTAAAGTGGCTATGGAGACTAACATTAACCAGTCCATTCAGTTACCAGTTTTCTTTCTAAATTTTACTAATGAAGACGAATACATGCTGCATCTGCTTGATGTTCACAGAAAATTATGCTTTTATTTTCACAGAACGAAACAGTATAGGAAACCGGATCAGCTGTTTTTATCATTTTCCCCTGACTGCTTTGGTGAATCAGTTTCCATAATTACTCTAGTTAAGTGCATCACTGATTGTATTTTGTTGATTTAATCTCAAAAAGGTTTGGATTTGCGTCATACTCCTAGAGCTCCTTCACTAGATCTATGGCTACTTCATCTGCCTTTTCCTCAAGAATGTCTGTTGAGGACATCTGCACTGCAGCCCCTTCATCAAAAACTTGTACCTTTGTTACACATTACTAATTAGACATTGTCTCCAGAAGCAGAGCTTCCTTTGGTTTGACAGTGCTCTGGCATGTCGTCCTGCCTCCTGAGAGTTATGTAGCTAAGGGACTCTAACCCATTCATGCGTAAAATGGAAAGGACATCAGCTTTAGAAGTTATGTACTTGCCATACCTTGGCATGTACAGGGACAACATACAGTGGATATAAAACGTGTACACACCCCTGTTAAAATGCCAGGTTTTTCTGATATAAAAAAGTGAGACCACAATAAATCATTTCAAAACGTTTAATGTCACCTATAACCTGTACAATTCAATTGAAGAACAAACATCTGTTAGTGGAAAAATATAAAAAATGTACAATAAGCTGGTTGCATAAGTGTGCACACTTGTAAATTAATACTTTGTTGAAGCACATTTTGATTTAATTACAGCACACCTGCTTAAATTAGAGAGACTCTAATTAACCCCAAATAAAGTTCAGCTGTCCTAGTAGGATTTTCCTGACATTTACTCAGTTGCCTGCTACAGCAAAAGTCATGGTTCGCAGAGAGCTTATAAAACATCAAAGGGATCTCATTGTTGAAAGTTATCAGTCAGGAAAGGGTACAAAAAAATTTCCAGAGCATTGGATATGCCATGGAACACAGTGAAGACAGTCATCAAAAACTGGAGAAGATATGGGGCAACGGTGACATTGCAAAGAACTGGACTTCCTTCCAAAATTGATGAAAAGATAAGACAAAAACTGGTCATGGAGGCTGCCAAGAGACCTACAGCAACACTGAAGAAGCTGCAGGAATTTCTGGCAAGTACTGGTTGTGTACATGTGACAACAATCTCCCATGTTCTCCATATGTCTGGACTAATGGGGTAGGGTTGCAAGACGGAAGCCTTTTCTTACACAGAAAAACATCTAGGCCCAGGTAAAATATGCAAAACCAATACATCAAGTCTCCCAAAGGCTTGTGGGAAAATGTGTTATGGTCTGATGAGACCAAGGTTGAACTTTTTGGCCACGATTCCAAAAGATACGTGTGGTGCAAAAACTACATTTGCATCACCAAAAGAACACTATCCCTATGGTGAAGGATGGTGGTGGCAGTATCATGCTCTGGGGTTGCTTTTCTTAAGCTGCAACTGGGGCTTTATTCAAGGTGGAAGGCATTATGAACAGTTCCAAATATCAGTCACTTTTGGCCCAAAACCTTCAGGTGAAGAGGAATTTCAGCCTCAAACAAGACAATGACCCCTTGCATACATCCAAATCATCAAAAGAGTGGCTTCACCAGAAGAAAATTTAAAGTTTTGGAATGGTCCACCCAGACTTAAATCCAATAGAAAATCTGTGTGGTGACCTGAAGAGGGCTGTGCATAAGAGATGCCCTCATAATCTGACAGATTTGGACCGCTTTGTCAAGGAAGAGTGGGTAAATATTGCCAAGTCAAGATGTGCCATGCTGATAGACTCCTACCCAAGAAGACTGAATGGTATAATTAAATCAAAAGGTGCTTCAACAAAGTATTAGTTTAAGGGTGTGCACACTTCTGCAACCAGCTTATTGTAAGTTTATTTTTTATATTTTTTCCCTTAACAGATTTTTGTTTTTCAATTGAATTGTACAGTTTGTAGGTCACATTAAAGGTGGGAAAAGTTTTGAAATGATTTATTGTGGTCTTATTTTTTATATCAGAAAAACATGGCATTTTAACAGGAGTGTGTACATTGTTTATATCCACTGTGTTGTCCCCTTTCATTCTTCCTTTCCCCCACCCCCAGTCATCCCCAGCCCTGTTACTCGTAGAAGGCTCTTTGGATGATGTTGGAACAGTCATGTTCCTGGTTTGAGCCTCAATCTGTTTATAATACTTGGGGGGGGGGGTGATACAGTAAACTCTATCAGAGTTTTTAGGGGTGGATTATAACATTATGGGTAGAAGGGAGGAACTTGAGTTTTGGATCTGTATTCTTGTAGATGCGGCTGAGTCAGATCCAGGGATCGGATCATATACCCATTTGTTAGGAATAATGAATGGATGACACAGATGCAAAGTTATGGTAAGTACATAACTTCTAATGTTTAGGACTGACTCACATTTTTCTTCTGAGATGTTGTCAGAATTGCAATTAAAGAAGTCTGTTCCTGTTTTTCTCCACTTGTGTAGAAATGTTTGGAAAGGGATAATTTATACCCTGGATGTGCCCTGTCAAATCAGGGTGTATATGAAGCAGGTGCACGAGTAAATAGCAGTTCATTTTTTTCGAGGAAGTGGTTGTTTCCAGACTGTAAGTGGATTGCTAACTACTGATGTTATGTAGTCCTATCTCGCCTACATTCTTACCCGTGGGTTTG
The DNA here is from genome assembly GCF_019279795.1 of Protopterus annectens. Taxonomy (NCBI): domain Eukaryota; kingdom Metazoa; phylum Chordata; order Ceratodontiformes; family Protopteridae; genus Protopterus; species Protopterus annectens. The sequence goes on from NC_056731.1 coordinate 849,548,889, forward strand.
GAGCTGAATATCGGCTCCGACTTGGCTGATTTTACTAGCTCGTAGGTATCCCATGGTGCACTGCTCCATATCCCCAGATCTTGTTTGCCGCTCATGTAGCTCGGACGTGGTCTCGCTTGGCTGTGGCTAAGTACCCTCTTTTTTTCTTGTCTTGAGAAAAGTTTTGATTCATATCAAAAGCTATTTTCATAGCTATTTGTCTAAGTTGTCTTAGTTTGTTGAGAGTTGTGATCGTGTGATTGTTGTGTGGTATCCCACTGACTGTTCCCTCGGGCTAGGCCCGTTTCAGTTAGAGGGCCTAGTTTTCCTCTTTTTGCCTTCTGTATCAGGGCGGTCTTGACCGTTTGAATTAGAGGTTTGTCCTTCCCTTTCCTTGTGGGTTTTCAATCCCGTGTTGAGAGTTTGTATCTGCTCTTTAGTGTGTGTGTGGTCACTGTTTAGTGTTGGTCACTGTTTAGCGTCGTTCCCGCTTTTTGTAGTGTGAGCGCCTATGTGTTGTTTTCAGAATTGGATTTTGCCTTGTTGGCGTAGTAGTTAAGATGTCTAAAGATCCCAAGGAGCACAAACCTTCGGGTTTCAAAAAGTGCTGTAAATGTGGGTACAAAATGTCCATTACCGATGGGCATTACATTTGTGTCTATTGCCTGGGAGCCATCCATCTGCAGGAATCCTGCAGTTTTTGTCATGCGTTCAGTCCTAGAGTTCTCCAAGAGAGAAAGAATAAGCTAATTTTAAAGGGACTCTTGAAACCCTCTTTTGAAGAGGCTATGGATTCGTCTTCCAGTGGAAAATCAAAATCTGGCAAGTCAAAAAAGAGATCTCCGGCTCAGTCAGCTTCATCGGATCCTCCGGAGAAAATCTCAAACTGCATTGACCTCCTCAGCTCCACTGTCCTCTGGGCCACAGGAAGTGTCGGTTGATGGAACCGGCGTCGGCTCCAGTTTTATTGGAACCTCCTAGGAGCCGATTGCCCAGTCTCAGACCAGCTTCTCCTGAGAGGAGATCTCATTGTCCATCCCTGTCTTCCAAATCCTCCAGGACCCTTTCGGATGTGGATGTTGATAGGGTGGTTCAGAGGCAAAATTGTTTTTGGCTCCGGCCCAGTCGGCTCCAGAGCCCGTCCCAACATCGTCTTCAATCATTTCTCCTCTGAGCGCATCTCTGTCTTCAGAGCCGGAGTGTTCTGTGCTGTGTGATGTTCCTAGGCCAGCTCCGGTGCCCCATTTGGCTCCATCGGTACCGGCATTGGCTCCGACCCCCGTCTGCTCCGTCCTCTGGGTTCAGGACTCTGGATTCTTCGGTCAGGCCCGAGGGGGACATCTCGGGGCTTATTTCGGTCCCTAGCCTCCCTCTCTGTGCATCGGCTCTGGGAACTCCGACCCCCATCATAGCATCAGAGGCTGGTCGCTCCTCGGATTTGGGGGGGCCGGCCTTCGAGGCTATGCGGACCACACTGGCCAGATAGTCAGCTACATCAGGTGGGTAGGTCGCTGTGTCCCCACCCACTCCGGTGAGAGCTTCTGATCACCACCCATCCATGGACAGCAGAGCACCAGGACCTAGGGATACCCCCACGAGTGGTCCCCAAATTTGTGGGTCCCTCAGAATTCGTGCCTGAGGAGCCCCCCAGAAAGAAAACATGCAAGAGGAAGCACATAGACTCCCAGGATGAGTCCCTCACCTCTGATACTGACCTCGAGGAATCGGAGGGGTCCCCCAAGTCATCCTCTGATGATGATTCCTTCTCCGTCATCCTGGAGATACTGAAACAGAGGTGACTGGCCGTCCAAAGCCCCTTCCGAGGTGGAGTCAGTATTCCTTAAGGCCTTTGGTGCTCAGCCCTCCGCCTCCTGGGTGTCTCCACCCTTCGAACTCCTTGATCTGATTTGTCGAAAAGTGTGGAAAAACCCTGATTCTGTGGAGCCCATACCCAGGCGTCCCAACAAGTTTCTTTCTGCCCCAGAGGGCAAAGAGTTTCTGTCTAAAGGAGTCCCTGTAGATGCCATGGTGGTGGCGGCAGCCACTCAGAAGGAAGTAGCAGAGTCTTCTTCGTCCATCCATCCATCCTCCTAACAAGGAGTCTAGGACCATGGATCGGTACGGGAAGTGTACCCTCTCGTCTGCAACCTTTACCTTACAGTTACTGAATTACCTGTCTCACTTCACTCTGTTCCAGAGAGATCTCCTCAAGGAGTTAGGAGATACTCTTGCGGGTAACGTTCCTGAGGCGGTCGCTCAGACGGTTAACGCCCAGGTCTCTATCCTCAACTCCATTGTTAACTCATCCATGCAGCTCATTCCGTATGCAGTCGAGGGAGCGAGTAGGGCAGCAAGCTCAGGGGTCGCCCTTAGAAGGCGAGCCTGGCTGCGCCTGTGTCACTTTGAGGAGGCCTTCAAGTCTTCCTTCACTGACTCCCCCTTTGATGGTTCCTCCTTGTTTGGGACCAAAGTGAAAGACACCCTCACCAGGTGCGAGCAAGAGGGAAAGACTCTGCCGTAGGGGTCCGTTTCTCCCTTCCTTCTAGGCCTTATCCCAAGGCCCAGTCGGGGGGGGGGATGTGGTTCAAGAAATCACAGAGGTTTTTTCCTGCCGCACAAGGTGAACCCCCCCCCCCTCCAGAGGCAGGGGAGGGGGAGGTTACTCAGGGAGACATCGCCCCAGAGGCAGAGGGAGCCCCCGCGATTTGGGAGACCGCGATTCCTTTCGTGGCTCTCCCTACTCTCGTTCCTGAGGGTGTGCCCGATTGTGCTTATCAGGAGCCAGTCGGGGGTCGAATTTCATTATATCCGGAAGCCTGGGAAATTATTACCCAGGACCAATGGGTATTATGGATAATTTCCGGAGGTTATCTCATTCCACTTGCATCAGACTCTCCGTCAGTCAAGAAAATCCCAGACGTTCCACCCAGTCAGAGGGATCAAGCAGCCTCAGAGGTCTCAAAGCTGCTAGAAAAAGGAGCCATCCAGCGTGTCCCCTCAGACCAAATCGGATTAGGGACTTACTCAAGATTCTTTTTGGTGCCAAAAAGAACAGGGGACCTGAGACCCGTAATAGATCTCAGCCAACTGAACAACTACGTACACAAGTCCAAGTTCCATATGGTCACGCTACAATCGATTCTCCCATTGTTGGGAGAGGAGGTATGGATGTGCTCCATCGACCTCAAGAATGCTTGCTACCATGTGAAAATGGACAGGACATCCAGGAGTCACCTATGCTTCCGGCTGGGAGCCAGTCATTTCCAGTTTCGAGCCCTGCCCTTTGGTCTCACCACAGCCCCCAAGGTGTTCACCAAGTGTATGGCGGTGGTGACGGCTCACTTGAGACGTCGGGGATTCCAAGTGTTTCCATATCTGGACGACTGGCTCCTTACCGCCCCCACCAGGCATCAACTAGTTCAAACCAGGGACACTACCATCATTCTAAGTCACCAGTTGGGTATAACAATAAATTGGGAAAAATCTACTTTATTGCCCTCGCAGCATGTCACCTTTATAGGAGCAGAATTAGACACTATTCGAATGCGAGAATTTTTACCGCAGGAAAGTATTAGAGTCTTACAACAACAGATACACATGCTGATGCCCCTGAGACAAGCGAAGGCAAGATGGATTTTCCAGCTCCTAGGGACCATGGCAGCAACTATCATGTTGGTCCCTCTAGCGAGATTGCACATGAGAATTCTCCAATGGCTCCTCTTTGTTCAATGGTCTCTCCAAAGACTTCCACTGTCTCACCCCATATTGCTCACGGACAGATGCAAGCAGGACCTCGGTTGGTGGCTGTGCACCAACAATTTGGATGAGGGAAGGCCCTTCGTTCCACCCATCCCGGTTGCCACGGTGACCATGGACGCCTCCCAGATGGGGTGGGGGTGGCATTATCTTGGTAGGACAGTCCAAGGCACGTGGCAAGAACACTAGATACATCTGCATATAAACGTCCTAGAGATGAGAGCAGTGCTGCTTGCGTTGCAGGCACTTCAGATTGTTCTTCCTCTAGGGACGATTGCGATACACTCAGACAACATGTCAGTAGTGTGGTATCTAAACAAACAAGGGGGAACCAGGTCTTACCCTCTGTGCAGAGAGGCCATGTGAGTGTGGCATTGAGCAGTAACTTCCCAATGGTTTCTGGTGGCAATGCTCATTCCGGGGAAGTCCAATGTTGCGGACAGGCTAAGCAGAGCTATTCTGATGCCTTACGAGTGGTCCCTGAATCGCCTGGTTGCAGAGCAAATCATCAGCAGATGGGGTCAGCCTTGCTGCGACCTTTTTGCCAGCCCCCTCAATGCCAAATGCAGCAACTACTTCACGCTGATCCCCCCACAGTGGGGAGTCACCCAGGGATGCTCTGGTTCACGATTGGCCCTCCGGTCTATTTTATGCTTTCCCTCTGTTTCCTTTGCTGTCAAACGTGATTCAGAAAGCACAATCCTTGGGAAGCAGAATCATTCTGATTGCTCCACACTGGCCTCGCCAAGTTTGGTTTCCCTTTCTTCAGCAATTCATTGTGGACACTCCTTGGACTCTGGACCCTCAACCAGATTTACTGACACACATGTTGGGACAGTTCCACCCCTCCCTGATGACCCTCCGGTTGACAGCCAGGCTACTCCACTTCCATCGTTAGTCAGACTTCATAAGTTCTCACCAGAAGTGGTTCATATATTATCGTCATCTCATAAACCATCCACTAGAAAAATTTATTCTAGTAAATGGAAAAGGTTTTCTATCTGGGCACATACCAGAGGCATTGATCCTTACACGGCTCCAATCACTTCAGTCCTGGAGTTTTTGTCTGTGCTTTTCCATCAGGGATCCGCATCAGCCACCATCAAAGTTCAACTGGCAACGATATCTAATTTTCATGTAGCAAACCAGCCTAATTTCATGGCGCACAGACTATGCAAGGTGTTCCTGAAGGGTACTCTGTTACTCCGTTCCCCGGTGTCCGAACCAATCATGCCCTGGGATCTCAATTTTGTGCTACAAGCCCTTACTGTACCACCTTTCGAGCCTGCAGCTACCTGCGAATTGAAATTCTTGACCTGGAAAACAGCCTTCTTAACAGCACTTCACTTCAGCAAGTCGAGTTTCGGAAATTCAAGCCCTCTCTATCAAACCTCCATACTTAATCTTCTATAAGGACAGGGTCTCTCTTAGACCAAACCTTTTGTTCCTTCCTAAAGTGGCTTCCGTGTCTAATCTAAATCAATCCATTGAGTTGCCTGTCTTCTTTCCCCACTTTTCTAACGAGGCAGAATTTAGATTTCACCAGTTGGATGTACACAGACAATTACGCTTCTTTCTGCACCGAACAAAAGATATCCGGAAGTCTGACCAACTGTTTGTTTCCTTTTCGGAAAACCGAATGGGGTCCCCGGTCTCCAGGGTCACCCTATCTAGATGGATATCTAGTTGTATCTCTTTCATCTATCAAGCAGGAGGTAAAGATCTGCCATTTCCGGTCAAGGCTCACTCTACTCGGGCTGTTTCCACATCTACAGCCTATCCAGCCAGGTTGGCAATGGATGGTATATGTGCTGCAGCTACTTGGGCTTCTCCTCACACATTTGTTTCTCATTACAAATTGGACGTGGTCTCCAGGGGCAGGTCTTCCTTTGGTTCCACAGTTCTCTGGAGTATTTTCCTATGAGCCACCCAGGATATAGGTGCTAGGGACGCTGTCCCACGGGTAAGAATGTAGGCGAGATAGGACTACATAACATCAAGAAGTTATGTACTCACCATAACGTTCGATGTATGTAGTCCATCTCACCTCACATTCTTACTTGCCCTCCCACCTTCCCCCTTCCTGGAGGATTTGGAGGTTAGGTTGTTATCTGCAGAGTTCCCTTGCTTAGCTTATTCTTTACCTGGATGTGATGTGTGCATGGAGTACAAATGAGTTTCGCAGCAGACTAGATCTGGGGATATGGAGCAGTGCACCATGGGATACCTGCTTAGCCTAGCCAATGAAAGACTTCGAGCTAGTAAAATCGGCCGAGTCTGAGCCAATATTCGGCTCTGAATCCACGGGTAAGAATGTCAGGCTAGATGGACTACATACATCGAACGTTATGGTGAGTACATAACTTCTTGTTTTTTGCTGTGAAGCAGACTGCTGCCCAATAGAAAGTGTCAAACACCCCTAATTGGCATGGTTGCTTGTAGATAATTGTGCTTGTCACCACTTGGTTCTCAATTCACACCTTCACCAAACATTGTTGCTTGAAAAATGACTTTAGTGATTGGGTTTCAGGACTGAGACTTCTTATCCATTGTTTTTTAGCTATTTTCCCAGATCCTACTTTTAGAAGGTCTTAGCACTGTTTTAGTGCTAAAGAAACATACAATGTATCAAACCATCAACTGTTAAAAATAAAATAACCGTAAAAAGCAAGAGCTTCAAACACCAAATGAAAAAATTACATAATCAAAAATGAACCAATTAAAATAGTGTTAAAAATGTACCTGAAACAATGTTTAGTTTTTGCTTGTACAATACACATTTAAAATTAACATGGTCATTTAAACCAGACACTTGTGACATTCATCCTCACTTGCCATTCATGCTCTGTTATTCAGGAAGTTCTTTACATCATCACCTCTGTCAAGTTCAACATCTAACACACAAAGAAAAACATTGAAATTGATACATTTCATAATGTGTCTATGTAATGCATTTTTGTTGCTGTTCTTAATTGAATTACATAATAAGTATTGGAACTGTTTTTTAGTGGTCCTGCCCACATAAAATGTTTGACATGTTAAGCATTAAGCCACTACATCATGAAAGTTGTATTACAGTTATAATAAAGAATTGCCTAGCTTGTGTTGGTGTTTATACAGGAAAATGAGGATTGTTGTAGCTTTGCATTGTTTATATTCATTACAGGAGTTAAGACCCTTTGACTCTTGTTTTGCAGTTATCTGTCACCTTCAGTCTCTCTCATGTATTTTTGGTATTATGACATTTTTTATTGATGATTGGAGACTGTCCTTCAGCCTTTTCTATGGTTGGATCTCCAAACAAAATCCGCCAGTTGTTTTTTTACACATTTTAATAACTGGTGTCAAGGATATAAGCTAAAGCCATAACCATAGTGTGCTTTCTACTCTTACATCAGAGAGAGAGTCCCTCTTGTTCTCTTACTTTGGCAAGGCGTGTATAAATCTACTGTCCCCATCCACTATGTATCTTGTTAATTCATCAGCTAAGGCTGGAGAGTAACTAACCCTTGTCCTTGAACATACTTTTTATTATGCACAATCCCTCATGAAAATCTGATTCTCTTGTTTTGAGCCTAATTATTCTCATCATTTGGCCCTTTGCTATGTTTTTTGAAAGAACAGGTGCATGATTGTGAAAATATTTTTCCAATTTGATGTCCAAAAACCTCACACTAGGATTGCTCACAGTAAAAGTGAACTTTAAAAACCCTAATGCTCTTATTCAAATATTCCTAAAGGGAATGCATAATTTCTTGTTTGTTGTCCAAATAAAAAATATGGCGAATATTCATTAAAAAAAAAATGGCCATAAACAAGTCTTCTCAATATGTAAGTACAGTATGGCCACCCCTTGTACCAGTTAAGATTTAGTATTTCCCAATATGAAACAAAAAACACTTTGAGGAAAAAGCTGTTTCTGAAAAGTACTCCTTGAACCATTCTACTCCAGTATCAATAGGCATGTCACTGTATAAACTATGAATAATCACATATCTCAAAGTTACTGGTGACTAATATTCCTGAGTAACCTGATGCGGTCTGCTGTATTCAAAATAAAATATTTAATCAACCTAACCTCCAACTTATATTTAACATATAGTGCCAAAGGTTCTGTTTTGGTATCTGGAGATGAAACCCTTGGTCTTAAGGGAGGAGCGACACCCACCCTAAGACGTGGCACAATCAGGAAATTTCTCACCTTCCATCATACTCTTCTTACTTGTCTCCATGTCAAAAAATCATCTTACTTTTTGTGTCCAGTGTTTATAGTTTGTCAACCAGTTTGTTAAAAGGTGTTAAGTAATTCATAGGTCTTATCTTTGTAGTCTTTGGTGCTCATAAGCACCACTGTCCCTCCTTTTTCAACTTTCATTATTCTTAGAGAATTTAGTCAGGGTTTCCTTCCTTTTTTGCAATATTATAACATTTATTGTTACATAGCTTAGAGTTGCATTGATCTCCTTTTCACACATTCTTTCAAACTTTTCAGTCACAGAATTCACTGACTGTATGGAGGTACTAGGTTTTCTAATATTAGTGCCATGATCTATATCTTGTTGTTCAAAAAAAAAAAAAAATTTTTTTTTTTCATAAAGACCTTCAAAGAAGTAACATCATCAGTAATAATTGCTGTTTTTGAAGGTATATACCCAAACCACTTCTGCAATAAATAGTTCTCTCCATCAAATTTTTACTAGAAAGGTTATAAACCTTAAAGTATATGTACTTGTTGCAGCACCAAAATGCTTCTAATGCAGTCATCATTAGATGATGTCTGGTCTCATTCTGTAGAATACTCTCAGCATGTGGATCCACTTGTGGTATTTACTCAAGTGTAGGTATTTCCATTTGTTCCAACTCTCCTCGAGTCTTGTCTCCCCTGCAGGCTCAATTCTCTGAAACACATCCAAAGCTAGATTTCATGTCTTGTTTGCATGTTTGTATATTGTGCATTTTATTGAATTGAAAATTCTTATGTTCCCCCTCGTTCTCCAATGCTGATAATTCTTTCATCACACTCCCTGTCGTAAAAATCAGTTCTGAGATTTGCATCTTTAGTTGTGGGAGTTGCTTCCATTGACGTACTATATTGTGTGTAGCCAGAATTGTTGTAGTTCATATTTCAAATTAATTTTTTCACTTTGTTAAATCAGCTCTGTTGGCATTGAGGTATGAAGCTCTGGTGAATACCAAGGTGATTCAAGTTCTGTGGGGACTTGGATACCTACTGGTGCTGCCAGGGAGGGAAGAGAAGCAAGACAAAACTTTACCCACGTGCCTCTCTTCCTGGAGAAGGGACAAGAAGGCACGAGTGGTCAGGTGATACTCATGTCTTATCAGAGATTGCATTGTATTTTGACTGCCAAGCCTACCTTCCCAAGAGTGTGATTGGAAAACATCTTTACAGGGAGCAAGGTCTACTCGCATGCATTACTCCATAGTTGTGTGCCAGTAGCATGCAAGAGTTAGGCTTCCATATCTAACATGTCAGTAACTCTGTGGCTGTGATGGCTGTCTGCCATCCACCTTCGCATGCCTTGCTGTCGGTTTTAGAAGACAAGTGTGATGGCCTCCAGTCCAGGGAGGGAGGGAGGGTCATCTGGTTAATCTCACTGGGAATGTCGCTCTATGCAGCAACAGAGAAGAGTCAACCTACTCAGAGGTAGTAATGAATTTTAAAAAAAAAGTTTAATACCAACTGGGATTCTTAGTTATCGAACCAGCATGAAGGATGCTTGATATTATATAGAACAAGTATGGTGGCACCACATTAGCTGATCTTTTAGCTGCATGCTTATATAAGGCTTTTGTTCCGCAGCTGCATCTGCAGTTCCTGTAAGATGAGCAAGTGTATACGTGAACAGTGAAGTTTTATTACATTGTCTTTTGGATTTACAGTACATGTCTGTTCAATTGTTGGGAGACACTAACATGGTCTGGGGCTATGCATGTTGTGTTAGTGCAGCAATGACTTGACTGCTTGCTCTACTAGAAGGCATGTATTCCACCCAGAGGTGTTGGACATTCAGTGGAAAACTGCATAACTGAAGGTAGCAAGGTAAGATTTCTCAACCACAGACCCGCAGAGGGAGGCCCTCCTCATAGATCAAGTGGCATGGTGAGTGCATAATCTGTTCTACAATGAGCACTTACATCATGTAATAAATAAAAACTTCAAAAATTTGTGCTTTTTCAGTTTTAGTGACTAGGACTGTCAGTTACATGGATCGTCACATTGTGTATGGGTTCATCATCTGTACCAAACTCACATTTGACATTCTGGAAGAAAGCTGGATGACTGTCAACATGGTCTCACCTTGATATGTACTGTATGCTGGCTGGTATGACGGTTGCATAACCTTTGACCATTCCCTCGCAGCTGCAGTTGTTGGGACTCTGGATAGTTGTAGGATTGCTGTCTTATATAGAAACTCGTCTTTCAGGCGATACCACTTCAACCTTGTGTCTTATCCCAGAATTCTTAGTTTTTCAGTTCAGAATTTGCCTACTCGTTGTGTTTTGTGTATACAGAGGCTTCCTTATAGGAGCTTGCCCAGCTGTGTCTAATAGTATGGATAGAAAATGAGTTGCTCAGCTGTAATCGTAGAACAAGAATTTTCCATAATTTTGTATCATGTCATCTTACAGATAGTACACTTTTGTGGTTTTATTTTTTTGAGTTCTGCTGACCTTCATTTTACTGAGTTTTGCTTTTTAATCTCTCTCCTTTTATTCTAGTTACATTTAGACTCAAGTGTGCACCTCTACCTCCCAAAAATCTGAATTCTGCAAACTGAAAGTCAGACTTTGCGCTGTGAAACTTGGTCCTCTACAAAGACAATTTGTGTATTGTACCTTCACACATTCTGTTTTGCACTTATTTTGCTTTCTAGAGTATGTCTAAAGGCTTCAGTCCTCTCCGGAAAGACTAGAACCAACAGTGTAACATAGCACTGAATTATCCAATTTGCACTGAAGACAGAGGCATGTGCAATTTTGTCTGAATATCATAGTGGGTTATTGTTGTTCTGATTGCAACACTAGTTGAGGACATTGCCTTACAGGAAGACATTTGATCTCATTATGACGTACTGGGATAGTCTGCTTCCCTTTTCCTTTGAAGTCTGCCCTTTATTCTGTACTGACAATCTTCTAGTCAGATTGATGTCAGGTGTGTTTAACTACTAGTACTGGATTGTGTAATAAGAGTAAAAAGAATGATAAATGTGTGTGTGTGAGATTAACATAAACTTATAAACTGTGTCTGTAATGTATCATTTATATTAAAGGCAAAACTAGATTTAGGGAAAGAGTAGTTCTATTCATTGTTTTTTTTTCCTACTTAAGAACAAATGAAAACATTTTAATTCTTAATTGCAGTGTAACAAGCAAGTCTGAGGTTTTATATGTTGGTAATAAGTAATACCCATGTACTCACATTTCTGGTAGATGTTAAATTTGAATATCATTACCGTGGTGCACATGGTATATAAGATGTTCCAACCCAAAAGAGCATCATCTTCATGTTAGGTTTGTTTTATTATTGCCAGAAGTGTCAAGATTTTCCAGAAGAAATTAAAGTTGCTTGCAATTATGTACTTTTTTCACTGTAAAATGCCATTTTTATCAAACGTGTCACTTTGATACATTTTGAAAGAAGACTTTTGTGTGTGTTAAGATCTTGTTCATCATGTTTCATTACCAAACTTAAAGCTGCTTATTTTTAAGTCTTTTTTAAAGAAAGTTAATAAATGCACTGTGTTGCCTCTTGGTGATTTTGTTTAAATGCACTGAAGCTGCCTAGTTGACTGTGTTTCAGTGCCTCCTAATGAACTGCTAATTGAATGGGTCTGTATTATTACCGCAATTGCATTTCTTCGAACACCTAAACGTCAACACTTAATCAGCAAAATCCAAAAAGCATGAACGGCCACTTCTGTGAATTTTTTCACAGGGAAAAAATTCACATGGCCGACAGGAAAAACTTTCAAACCCTAATCAAGTGGGGTACTTTGCCCACAACAACCTCTAATGTGGTGGTCTTCGGCCGCCACACTCCCCCTAACTAAATATACCAACTACAAGATCGCTGTACACTGGAGAAAAGGGTAAATTCCTGATAATGGCCAAGTTAATTATTTCCCTGTGAAAAAATTTGCATACGTGGCCATTCGTATTTTTGGATTTTGCTGTTTGTGTCGACGTTTAGGTGTTCGGAGAAATGCAGTTTTGAGGTAATACAGACCCCAATTTAACTACATGTTGGCATTCCATAATGAGCAAAAGCACACAAAGTTACTGACCTCCAATAGGCTCTCAGCTGTATGAATTTAAAATTAAAACAGTCTTAAGTTACTTGATATATGTAAAAAAAAAATAAGTGAAACTTGAAAAATATTTTAGGTTATGACACTTAACATTTGTTTATAAAGCAGTGTTTTTTTCTGAGTTTTTTTGTAAGTGTAACTAGTTAAGACATTTAAATGCATTATCTGATTTCCATATTTTTGGACCACATACATAATGAATTCTGAAATAGTTATGCTGGCCTTAAGGTGAATGTCATTGAAGATACCATGGGGAACATGTAGCAGTTATATTTATAAACTGACTTGTTACACTTTATGGAACTTTTTTTAAAGTTTAAAATACTGTACTTAGGATTCCATATTCATTTCATTTGTATGTTTAATGTGTATTTTGATCTTTAAAGTACATCAGATTTCAAATGTCAGTTATATTTCTAGAAAAGGTCTGGATTTTATCTTTTTTTTTTTTTTTTTTTGGTCTGGAGTAATAGCAATAAAAAAATAAAACTGCAGATGAGTAATTTAGTTTCTTATTTTCACTTGTAGAATTTATTTACAGAGGTATAATTTGCGCAAAATTGTTTGGATCCAGTCTTCAGTGATATGGGAGAGACTCCGTGCATTTGTGATTGGGGTTATCCTTCCTTCCTTCCTTCCTTTCCATTCTGGCAGCTGTTCTAGATCTCCTATGATCGGGCTGCACACAACCTATCGCCAGCCCATGCAATATCTTGCTTAAAAAGTTAGGCTGCACACAACCTATCGCCAGCCCATGCAATATATTGCTTAAAAAGTCTGAGTTGGGCTTGCCACCTTAATAGGAAAGTTAACATGCTTTACTGCCTAATGTGCCATGGCCACCTACCTATGTTGCAGCCAGATTGAAACAGGAGAAACACTAGCATCGTCTTTACAGCCTGGGAAAGGGGCACAATGTGAGTATTGATGTAAGTGTGTGTAATTTAACCTGACTGCCAAAAGATTTAAGAAATGCTTCTGGCCTAGCTTACTTCTCCCAAGATGGGTTGGGTTGAAAGTTCCCATCAAAGGGATCAGTGGGAGGGTCCCATTGGTAATCCCAGGTCCCTTAACAGAGTACTCTTGGATGTCTAAAGTGTCCAGGAGGGCAGACGGACAAACTTGAAGAATTGTTTGAGGCTCCTTCCAGACATTAAGTGCAGTATTGTTGTCTTTGACAAAGGCTTGAGTTCATGACCATTTTCTCTCTTGGCAGATGATGTGGAGTCAGAGGTACAGAACTGGCAGTCTATCCTGGAATGTTGGCACTGTCCATCTCCTGGTGAATGACTTTGGCTTGCTGACAATTATCTTGCCCCAGGAGGAGGTCAACAAGGCCTCTGGCTATAGCTTGGTAGTAGCACTTGTAACTGAGGACTTCTAGTCTTCTTTATGCCTCATTAGAACCAGCTCACCTTGATGCCCCAGAGTGAGGTGGGACTTCTCTCTCTCCTCAAGAGTCAGCAGTTTAGACAGTTTGTCTAGTGAGATATTCTACATTAAGATCACTGCTGTCTGTAGCCTTAGCTATACGGATTATATCCTGCTATGGATATAACTACCAGCCAGCTTCCAAAACTTCAAAGACACCTTCCACATGCCCAAACCATTAACTCAAGCAGAGCTGACCAAAAAGAGTGGTTTGGGCATCAAGCCCTTTAGGGCTTTAATGCTGCTAAAGGGCACTCCTGTTGCAGGCCTTTGAGGATTGGTGGTCGACTAATGCTTTCCATTGCTGGGCGCAGTTAAGTTCCATTCTGAGGGGGAAAACATCAACATTTACTTTTTAACATAAATTCAACTTTTTCCATTGGAAAAATATCGTTTTAAAGTAGGGAAAAGTTTTTCTGTTGTCTGTCACATGCCTTGTATTTTTTTTTTTTTTTTTTTTTTTTTTGTTTTACAGACTACAGCTGCCAAGCTTCCCTGGAACTGAGCATCTTTTTAGACTTAACCATGGAACACCCTGACTAAAAGAATGGCAAAAGTTATGCCTATATTAATAGATATGGATCATTGTGGTTCTATGGAGGGGAGGCAAACATTTGACAACATTAACAGAACACTGATGATCCAGAAGGAAAGCAGAATGTAAGAATATACCACTGTTGGTGGGTCTTGATGCAGAGAAAGCATTTGACGGAGTAAGCTCGAACTTTGAGCACAGCAATGGAAGCATTTGCATTCCCTGATAAAATTAGGTTGATTAGGAGGATATATGAGGGATTTGAGGTGAAAATTAGTGGGTGGGGTCCTCTCTGATGATCTGTGCTTGAGCAGAGGAACCAGTCAGTGGTGTCCCCTCTCCCCTTTGTTGTTAACATTATATTTAGAACCGCTGGCAAAGAAAATAAAGGATTCAGAAATTCAAGAATAATATTGGTATGGTAGTCAAGACAAGCTTGCATATGACATTATTTCATACCTGACAAAATCAGAAATGGACATTACAGTGATGTCACATATTGAGACAGTTTCAGATCTTTTGGGGATACAAAGTTAATGAAACTAAAACAAATGCAGTAGCGGTAAATTATGTACCCACATACAGATTGGTTCAGCAATATCCATACTTATGGGGACATGATAAAATTAAGTGTTTAGGAGTATGGGTTAAAATGAATCTGGTGTGGCAGCTGAGGATATGTGAGAAGAGACAAAACAAAATATATAATACAAAAACTGAGAAAATGGAAGCTCTGTTATATGGATGGTTGGTACTAAGATACAAGCAGTTAAAATATTTTTAGTCCCTTCAGTCTTATACACAGGTCAGGCATATTTCTATCAACCAGAGACGATGTAGATAGCAATTAATAGAGAGCTGAAGGATTTTATCTGGAAAGGGAAGATGGCAGGAGTTAATCAGTAAGTTTATTCTTCCAATAGAACAGGGCGTATTGAGATTATCCAATTTGAGGGGGTATTTCAGAGCAACGGAGTTAAGGCTGTTTATACATAGCACAAGCAGAAACTTGTAATTCAAAGTGGAAATCGATGATGATGAAACATGGGGGAAGCTAAAAACAAGGAGAGACTGGGATTTTGGATGCAAACCTTTAAGGAGAATACGAATAATCATACAGAATATTATATTCATAAAGTAGCAGACAGTATTATAAGAAGCCAACACAGGAATGGAGAAAGGTGACTGTGCCGATAGACATGACTGCAATTATGGATACAAACAATAGTCAAGAGGAGGCTGGAATTTATTTGAGAAAATTGGCAAAGGAACCAAGTTATTGAGAGCAAATAACTAGAGAGCAAAAGGTAATAGAATGGGAAAATGCCAAGAACTTATTTGGACTGCAGTTTAGAGATTGCCTTCCCTATCAAGGCTTGATATCAGAGTGTAGGCAAAGAGAAAGAAATAAGGCAGTCCTAAATGAAAGACCAGCATTGGTAAAGTTTTTAGTAGAATCTAGAACAGAAGTTGCCATTAAGAAAGGAATAATTACTAGAACATATTAGAGCATATAAATATTTTTTAACTATAAAAATCAATCAGAGGAGATTGGAAAGGACTGTGAAGAGATTGGCTAAGCAATTCACAAAGAAAGGGATAGATGTGTGTTCCAAATATGCAACAAAGTCTAGAAGGTTTAGGATCTTTGCTTGGAAGTATTTACGTAGGTATTTTTATAGCCCAAGTAAACTCCAAATGTTTCCTCAGGCAGACAGCAAATGTTGGAGGTATGATGGGGGAAGAAAGAGGTAACTGGGAACATATCTGGGAGTGTAATGAGTTGGCAGACTTTAAAGATTCCCTGCAGACTTTTCCGTCAAAGATGCTGGGTGAGCAAATTGCTGTGACTCCGGAAATGGTTTTCTTGAACTATGATGAGAATCAGAATTGCCTTGCTGAGTCTAATTATGATGGATGCCAAAAAACGCAATTACTATAACATGGAAATCAGTCTAAACCAACTTTACTAGAAGTAGTGAAGATAGTAACAGAGATAAAACAACTGGCAGTGGGATCTTTAGAAAAGGGTTGGAGCAAATTACTTTGGAAAAATGGGAAGTATGGGATCAATGCATTAATTGAAATAATGAGGTTTAAAAAAGGCAGGATTTGAATGAGTTTGGTTGACTGACAATGACTGCATGTGTATTGTAAGTGATGTATATTGTCTGTAATTTTGGCAACTGAGATTAAATATGGTTTATTTTCATGTATGTAAATGTAATTGCCTATGTCATACAAGATGATTTAATAAAGATGTTTCTAATAAAAGATGAAAATGTCCTCTTTTAACAATAAATTCTGCCTCCGAGCATTGCTACATTTGTATCCCCTTTCATCTTGCTGGATTTAATGGTAGGGGTCACAAAGGTTATTGAAGCTGCAGGAAAGCCTTACACTAAGTAGGTATATGCTTCGAAGTGGAAAAGGGTTCTCAGTTTTGGTTTAGTGGTACAGTATACCACCCTGCTCAGACAGCTTGTAGATGATCATGACTTCTTAGACATTTGCGTAGCTTATTTTTCAGTTATTTTACCGAGCTTGTGTATGTGTTAGACATTTCTCTCTAGTCACCTAGTGGGGAAATAAGGATGCAGGTCCTTTAAAGGTGTGTTGTATCTCCATCAGCTGTTCCTTTAAAGGTGTGCTACATCTTGATTTTCCTTTGAAAAATCTGTGGGACATGAATTTCACATTTCGCAGGCTTTATGTGCTGTTTGAGCTCACTAGCTCTACGCCAATGAAGTTTGCTTCTTGGAAAATGCTTTTCTTTGTCATCTCCTTTTTTCTATAGGATTTCAAAGCAGCAAACCCTTTTATGTAGCTGATCTTGTGCAAGGACAGGGTGTTCCTTGGGACAAATTCACATTTCCTCCCAAAGGTGGTTTCATAGTTGACTTTGAGCTACTTCATTCTCCATTTTCTTTGGATCAGAAACCTTGGTTGTAAATGACTCTTGCCACTTGAAAGGCTTGTATTAGTTTAGGAAAAATACAGGCCAAATGTCAACCGCCTAGCCCAAGTGTCCACTTTCCACATGAGTTAAGAGCTGCATTGTTTACTGCTTATTAAAAAGTGCTGTTGTCAGAAAGCTTACTCCACTATGGAAGTGTTTGCCCCAGTGTTTGCTTCAGAACTATCTGCACCCCAGCCATTTGTTTTTTTTTTTTGGTGAACACTTTAAGCATTATGTTGCTTGCAACTCTGGGAGTCAGGCTGCCTTTGGAAATTCAGTTCTCCAGGAGTCAGGTCTCTGCTTGTGCAGTCCTTTAGCTCCTTGTATACTTGGTGCTGCTTGGAATTAAGCCCAACCAGGCATCCATCAAGGAGGATTCCTCAGTGTGAGAAGTAACAGATATATTCTTGGTGATGTCCTTCAAGAATGCAACTGCAGTCATAACATATGAGTTGTCCTGCCTCAGGCAGCCCTCGGTCGGCCGGATTCCAAAGTCTGGGTCCGGCATCGGCCGGTGTCGCCTCCTCTCCGACGTCAGAACAGCTGGAGTATAAAGGCATCGGCCGACGCCATCTTCTTCAGTCTTTCTTGACGCGTGGTGCCCGAAGCAGAAGCAGTTCGCGAGTGCCGGTTGGTCAGCTCCTGTGTTTTCAGTTACCAAAGTCATCTAAAAGCTAAGTACCCCGTTGGGGAACATTTTTTCTTGCCTCAGCCGATGTCAGAACAAATCGAGAAAGTTAATTGTTTGTCTTGTGGTAAACAAATACCTCATAAGGACTTCCATTCTTACTGCCTCCCTTGCCTGGGCCCAGACCACGACGTCTCGGCCTGTACTGCCTGTGCTTGCTTTAACAAGCACACTCTCAGGCGCCGGGCAGAATTTGCCGAATACTTTTTTGACGAATCCTATGCTTACATTATGCCGTCGGAACAACCGACAGCACAAACTACCAAAAAGCGCAAAGACCAGGACCGACATCCTCGGCCCGTGTCTTCCACCGATGTATCTCCTAAGCCCTCCATGAGTGCTTCGGTCCCTTCGGAAGCAGTAATCCAACCGCTCCAGGCCGATGACACAGCGTTAACATGTCCTTCGGTCTCGGAGGCTACACCGGTGCCTGTTGTTGATTTTCCTCCAGAAACCGAAGTTCTGGATCTACCCGACACCATTCCCGTGGACAAAGTTACTCCTGCACGTGGGGCAGCTAGGCCTCCTGTATCCATGTCCATCAAGGCCTTTGCACGTGCTAAGGCCACCAGCCAGGCCAAGGCCCATCCTAAACCTACTGCCCAGGCCCCTTCCTCAGATAAGACAGATCATGTCTCTTGCTGCAGATCTTATCTCTCTTATCAGGGGGTCTCAGCCTCACCCAGACAGAGGTTCTCAGCCGCCTGCAGAAAAAAGGCCTAGAACTGAGCAGGCTGACAACCTCTCTTCAGATGAAGCCTCTGGGGATTCAGAGCATTCAGATACCAAAGAAGAATCCTTCCAGGCCTATGAGGACTCTGATGCTGAGGAATCAATTCCCTCTGCCTCTCCTCCAGAGGATTTTTCTTTCGGGGAAGTCCTCCACTCTATGAGGTAACATTTTAAGTGGCAGGGTCAGGAATTTTCTGATTCTAGGAAAAGGCTACGTACTTTCCTTAAGTTACCCCAGCACAGACCTTTAGCTATCCCTCCAGTTTTGGATGTCCTGGATGATGTTTTCTCCGACTCCAGTGCTTCCCCTGATTCCCTCCCTCCTGCTCCTGTCAAGCCAGACAGATATTACAGGGTCCCGGACACTCACAAGCATCTCTGTAAGGCCCACTCTGTGGATCTAGAAACTATTTCACAGGGCCCCAAAGGAGTGGCTACCTCCTCAGCCAAGAATCCACTGCCAGCGGATAAGGAAGCAAAGTCCCTGGAGAGATGGGGTAAAAAAGTTTATACCTCTTCCACCCTTGCCATGAGGTCACTTAACTGCCTTTTTCATATGTTTCAGTACCAGGATTTTTTACTGGATGATTTGCAGAAAAAGCTAGCCTCTCCTGAGCCTATAGATAGAAAGGCATTGCAGGATCTGGTTCATAACTCTCAGCAGGTTAGCAATCATTTTCTTCAGTGTGGTTATGATGCATTGGAGGCTTCATGTAGGGCAGCTATGACAGGGGCTGTTATACGTAGACATGCTTGGTTAAAAGAACAGCCACTGCCAGACCATGTTAAAGTAAAGTTACTGGATACACCTCTAGAAAAACAGAAGCTTTTTGGTGCTAATGCACAACATGTGTTGAAGTCCATTGAGGAAAAGGCTAAATCAGTACAGACAGTCAAAGATTTCCTCCAGGTTCAACCACCCAGATTCAGCAGGAATTGGCCTTCAAAGAATTGGTCCTTTCCAGACACTGACAAGTTTCAAAGGGGAAAAAACAGGTGTGCTCGAGGTAGAGGGCAATATCGAGGCTCCTACAGGGGCTGCCAATGCCAACCACCAAATCAAAGAAGTGATGCAGGCAGTCCAGCTGCACCACAAGGACAATCACAATGACTTGACTTTCATACCGCCCACCAAGGCTCAAAGAGAAGCACCTTTAGGCGGAAAATTATCCTTATTCTCAAAGAACTGGCACATCTTAACCAAGGACAATTGGATTCTGGATTTAATAGACAAAGGTTACAGATTCCACTTACATACTTTACCAACAAAGACGAGGCATGCCAAACCTGCCACATCATCAAAGGGCAGAGGCACTCATTCAAGTCTCAAAGCTGTTAACAATAAAAGCAATAGAAAAGGTCCCTCCTCAGGAACAAGGCCAGGGATTTTATTCAAGACTGTTCCTTGTTCCAAGAAAAGAAAACAAATGGAGGCCTATACTGGACTTGTCTACTCTAAATACTTTTCTCATTGTGCCAAAGTTCAAAATGCTGACGTTACAGCAACTCCTTCCCATGCTGGGCAAGGGGTCTTGGCTGGTCACTCTGGACCTCAAGGAGGCATACCTGCATGTCCCAATCAGACACAGTTGCAGAAGATACCTCAGATTTCTTGCAGGGACAGAGCATTATCAATTCTCAGCATTGCCGTTTGGCTTATCTACTGCGCCCAGAGTGTTCACGAAATGCCTGGCATCAGTAGTGGCACACTGCAGGCTCCAGGGGATTCAAATATACCCCTACCTGGACAATTGCCTTATACAAGCAGACAACAAACAAACCTTGATAACAAACTTGGACTATGTCATTCAATTACTGCAGGCCTTGGGATACACAGTCAACATTCAAAAATCAAGACTACTGCCATCCCAACAGATTATTTTCCTCGGAGCCAAACTGGACACAAAAACACAAATGGCTTTTCTCGCAGAGGAGAAACAAGAGCAGTTACCAGAGTACTTCAAAGGCCTAGCAAAGCTCCCCCAGCTGACTGCAAGGAAAATCCTGCAGGCCCTGGGGTTCATGGCATCTTGCATTCTTCTGATACCTTTGGCAAGGCTTCATATGTGAAAGCTGCAATGGTACTTAAAAAGCTTATGGTCCCAACACAGCCAAAGCCTAGAAGACATAATCCCACTCATTCCCTGTCTGCAAAGAGAATTCTTGTGGTGGGCTCAAGCAAGTCATTTGAACAAAGGCATGTCTTTCAACAAACCTCAAGCAAGTCAAATCATTACAACAGACGCCTCAGACCATGGATGGGGTGCGCACATGGAGGACAGATGCATTCAAGGGCAATGGACCCCAAGGGAAAGGCATCTGCACATAAATCAAAAAGAGATGTTGGCAGTGATACATGCAATCGAGTCTTTCGAAAAATCACTTCAACAAGGTCATTTGCTAATAAGGACAGACAACACCACTGTCATGTGGTATATAAACAAGCAGGGAGGTACTCATTCTTATCCCCTCTGCAGATTAACAATGATTCTTTGGGAAAAGTCCCTGAGTCTGAAGATCCACTTGCAATCCCAGTTTGTGCCAGGCAAGGACAATGTTCTGGCGGACAGGCTAAGCAGAAATTTCTTGGATCCGCACGAATGGATGCTGCATCCTCACATTTTCTCACAAATAACAAGGACATGGGGAAGACCGGACATAGATCTCTTTGCCTCTCACCAGAATCATCACCTGGAAAAGTTCTGTACAAGGACCCACCATCCTCTAGCCTGGAAAATGGATGCTCTCTCCTTCAGCTGGAATACCCTAACAATTTATGCATTCCCTCCTCTACCACTATTGACCAAGGTGATACTGAAGATCAAAGCAGAACAACCAACAGGCATTTTGATAGCTCCAGACTGGCCAAGGCAGCACTGGTACCCACTGCTGTTGAGCATAACTCGGACCAAACCGTGGCCCCTGCCTCTATGGCCTCTGCTTCTAACCCAGCACAATTACAGGACTGTTCATCAAAATCTAAAAACCTTGCATCTAGCAGCCTGGAGGTTTCCATAACTCCTTCCCATATCTCTTTCCAAAAAAGTTCAAGAGATTCAACTGGAAGCACGCAGACCTTCCACCAGAAAAACTTATTCAGCCAAGTGGAAGAGATTCATCATCTGGAATGCCAGCAAGGGTCCAGGATGCAGCAGTAATGAGCATACCTCAGATATTAGAATACTTGGCAGAAATGTTCCATAGTGGTCTTTCATATTCTTCCATAAAAATTCACACTTCAGCAATCTCAGCAAAATACAATTGTGACCCACCTGTGTTTTCTCATCCCTTGCTAAGACAGTTCCTAAGAGGGATAAAGAATATCAAACCTCCCAGAAAACCACCAGTACCTGCATGGGACCTCAAATTTCGTCTTGGAAAAATTAACTCTTCCTCCCTTTGAACCAGCAGCATCTTCAGAAATGCAATTTCTCTCCTGGAAAACAGTATTCCTACTGGCAGTGACATCAGCAAGAAGAGTCTCGGAGATACAAGCACTCATGGCAGTACCTCCCTTTCTCATTTTTCATCAGGACAGAGTCTAAGAACCAATCCTTCATTCATGCCAAAAGTACTGTCCAGGGTGTCTCTAAATCAAGCTATTCACCTGCCTACTTTCTTCCCCAATCCTCAAAACAAGGGGGAAAAGCTGCTGTATACTTTGGACATACACAGGCAACTACGCTACTACTTGGACAGAACAAAGACCACCAGGAAGTTTGACCAACTGTTTGTAGCCTATGCTGCTGGAGTTCAAGGAAAAGCAATCTCCAAACAAACAATTTCAAAATGGATTGGACACTGCATCAGATTCTGTTATTCTTTTCATGGTAAAAGAAATGTGTGCCAGCCAATATTAGGCCACACTCCACCAGAGCTATAGCCACATCCACAGCTTTTCTAAGAGGAGTGGATACAAAGGGCATTCTAGAGGCTGCCACATGGAGCTCCGTGCATGCATTTACCAAGCACTACAACCTGCCTTTATACTCCAGATCCTGAGCAGGCTTTGCTTCAGCAGTCCTGCAGGGCATTTTAGCTACACCATCCCTTTCTTAGATCCAACCACCCCCCAGCTTGGCTATGGTATTCAACCCATATGTTATGACTGCAGTTGCATTCTTGAAGGACATAGTACAGTTTTGTACCTACCATAAATGTAGATGTCAGATAGATATGCAACTGCAGTCGGATTTTCCCTCCCTCCTACCCCTCTGCTCATTCCTTATGGGTCCACTACCCCTATCCCTATTAGCTGGGGGTATCTTTTATGGTGTATCTGTTTATTACTGTTGTGCATGTCTGGAATTGTGTATCCATTCACCAAGTTTAGCCTTCCTTGGAGGGCACCTGGCATCTGGGGCAAGAAACACTGAAGAAGATGGCGTCGGCCGATGCCTTTATACTCCAGCCGTTCTGACGTCGGAGAGGAGACGACACTGGCCGACGCCGGACCCAGACTTTGGAATCTGGCCGACCGAGGGCTGCCTGAGGCAGGACAACCCATATGTTATGACTGCAGTTGCATATCTATCTGACATCTACATTTATGGTAGGTACAAAACTGTACTTTATCCATCCTCATGCAGGTGAATGTCTTTTTTTCCCAACTTCATATGTTGCAGTTTCCTTTAAGCTGGGCAAGTATGTACTTCTGTATGTATTTGTACCTGGCGTGTTTAGTTATATAAATGTTACGTAGTCATTTTTCTTGATTTTTGTAGCAAGGTGCTTAGTAATGTAATGGAGATCTAGTATTCTCCTATGACTTGTATTTATGTAACTGCTAAGTTAATTTTTGGCCATGATTTTTTTACAGGTATGTAGAGATCTCTGAACACAGGATATCTTACAAAAGTGTTGAGTTTGAGAGCGAAGGGTACCCTGCTATCTGCCCGAGGCATTTACAAGCCTGCCCATCGTTTTTTTTTTTATGCTTATGCCACCCCTTTAGGGGGGGAAACCCATTATTTTGCTTTGCCTCTGTGACACTGAGAGTGCTGAATAATCCCTATCTGGGTGGTATATCCATTCCTCCCATCCATTGGTCAGATTTCTCTCTTTCCAAGGCCAGCTCTGTGCCACACATCCCGGGATTTTGTTCCACAGCATAGGGACAGGGTGATGAATCTATCCTCCCTCCAGCACATCCCTCCGTATTAATAAGTTAAGGTTTAAGTCTCCTCGCCTGTGGCTCTCCTAGCAATGTTGAACCAAGCTTCTGTCATACATCAATTGATACAGAAAGACTATATCTGTTATGATAAGTGACTTTGAAGGTTGTTTCTTGGAAGATATTTTTTATGGTGGCTATCACCTCTGCAAAAGGTTTTCTCAGTGGTTCAGGCCATTATCTGTAGAGAGTGATTATCAAAGGGTGCCTTTAGACTGTCACAATTTAGCAGCCTTTCTCCATTGGACCTTCTGATCTGCCATCAGATTCTCTTGAGTTTGCCCTTTTTCGTTCCATTTCAGAATTGCTTTCTTAGAAGCCCCCACCCTTGAGGAATGTGTGTGTATGTGTGTATGTATATATATATATATATATATATATATATATATATATATATATATATATACACACACACACACTGTATATGTTGGTACTTACTGTGACAATGAGTTGCCATCTGTGCCAGGGAGAATAGGGCAGTGCATGTGTAACATATGCCAGCATAGTTACCTGGAGTTTTGTAAGTAATTTTTTGTTTGACTATCACACTGACTTGTACAGATACTTTTGTTAAGAATGAGTCAGCAGCATTATTATAACTGATTAAATGTTTATGCTTAAAAAAAGAATTCTATGGTTTTCAAATACTGCAACAGATATTAGAAAAGCTCTGAGACTGTTCACCACCAGAGTCATGCATTCAAATGTGATGTCATTCTAAACCCAGAACTGAGGGGTGTTAATTCGCATATCAGCTTGTTTTGTTTTCTTTTGAACTTGATATAAAAAATCTGACAGTTAATCACAGTCAGTTCAGTTAGATTAGTATTATGTGGGAAGAACATCACATTGCCTTGTGGAAGTAAGCAACTCAGCATCTAATATTGCCTTGCTGTATTAAGTCAGATAGGGAATAGTCAGCCTGGAATTACAGTGAGATAGTCAAGTATTGTTTTTCTGCATCTGCTTGAATCTGTGTTATTTTTATTTCTCCTGTGATTGAAACTGTTTGTTGCACTTAAAATGGAAAACCTAAAAATATTAAATATTTATTAATTATTAAATATTTTTATATCTTTTATCGTGGCTGGTCTTTTAGAGATTATTTTGTAACATCTTGAGAGTACGTTTGTTTATTCTAGTGATGTCTTGCCCACTCTGAAAAGCCTTGCTCCTTGGGTTACATTTTACAATTTGTTAGTATTGATTTTACATATAATTGGTTTACCTTGTTAAGAGCCTGACAGTGACTGGCTGGTGGCAGCATCGTTACAGTATTGTCTGGGCATAAGGGGACACAACTAGTAAATCTGTGCTAACCTTTCCCAGGAGTGTGCATGTGTGAAGTGTTAGTCACTTGAAGCTGTTCTTTGGGGGGGGGGTTGTGCTTGATGCAGAAAGCTGCATTTATAATACTGTCTAAAACCATCCCTGTTTTAGTGATGGTCTTTCACCACTCTAGGTGAGAATTGGGGCTGCTTGATAGCTGCCCCAGGTTAAAGCGGGCCCATCACATGTTGGTGTCAGAATGGTGGGATACTGAACTTTAGTAGCCTGTGAGCAGTTGTCACTAAATGTGTGTATTCTCAACAGCCTCAAGGTAAACATTCCGAGTTTCATTTTCACAACAGTTTTATTTATTTTTGGTAGTTTGGCTTAATCAGGGAAAGCAGGCAAAAATGGCAGCAGAGGATTATGGTAAGCTGACAAAGAACCAGTTGGCCAAAGTATGCGAAGCCAAGGGACTGGTGCATGCTAACCAGACTAAAGAGGAAATGATTTCAGCTTTAATCACAGCTGCAGCGCAGACCAGTGGCTAGGAGGGCAACTACTTTAGCGATGGGATGTGCAGTTTTCAGAAATAGAACAGTTCACTTTTTCCTCTGAGGACTTAATCATTCTGGAGTTAGAGACTTGAAATGGAGGCCAAACATTTGGAGAGCAAAGAGAGACTGACATTTAGAGGCTGAAGGAAAGGAGAATCAGCATCAGCATGAACTGGAGGCCAAATATTTGGAGACCAGAGAGAGATTGCATCATTTAGAGATTGAGGAAGGTGAGCGACTGCAGCGAATGGAGGCTGAAGAAAAAGAGAAGCAGTGACAACATGAAAGGGAAGTGCCTTCCTTCTTCAGAGTAATGGATGTAATGAGGAAGGGAATAACCAAACCCAGAAGCAATAAAGGTAAATACATTTCTTCTACAATTTGCGGAGGGGGATGACTTTGATAGTTTTCTTCATATATTTGAAAGAGTATGTAAACAGTATGATGTGTGACCAGAGCTGTGGGTATGGTTCCTGACCCCCTTATTCCATGGTAAAGCTGTAAATGCTGTTTTTAAATTATCTGATGCTGATTGCTTATATTATGATAGAGTGAAACAATGGTTATTGAATTGTTATAAGTTAACACCTGAAGCTTCCAGAGAAAAGTTTTGTGAACATAGATGTAAGGCAGATGAAAGTGTGTGATTTTATTGCTGAGTTCAGTGTGTACTGTCATAGGTGGGTGAGTGGGTATCAGGTCACCACTTTCAAAAGGCTGGCAGACCATTTGGTGAGGGAACAAACCCTTAATACTTTGCCTGAGGACATGAGAATCTGGCAGACCGAGAGAGTAACACTGCAGATGAGCTGGAGAGAAAAATTGATCTCTGCTTAGCAAACAAGGCATTACTGCACAAGAAGGGGATACCCAGTGCTGCACATGGATATATGGGACCCCCATGGTGGGCAGCCTAAACTACCTCAGTAGAGTCTACCAGTAATAGGAGAAAAACACTAGTTCAGATACATGGCCAGGATTAGGGGTTAGATGTTTTAAATGTAATCAGAGGGGCCATGTAGCATACAAATATTCACTGAAGCAAGCTGGAGAACAAAAGGTGAGGGCTCCAGCAAGTGGGAATAAGTGTCAGTAGTAAGTTGGAGACAACAGAAGTACCAAACTATCACTGGAGTTTTTATCCTATTTTAGTGGCTGGAAGACAGGCCACTGCTAAGGGGAAGAGAGCCTCTGACATAAGTATTGTGAAGCTTGCAGTGGTTAGGGGAGCAGTACTTGCTTGGGCAGTCCACTCTAATCAGAGCTTTTGGAGGAATCCCATTCCAAATACCTTTGGCCAGTGTTCACCTTGACTGGGAGGGTGGAAAAGGAAGCATGCAGGTAGCTTTGTTTGAGGATATTCCTGCAGATGTCTTGATAGGGAATGATTCTGATAATACAGTACCTTGTGTGCATGCAGTCAGGCTTGAAGACAGGCATGTAGGTCTGCTAGGCTGGAGGAGACCAAAACCGACCCCACACCTGAAGCTGGGACTGGTGATTTGGCTATTTCAGGGTGGAAGCTACCCTGTAGCAGTGAGCCACAGCTGTTGGTTTAGGTACCGATGTTCCCGTAGACAGGGTGACTGCAAGGACAGAGGTAAGTGATAGTACCCAAGTTGACAGTGAGGCACTGCTGTCAGAAGATACTAGGCTCCCTGTAGAAGGGGAGTTGGGAATGGTCACAAAAGTGAAGTTGAGAATGGCTTAGGCTTGAGGGAGGTAGCTAAGGAGGCAGCTGATGCTTAAGGAAAAGGAGGAGTCTGTATACTAGAACAGAGGGTTACTATACAGTGTGTGGACCCCTTTGGGAGGGTTAGAGAGTGAGGTAATACAGCAGTTAGTAGTGTTCATAGCCTACCATCTGGCACTTCTAGCTATAGCCTATGACTTTCCTTTTCTAGGTCATATGGGCATAAAGTGTACTAAAAGACATGATGTTCTGTAGTCCAATCTCGCCTACATTCTTACCCGTGGGTTCGGAGCTGAATATCGGCTCCGACTCAGCCAAACTTTTCTAGCCCGAAGTCTTCTATTGGCTGGGCTAAGCAGGTATCCCATGTTGCACTGCTCCATATCCCCAGATCTCGTTTGCCGCTCGTATAGCTCGGATGTGGTCTCGCTCTTGGCTGTAGCTAAGTACCCTTTTTCTTGTTTGAGAAAATTACTCATAAACAAAAAACTATTTTCATAGCTAGTGTCTATTTAGTGCTCCTTCGGAGGGTTGTGTGTGTGCTGTGCAGTTTACTAACTTGTTCCTGCTTTTTGTGGTGTTGCATGTCTGTGTCCTTTATTGTCGGACAGTGACTTGTGCTGCATTGTTTTTTTTGTGATTGCTTGTTGGAAAATGTCCAAGGATTCCAAAGAGCACAAACCTTCGGGTTTTAAAAAGTGCTCTAAGTGCGGTTACAAGATGTCCATCACCGATGGGAATTCTATTTGTGTTTATTGCCTGGGAGCCATCCATCTGCAGGAGTCCTGCAGCTTCTGCCATGCTTTTAGTCCCAGAGTTCTCCAAGAAAGAAAGAATAAGCTGATTTTAAAGGGACTCTTGAAGCCCACTTTCGAAGAGGCCATGGATTCTTCTCCCAGTGCTAAATCTAAGTCCTCTAAATCAAAAAAGAGATCTCCGGCTCCTTCAGTTTCCTCGGAGCCACCAGAGAAAGTCACAAAACTTGCTTCGACCTCCTCGGCTCCACTGTCCTTGGGGCCGCAAGAAGTGTCGGTGTTGATGGAACCGGCTTCGGCTCCAATTATATTGGAACCTCTTTGGAGCCAATCGCCCAGTCTTAGACCAGTTTCACCTGAGAGGAGATCTCAATCTCCCTCCCTGTCCTCCAAATCCTCCAGGACCCTTTCTGATGTGAATGTTGATAGGGTGGTGCAGAGGCTCCTCCAGTCACCGGTTTTGGCAAAATTGTTTTCGGCTCCAGAGCCCGTTCTGACCCCTTCTTTGATCATTCCTCCGAGTGCATCTCTGTCTTCGGAGCCAGTGAGTTCAGCTCCATGTGATGTTCCTAGGTCTGTTCCGATGGCCCCACTGGGCCTATAGGTACCGACGTCTGCTCTGACCCAGTCGGCTCCATCCACGGGGTTCGGGACTCAGGATTCTTCAGTCGGGCCCGAGGGGGACATCTCGGGACATATTTCGGTTCTGAGTCTTCCGCTCGGTGCCTCGGCTCGAGGGACCCCGACTCCTGTCTTGGTCTTGGAGGCTGGCCAGTCCTCAGACTCGGGGGGGGGGGCTGCCTTTGAAGCCATGTGGACTGCGCTGGCCAGATCGTCAGCTACATCATGTGGGTTGGTCATTCTGTCCCCCACCACTCCGGTGAGAGCCTCTGATCACCACCTATCCGTAGACAGTAGAGCACCAAGGCCTAGGGATACCCCCACGAGTGGTCCCCAAGTTTCTGAGGGCCCTTCAGAGTTCGTGCCTGAGGAACCCCCAGAAAGAAAATGTGCAAGAGGAAGCACATAGACTCCCAGGATGAGTCTCTCACCTCTGATACTGACCTCGAGGAATCGGAGGGGTCCCCCAAGTCATCCTCTGATGATGTTTCATTCTCCGACATCCTGGAAATATTGAAACAGAGGTGACTGGCCGTCCAAAGCCCCCTCTGTGGAGGAGTCTGTCTTCCTTAAGGCCTTTGGTGCTCAGCCCTCCGCCTCCTGGGTGTCCCCACCCTTCGACGAGCTCCTAGATTTAATTTGTCGGAGAGTGTGGGAAAACCCTGATTCTGTGGAGCCCGTACCTAGGTGCCCCAACAAGTTTCTTTCTGCTCCCCCAGGTAAGGAGTTTCTGTCCAAAGGAGTCCCTGTGGATGCCATGGTGGTGGCGGCGGCAGCCACTCAGAAGGAAGTAGCAGAGACTTCTTCCTCCGTCCATCCTTCTAATAAGGAGTGTAGGACCATGGACCGGTATGGGAAGCATACCCTCTCGTCAGCAACCTTTACCTTACAGTCGCTGAACTATGTCTCATTTCACTCTGCTCCAGAGAGATCTCCTCAAGGAGTTAGGAGATACTCTTGGCGGTAACATTCCCGAGGTGGTGGCCCAGACAGTTAACACCCAGTTGTCTACCCTCAGTTCCATCGTCAACTCCTCCATGCGGCTCATCTCATATGCAGCCGATCGAGCAAGTAGGGCAGCAAGCTCAGGAGTCGCCCTTAGAAGGCAAGCCTGGATGCGCCTTTGTCATTTCGCGGAGGCCTTCAAGTCTTCTTTCACTAACGCCCCCTTTGATGGTGGTTCTTTGTTCGGAACCAAAGTGAAAGACACCCTCACCAGGTGCGAACAAGAGGGAAAGACCCTGTCTGCCGTAGGGGTCCATTTTTCCCTTCCCTCTAGGCCTTACCCCAAGGCCCAGTGGGGTGGAAAGATGTTCAAAAAATCAGAGTTTTTTCCAGCCGCACAAGGTGAGTCCCCCTCCAGAGGCAGAGGAGGGGGAGGTTATTCAGGGAGATGCCGCCCTAGAGGCAGAGGGGGCCCCCGCAATTCGGGAGACCGCAATTCCATTTGCAGCTCCCCCTACTATAGTTCCTGAGGGAGTGCCCAGCTGTGCTTATCCAGAGCCAGTTGGGGGTCAAATTTCATGATATCCAGAAGCCTGGAAAAGCATCACCCAGGACCGATGGGTATTACGAATAATTTCCGGAGGTTATGTCATTCCGTTTATATCAAACCCCTCAGAAAAATCCCGGACTTTCCACCCAGTCAAAGGGATCAAGCAGCCTCAGAGGTTTCAAAGCTGCTAGAAAAAGGAGCCATCCAGCATGTCCCCTCAGACCAAGTCGGATTAGGGACTTAAGATTCTTTTTGGTGCCGAAAAGAACAGGGGACCGGAGACCCATATTAGATCTCAGCCGACTAAACAACTATGTACAGAAGTCCAAGTTCTGTATGGTCACACTACAATCTATTCTCCTATTGTTGGGAGAGGAGGTATGGATGTGCTCCATCGATCTCAAGGATGCTTACTACCATGTCAAGATGGGCAGGGCATCCAGGAGTCACCTACGCTTCTGGCTGGGAGTCAGTCATTTCCTGTTTCGAGCCCTGCCCTTTGGTCTCACCACAGCCCTCAGGGTGTTCACCAAGTGTATGGCGGTGTTGACTGCTCACTTGAGATGTCAAGGATTCCAAGTGTTTCCGTATCTGGACGACTGGCTCCTTACCGCCCCCACCAGGCATCTACTAATCCAAACCAGGGACGCTACCATCTCTCTGTCAACAGTTGGGCATAACACTAAATTGGGAAAAATCTGCCTTGTTGCCCTCACAGCGTGTCACCTTTATAGGCGCAGAATTAGACACCATTCGAATGCAAGCATTTTTACTGCAGGAAAGGATCAGAGTCTTACAGCAACAGATACACACACCCTGATGCCCCTGAGGAAAGTGAAGGCAAGATGGGTTCTTCAACTCCTGGGGACCATGGCGGCAACAATTATGTTGGTCCCTCTAGCGAGAGTGCACATGAGACTTCTTCAATGGCTCCTCTTTGTTCAATGGTCTCTCCAAAAATTTCCACTTTTTCACCCCATTTTGCTCACGGACAGATGCAAACAGGATCTCAGTTGGTGGCTTTGCACCAACAATTTGGACGGGAAAATCCTTCGTTCCATCCATCCCGGTTGCCACAGTGACCACGGACGCCTCCC
This sequence comes from Protopterus annectens, assembly GCF_019279795.1. Lineage (NCBI taxonomy): Eukaryota > Metazoa > Chordata > Ceratodontiformes > Protopteridae > Protopterus > Protopterus annectens. The sequence goes on from NC_056731.1 coordinate 849,579,959, forward strand.
AGAATGGTTGGGAGGGCATTATCTTGGCAGGACAGTCCAAGGCATGTGGCAAGATCACGAGATACATCTGCATATCAACGTCCTAGAGATGAGAGCGGTGCTATTGGCGTTGCAGGCACTTCAGAGCTTTCTGCCTCTAGGGGCGATTGCAATACACACGGACAACATGTCAGTAGTGTGGTATCTAAACAAGCAAGGGGGAACCAGATCTTACCCCCCTGTGCAGAGAGGCCATGTGAGTGTGGCAGAGGGCAGTATCTTCCCAACTGTTTCTGGTGGCAATGCACATTCCAGGGAAGTCCAACGTGATAGCAGACAGGCTAAGCAGAGCTATTCTGATGCCTTACGAGTGGTCCCTGAATCGTCTAGTTGCAGAACGAATCTTCAGCAGATGTGGTCAACCTTGCTGCAACCTTTTTGCCAGCCCCCTCAATGCCAAATGCAGCAACTACTTCACGCTGATCCCTTCACAGGGGGAGTCACCCCAGGACGCTCTAGTTCATGATTGGCCCTCCAATTTGCTTTATGCTTTCCCTCCGTTTCCCTTGCTGTCCAAAGTGATTCAGAAAGCACAATCCTTGGGAAGCAGAATGATTCTGATTGCTCCATACTGGCCTCGTCAAGTCTGGTTCCCCTTTCTCCAGCCCTACATTGTGGACACTCCTTGGATTCTGGACCCACAACCAGATTTACTGAGACACATCGGACAGTTCCACCCCTCTCTGATGACCCTCCAGTTGACAGCCTGGCTACTCCACTTCATCATTTTTCACCGGAGGTAGTTCACATTTTATCGTCCTCTCATAAGCCCTCTACTAGGAAGATTTATTCTAGCTAATGGAAGAGGTTTTCTATTTGGGCACATTCCCAAGGAAATGATCTTTACACAGCCCCAATTGCTTCAGTCTTGGGGTTTTTGTCTATGCTTTTCCATCAAGGTTCCGCGTCAGCTACCATAAAAGTTCAATTGGCAGCGATCTCTAATTTTCATGTTGTTAATGAGCCTAGTCTCATGGCTCACAGACTCTGAAAGGCTTTCCTGAAGGGTACTCTATTACTCTGTCCTCCAGTTTCCGAACCTATCATGCCCTGGGATCTCAATTTTGTTCTACAAGCCCTTACTTCACCACCTTTCGAGCCTGCAGCTACCTGTGATTTGAAATTCTTGACCTGGAAAACAGCCTTTTTAATGGCCATCACTTCAGCCAGGCGAGTTTCAGAAATTCAAGCCCTTTCTATCAAACCTCCGTACTTGATCTTCCATAAGGACAGGGTTTCTGTTAGGCCAAACCCTTCTTTCCTTCCTAAAGTGGCTTCTGTATCTAATCTTAATCAGTCTGTTTTGTTGCCAGTATTCTTTCCTCATTTTTCAAACAAGGCAGAATTTAAATTTCATCAACTGGATGTACACAGTTCTATCTGCACCGAACAAAAGATATCCGAAAGTCTGATCAACTATTTGTCTCCTTTTCAGAAAACAAAATTGGGTCCCCTGTCTCCAAAATCACCCTATCTAGATGGATATCTAGTTGCATCTCTCTTGCCTACACCGCAGGAGGAAAAGACCTGCCGTTTTCGGTCAAGGCTCACTCTACTCGGGTTGTTTCTACATCTACAGCCTATCAAGCCAGATTTTCGATGGATGATGTATGTGCTGCAGCTACTTGGGCTTCTCACACATTTGTTACTCATTACAAATTGGATGTGGTATCTAGGGGCAGGTCGTCCTTTGGTTCCACAATGCTCATGAGTATTTTCCTATGAGCCACCCAGGATGTAGGTGCTAGGGATGCTGTCCCACGGGTAAGAATGTAGGTGAGATTGGACTATATAACATCAAGACGTTATGTACTCACCGTAACTTTCGATGTATGTAGTCCATCTCGCCTCACATTCTTACTTACCCTCCCACCTTCCCCCTTCCTGGAGGATCTGGAGGTTAGATTTCTATTTACGCAGTTCCCTTCATCTTTAGCTTATTCTTTTTTACCTGGATTTTGTGTATGCATGGGATATGAATGAGTGTTCGCAGCAAACTAGATCTGGGGATATGGAGCAGTGCAGTATGGGATACCTGCTTAGCCCAGCCAATAGAAGACTTAGAGCTAGAAAAGTTTGGCCGAGTTGGAGCCGATATTCTGCTCCGAACCCACGGGTAAGAATGTGAGGTGAGATGGACTACATACATTGAACGTTATGGTGAGTACATAACTTCTTGTTATGCTAAACTTCTATTGGCCTGGGATTGCAAGGGATGTAACAGGGTACTGCAGGACCTGTGAGCAGTGCCAAAAGATAGGCTGGGCAGGGAACAAGGTCAAAGCTCCATTTATGCATATGCCTGAGATTGAGGAGCCATTTCAAAGGGTAGCTATGGATATTGTGGGGCCTCTGAGCACCCCAAGTTCCACAAGGAAGTATGTCCTGGTAGTAGTAGATTATGGCACTAGATACCCTGAGGCAGTGGCTCTGTCCTCCATCGAGGAAGAGAAGGTGGCAAATGCTCTTTTAAAGATTTTCAGCAGGGTAATTTTCCTGAAAGAAATATTAACTGACAGAGGTACCAATCTTATGTCAGACTTTGTTGCTCGTCTGTGGAAGCATGGGGGTGAAGCACCTAAAGACCACTCTCTTCCATCCCCAGACTAATAGCCTTGTGGAAAGGTTAAACTCTACACTGAAAACCATGCTACTGGCACTTGCTGACCAGTTTGAGAGAGTGGGACAAATATTTTCACCATCTACTGTTTGCATACAGAAAAGTACCCCAGCAGTCCATAGGTTTTTCACCCTTTGAGTTGCTGTATGGGCATAGGGTGAAGGGGACCTTTAGATTTGATTTGTGATGAGTGGGGATGAGTGTGGATCCCACATGGAGTCTGTTGTGGCATATGCCCTAAATTACAGGACCAGGCTTAGGGATTTCATGGGCTTGGCCCAGGAGAACCTGGCAGGAGCCCAACAGCAAAAAGGTCTGGAATGACAGGAATCCTTGATCCCTATTGTGTGCTGTGGAACAGCAGGTTATGGTGCTCATTCCTGTCAGACACACTAAGCTGCTTGCAGCTTGAGGAACCATTCAAAGTGGCAAGGAAGGAAGGTCAGTAATGTTAAATACTTGGTAAACCTGCTAGGGAGAAGACAGGGGTATAAATTGTACTATGTTAACATGATGAAGCCTCAGCATGTTAGGAAGGTCCTGGTCAGACTGCAAAGGGCAGGGTTGACAATTAAGCCCAGTAAGTATCAGGTTGGTGTAGCAGAGATGGTCTACCTGGGACATAGAGTGGGGAATGGTAAGATTAGGCCAGAACCAGCTAGAGCATAGGCTATTCAGGTGTGGCCTGCCCCTATTACCAAAAAGAAGGTGAGGGCATTTTGGGGACAGCAGGGTACTACAGAAAGTTTGTTCCCAATTATAGTACAATAGCTGCTCCCCTCATAGATTTGGCAAGGAAAAACAGGCCAGATACAGTAGTGTGGACTCCAGACTGTTGTAATCAGGCATTCCAAAAGCCTAAAGGGGCTTTAGGAGGACCCCCTGTGTTAGCCAGTTCAGATTTTAGCAATGGCAATGCAAATGGACTCTCAGGATAGGGTATAGGTTAGTGTGTTCCCAGACAGGCCCAGTTCTCTCAAGTGACATTTTTCCAGGGTCACTTGAAAAACTAGCTTGAGTCTTCAAAGGGGCGGGAATGTGAGTTATTGCTATATGTGCCAGGAAGAACAGGGCAGTGTGTGTAACATATGCCAGCATAGTTAGCTGGAGTTTTGTAAATAATTTTGCATTTTACTGTCACACTGACTTGTATAGATGCTTACATTAAAAATATATCTACAATGTTATAACCAATTAAATGTTTATTTTTAGAATTCTATGGTTTTCAAATACTGCAACATATCATAGAAAAGCTCCAAGACTGTTGTCTACCAGATGGAACTCGCAGATCAGCTTTTTTTGTTTTCTTTGGAACCTGATATAAAAAAAAATCTACGAAAGTTATCACAGTTTAGTTAAATCAGTGTAAGTGGGAAGGACATCACTTTGCCTTGTTGGAAGTAAGCAACTCGGCGTCTAATCTTGCCTTGCTGTACTAATTAAGTTAGATAGGGAGCAGTTCTTCTTTAGATAGGAATTAGTGAGATTAGCTAAGTATTGCTTTTCTGCATCTGCTTGAATCTGACAACTGTTATTTTTCTCATGTGATTCAAATTCTGATGTTTATTGCATGTAAATATTTAATATTTTCATGTTTTCTAGTTTATTAAATATATTTTATTGTGGCTGGTCTTTTAGAGATTACTTTTAACATCTTGAGAGTACCTCTGCTTATTGTAGTGATGCCTTGGCCACTCCAAAAAGCCTTACTACTTGCGTTACATTCTGCCATTTATGTTAGTATTGATTTTACTCCATATAGTTGGATTCCCTTGAAAGAGCCTGACAGCGACTGGCTGGTGGCAGCAATGTTACCATATTGTTGGGGTGTAAGGGGGCACAGATAGTAAAGATGTGCCAGACTTTTCCGGGAGAGTGTGTGAAAATCAAATACCCAGGTATGGGTGTGTCAGTCACTTGGAACTGTTCTTGGGGGAAATTGTACTTGATGCAGAAAGCTGCCTTTGAAATACTGTGTAAAATCATCCTTGTTTTAGTGAGCGTCTCTCACTGGTGTCTGTGGTGAGGATTGGGGTTCCTTAATTGCTGCCCCAGGTTAAAGAGGGCCCATCACACTTACTACGATGTTATTATCCTGACTGTAAAGAAACACATAACCACTTACCCTACTAGTTCACTCCCATCTTTTTTTTTTTTTTTAAGCTGACCACCATGATTCATGTTGGTGAAACTGTGTATACAGTGCCAAAATCACATTTTGTAAGTGTCAACATGACCAACAAACCAAGATCCATACTGGCATTGCATTGCCTCTGGTGCCTGGAAGAAGAGGTCTTTGCCAGAGTGTTATCAAGACACACAAACAGTGTTGATGATGAGCTTCGCTGCTGGAGTACATTCATAAATGAATAATTAGCTGCAGGCAGACATCAGATCTGATGATGTTGGTTTCGTTTGATCTTCAGCCTATGGAAATACAGATCCGGTATGGATCTGACTCTGCCTCATTTTCCAGCATCATATCTGAACTCCAAGCTCCTCGCCTACCCATAATGGCCCTGTCTCCCTCATCCCCTCAAATCTCATTTGCTGCATGTCAAGTTAGCATCATGGTCTGTTGCTCCAGGTTCCTGGTAAGCGAATTATTAAAAATTTTCTCCTGCTCTTCTCTGTGGCTCATTTAGAACCTTTTTACTTCTAATTTTATCCCTACCCTTGTGCTCAGGTGTCTGTCCTCTAAACCCTCAAAAACAAAAGGCCCTTCTCCTTTCCCTGTCTTTCCTTCCTTTTCTTAAGTTAGTGTGTGTGCATGCTATTTCTGACACCATGGCATAGACCGCCCCAAGCCAGGGTTTCGGAAATACACAGGGTGTGGCCATAAGCTTCCCCTTCTGATGGCCACACTCTCCATGGTTTGCCTAGGGGTCCCATACCTGGATACCTCCTGTTTGATGTGCATGGGATTCAACCCCCGCATATTGACAGGAGGAACAAGTTGATTCTGAAGGGCCTCCTTCCTCGGAGGCCCCTGGTTCCACTTCTGCTTCTACTCCTTCCTCTGCCCCGGCTTCTGGGACTCAACCATTTAACAAAAGGGCCGGAGATGGGGAGAAGCACAAACAAAAAGACTGGGATAGGCCCAGGAAGCAGTCCTCCAACTGCGCTTCCTTGGCTGAGCCTCTGCCTGGGCTCCCCTCGGCTCTGTATTTGCCCTGTTTTTCCCTGGAGCCGGAGGTTTCTCTGGGGCGAATCCCCTTTATCGTCATCTCCCCAGCGCCTCTCCAGGCCAGTTTCCATGGCTTTCTACCTGGTCCACCTGTAGCCTTTCTGAAGCAGAGGTGGACAGGATTATGCAGAAATTCATCCTGACCTAGATTCTGACTGGAATATTGCCTACTGCCTACCCCTCCAGGGCTGGGAGCATGCAGTCCGCTTTTGTGCCAATTGCTCCTTCTCAAATCCAACCTCTGGCTTCAGATTCCTTGATTCTGTGTCTCCTTGGTGTTGAGGGATTGCCGACCATTGCCCAAAGTATTTAAGGTCCAACTAGCTCTGAGCTGTAGCCTCAGTGCCAGATTAGATGGGTTAGTGTCTGCTTCAAGATTTTCGGAGTCTGCCCTTCCACTTAGAGTCTCTGCACCTGGAGGCTCAGATCTGGCTCCCCCATTGACGCAGAGAGTTACTGACCCAGCCCTGACCCCACAAATTGGGAATCATTCTCCTCCTGCATTCGACATGGTGGAGAGGTTTCTCTCTGTTCCGTGACCCTTGATGCCATCATCCTCAAAATCCATCCTGGCTCCCGCTCTTTCTGGTCTGGATTCTGCCATCCCATTCCCTCAGGGACGGTCTGTTGCCTCTCCAACACAGAGTTTTCCCCCACGGGAACAGCCAGAAGTTTCTGAGTCCTCCGCAGAAACCCCATCCCCGAGGAGCTCCCTTGGAAACATAAGTGTAAAAGGAGGCACTTGGACTCCCCGCCGGAGTCCCTTGCAGAAGACACTGACTTAGAGGAAGGGGGAGGGTTCCCCTTGGTCACCCCAGGATGATGTCTCCTTTAGAGACATCATGGAAATCCTTCACCAGCAAGAGGTGGTCTGTCCAAAAACCCAACCCTGATGAGTCGGTGTTCATGGAGGTATTTGGCACAGGACCTTCTACTTCAACAATTGGCTAAGTTTCTGGTGTCATTCAAAGGGGATCCAGTATCTGTCCGCCTGGGATGACATGCTTGACAAGCCACGTTGCTTTGCAAGAGATGGCTTGCACCTGTCACCCGTAGGCTTTCGAATACTGGCCAAGGCTTTTGCCGCCTCCATAGTGCCTTTTTTTAGGCAAGGCTCAAACACAAACCCACCACCGTAAATAGCACAAGTAACCAAAAACTGAGGGTAATGCTACTCAATGCCAGAAGTCTAAACCTCAAAATGCCTGCACTCGAGGCACGCCTCAGTATGGAGAACATCGATATCTGTGCAGTAACAGAAACCTGGTTTAAAGCTCCAGAGAGCACCCTAGCACTACCAGGCTATACCTTTCGTCCACAGAACCCGGACAGAAACACAAAAGGCCGGGGGTATGTCCATATTCATCAAGGATACCCACAACTCCAGGTTAGTGGCAAAGCACAATGCTTCCAAGATCATCCATGTGCAACTAACAATGGGCAGAACAGCAATTCAAATTGTAGCTTGCTACAGATCACCCACCATGACCCAGGACTCCCATTCCATGTTTCTGGAGACACTAGAAAATATGAAGGTCCTACCAAATGCCCTAATATTGGGTGATTTCAATTACCCAAACATTAACTGGGAGAACTACTCAAGTACTAACTCCCTTGCCCAACCCTTCCTAGAATCTTTAAACTCGAATGCCCTGGATCAACTGGTCAAAACCCCCACCAGAGGTGACAACATATTGGACCTGGTCATCACCAACATGGTTGACCGGTGTTCTACACTGGAGGTCAACACCTCGCTGGTTAGATCAGGCCATAGACTAATCACTCTGGATATCCACATTCCGCCCCCATCCCCAATCAAGGAAACCACAGTGAAAAACTTTTCAAAAGCAACCTTCGTTACTTAAGACTGAGGTGGAAAGGTTCACAGCCCCCATGCTAAAGGACAATGCTGTCCAAGCTGCTGAATCCCTTACAAAGGCACTGTATGAGCACCTGCAAGAATGCATGGATCGTGCTATCCCAAGCAAAACCAAGACTCACTCCTCCAAGAAAAGGAAACCAGTTTGGTGGACCCTTGCCATAATCAAGCTATACAATAGAAGGAGGAAACTAGTACAGAAGAGAGTAAAATCCCAAGAAGGAAAAACATCCCTGATCAGTATCAGCAAGAAACTACGATCCCTCATAAAATCATATAAGGCTAGCTTCAAAACAAAAATTGCCAAGGACTCCAAAGATAACCACAAAGCGTTCTTTAGCTGTGTCAAGAACCCAAGTGGAAACTCTCAGATCTGCTCTGAGTTAGTGCAGAATGGCACAAAATACACTGAACCGGCTGATATTGCCAACATTCTGGCAGACAGGTTTAGTGCAAACTTCACCCCCTAAAGGGCCCATAACCATACCAGAAGAATGTAGAGCCCTGGCAATCAATGACAAACAGGTTAAAAGAGCCCTATCCAAAGCCAAAAATACAGCTTCAATGGGACCGGACGGTGTCCCAGGCTGTCTCTTACATGAGCTCCAAAATGAACCAACCCCTCACCTAAACACACTGTTCAAACTCAGCCTCTCTACAGGCTGCATACCCATAGAGTGGCACACAGCTATAGATCTGAGGTAGTTAACTTCATTTGATCAGCAACCTGTGGGGTATCTGATCTGAGCTGGCAGCTTTCCAAGCTAGAGATCCGAGCTCCTAGCTCCACCCCCTTACCCATAACACCCTGCTTACCTCCCTCCAGTCCTCGGATCTCATTTGCCGCAGCTTCTTGAAGGATGAGTGATGAGCTCTTGGCATTTTGTGAGTAGATTTAGAGGATTTTATTCTCTAGTTCTATTATCCAGTTTTTTCAAAAACTGTGTGTGTTCCTTCTCTGACCCTAGTATACCTAGTAAAGATTTTTCTGTTAGTAGTTTGTTAGTTATAGTTCCCCCTTTCCCTTATCTGTGTGTGAGAAGGGGTATGTGTGACTAAAATGGCTGATGGTCCTAAGGCCGTATTTTCTAAATGCTGTGAGTGTGGCCATAAGCTGTCTCCAGCCGATGGCTACACTCAGTGCATTTTGTGCCTGGGGGTTGCCCATCTTTCATCAGGCTGCAAAATTTGTGCGGCTTTTAACCCCCGGGCTTTGAAGGACAGGAGGACCAAGCTAATCCTGGCGGGTCTTTTGCCCCTGGATTCTTCTTCGTCCTCCTCTCCCCCTGTGGCACCGGCTGCGGCTGTTCCACCTACTGTTCCTGCTCCCCTGGCTGGGACTCAAACTCCCGCTGTGGTCCAGGGAGAGAGGGACTCCAGGAAAAAAGATAGAAGGGACAAGGAGCTTGACGGAGAGGCATAGGAGCCACAAGCGGCGGGTCGATTCTGCCCCCTCAGCCCCACTAGCTAAGCAGCTCTGCTCTCCCCTGAAGGCCTCTGGGGTCTTCCCCTTTCACTCTCCATGCTTTCTCCGGAGCTGGAGGAGGAGTCCCAGTCACCTTCGAGGTCATTGAGGCGGCCTTCCCGGTCAGCCTCAGTGGCTTCTTCCAGATCCACTAGGACCTTTCAGACGCGGACATGGACTGGATGATGTGTCGCTTCCTCCAGGCCCAGAGCTCCGGGGGGAGCTCGGCCCCCTTCTTTGCCCCAATCGCTCCTTCTCCGATCCACTATCTGGTTTCGGAGCCATCGGATCCGGGTAGTGTCGGAGCCAGGGTGTTGACGCCGATAGTACTTCGACACTGGCTGTACCCACGAGTTTGTCAGGTCCTTTTTCAGATCAGAGCTCTCGGGGCCGTGAGCCGAGCCTTGGATCCGGAGGGGTTAATGGGTGTTCGGATCTGACGCTGTTGGAGTGCACTTCCTTTTCGGATCCAATCTCGTCGACTCCGGCGCCGATCCACATGTCAGATCTTAGGGGGCTGCTCTTGGATCCCATGGAGAGCAGTTCACCCTCGGCCTTCGATGTCATGGAGAGAGTCAATTCGAGACCCCAGGCTCATGCTACGGATCCACCCGCCATTCCCTCGCAGACGGGCCTGTCTTCCATCATCCGGCCCCAGGGACAGCCTGTGTCTACGTCCCAGATGGTTCCCCTAGAGTAACAGGACATGGTTGGTGAGCCCTCGTCGGACAGCCCCCCCGAGGTCCCTCACAAACGAAAGTGTAAAAGGAGGCACTTGGACTCCCCCAAGTCCCTCACAGAAGACACTGACTTGGAGGAACGAGAAGGTTCCCCAGGTCACCCCCTGAGGACGTCGCCTTTGGAGACATCATGGAGATGCGCATTAGAGGGGGGGATGGTCAGCCCAAAAACCTTCCTCAGATGAGTCTGTGTTTCCCGAGGCATTTGACGCAGGCCCATCTACCTCTTGGGTGTCCCCTCCGTCCGACCCCCTGGTAGACCTTATAACTACCAGTGCGTGGAAGGAACTGGACACTGTAGAGCCGATACCCAGGAGACCAGATAAAATCCTTAGCCCCCCCCACAGACAGGACAGTGTGGAGCAAAGGTTCCCCAGTAGATGCCATGGTGGTGGCAGCTGCCACCAAGAAGGAACTAGCGCAGGAAAGTTCCTCGGTACATCCTCCAGACAAGGAGTCTCGAACGATGGACCGCATTGGAAAGCAGATGTTCGCTTTAGCCACCTTCTCTGTAAGTGTGTTGAACTACTTGGCACACGTGATTCGGCTTCAGTGAGACCTAATCAAAGACTACGATGGGTCATCCCCAGAGTCCATGTCGGCCGAGAACAAACGAACCTTCTCGACACGAATGGCCACTCTAAACTCGATATCTAACACTTCTATGCAGCTTCTCTCCCATGCCACAGAGGGGGCCGCTAGAGCCAGCGGAGTGGGCATCACCTTACGGTATCATGCCTGGCTTCGATTTTGCGGAACCCTTCAAGGCGTCCTTCGCGAATGCTCCCTTTGACGGTTCTAAGCTGTTTGGCAAGACCGTCCACGATGCGCTTCTCCAGAGCGAGAAAGACTGGAAGATGTCTGCCATTGGAATCCCCTTTTTGGCTCCTCAAAGGTCCTTTTCCAGGAACCAGAGAGGACAAAAGCTGTGGTTCTGGAAATCTCAACAATCTCGTTTCGCTCCGGACCCTTCCTCCTTCAGAGGCGGGGGAGGACAAGGTGGATGCCGGCCCAGAGGCAGAGCGGGGCCCAAGAATTTGTGGTAAAGGGAACCATTTTCCAATTGACCCATGCAGCAACCCTGAGGGGTTGCCCGACTGCTCCTCTCTGGATGCAGTCGGGGGGGGGTTTCTCGGAGCACCTAGCTCATTGGGAGTCCATCACGACAGATTGCTGGGTGCTCCAAATAATATCCAGAGGTTACTCTATTCCCTTCCTGAATTCTCCCCCTCAGTTGGAGCGCCTCCCCGATGTCCCACCCAATCAGAGGGAGGCGGCAGCCTTAGAGATAAAAGAGCTGCTAAGAAAAAGAGCCATCCAGCGCAACCCCCCAGGCCAGTCCGGATCAGGCACTTCCAGGTTCTTTTTGGTGCCAAAAAAGACGGGGGACCTAAGGCCAATTCTTGACCTGTCTACACTGAACCTGTCCGTTGCCAAAGAAAAATTTCAGATGGTCACCATTCAATCTATTCTCCCCCTTCTGCAGAAGAGTGACTGGATGTGCTCCATAGATCTCAAGGATGCGTACTACCACATTCTAATGGACAGATGATCCAGGAGATTTCTCCGCTTTCAGCTGGGAGACCGCCACTATCAGTTCACGGTCCTCCCCTTTGGTCTCACCACAGCCCCAGAGTGTCCACCAAGGTCATGGCAGTTGTAGCGGCCCACCTGAGGCTTCAGGGAATGCAGGTCTTTCCTTACCTGGACGACTGGCTCCTCGCCGCCCCCACCAGGCATCTACTATGCTCGGCCAGGGACTATTTCCTGCATTTGGCCCACCAGTTGGGGATCACTGTAGACTACAAAAAATTGTCCCTTCAGCCCCACCCTCGGAATTAGTCCTGAGGGCTGTAGGGTCTATGTCGGCGGCTATCAATCTTTCACCTCTAGCCCGCTTGAATATGAGGGTTCTTCAATGGACCTTGCAGGTACAGTGGTCCATCCTCTGACATCTGCTATACTTCCCTATTCCCCTCAGAAGGGTTTGCAGGGAATCTCTGCTTTGGTGGCTCCATTCCCGAGAGCTTCGGGAAGGGCGGCCCTTTTTGATGCCTCTACCTCTAGCCACAGTGACCATGGATGCTTCTCGCCTAGGGTGGGGGGGGGGCATTGCATGGGCAGAACCGCCCAAGGCATGTGGACTCCAACAGAGACTGTTCTGCATATCAATGTTCTGGAGATGAGGACAGAGCTTCTAGTGTTACAGGCTGTCCATGCCCTTCTTCCTCTAGGGACTATTGCAATTCAGACAGACAAAATGTCAGTGGTCTGATACATCAGCAAACAGGGGGAGACCAGGTCTTACCCTCTCTGCCGAGAGGCCATGAGAGTTTGGGAGTGGGCGATATCTACCAACCGCTTTCTGCTAGCAATGCACATTCCGGGTCGGTCCAACATTTTAGCGGACAAGCTGAGTCGAACTATCCTCTCACCTTACAAGTGGTCTCTGAACCCCTTAGTAGCGAAACGGATCTTCCTCAAATGGAGTCAACCTTGCTGTTTGCGTCACCTTCGAACGCAAAGTGCAGCAAGTTTTTCTCTCTGATCCCCCCACCGGGGGAGACCACCAGAGACGCTTTGGTTCATGCTTGGCCATCCGGTCTTCTTTATGCCTATCCTCCTCTCCCATTAATGACAAAAGTCTTGCAGAAAGCTCGTCTGTTGGGGAGCAGAATTATCCTCATAGCCCCATTCTGGCCTCGTCAGACCTGGTTCCCATACCTGCGGTCTCATCTAATAGCTCCTCCTTGGATCTTAGATCCCATCCCAGATTTCCCATCCTTTGGGATTAAAAACCCCGAACCTGGACAACCTCAAGCTTGCCGCTTGGTTGATCAGTTCCGTTAGTGGCTAGGACTCCCGTTATCTCATCCGCAGTTAAATCCATCCTGGTGGCTGCACATAAGCCTTCTACCAGGAAAGTCTACAACAGTAAATGGAAATGTTTTTCTATCTGGGCCGGGCAAAGAAATTTGGATCCCTTTACAGCTCCCATTCCAGCAGTTCTCATCCCACATTTTTCATCAGGGGGCCAGTTCTTCAACTGTGAAGGTTCAGATGGCGGCTTTTTCCCACTTCCACATCGGAGATAATCTTGGTCCCTTAGCTTCCTCTAAGATCTGCAAGATGTTCTTGAAGGGTACTTTTCTGTTAAGACCTCCTGTCAAGAATGCGGTTCCTCCATGGGATCTAACCTTAGTCCTCCAGGTTCTTACTGGTCCACGCTTTGAGCCTGCAGCTTCAGCTGACTTATTTGTCTTGGAAAACCACCTTCTTGATTGCTATTACCTCAGCTAGAAGGGTATCTGAGCTTCAGGCCCTTTGTTCCAAACCGCCGTATCTTGTCTTCCATAAAGACAGAGCTTCCCTCAGGACTAATCCCTCCTTTTTACCTAAAGTGAGTTCCGAAGCTAACATCAACCAATCCATTAATCTGCCTGTCTTTCCCTAACTACCAGAACAAAGGGGAATACAGACTCCATACATTAGATGTGCATAGACAATTGCACTTCTATTTGCATAGAACCGCTGCCTCTCAAAAATCGGAGCAGCTCTTTGTTTCCTTTGCCAAGCCATCTTTGGGTAAACCAGTAACAAAGGTAACTCTAGCTAGGTGGATCTCTAACTGCATTATGCTCACGTACAAAATCTCTGGTCGACCTGAGCCCGTGGGAGTTCGTGCACATTCTACACGTTCTGTGGCTACCTCTGCTGCCTTTTGGTCAAGGGTGCCCTTGGATGACATCTGTTCTGTGGCCACTTGGGCTTTCTCTCAAACCTTTATTACTCATAAGTTGGATTTGATATCCAGGGGGAGGGCATCATTTGGCTCTGCAGTGCTCCGGAATATCCTTCCTTGAGGACCTCCCAAGTTTGGTAGCTGGGGACTCTCTCCCACAGGTTGCTGATCAAATGAAGTTAACTGAGTAGGTAACTTCATTTGTCAGCAACCAACCCCCCCCCCTCCGTCCCCCTAACCTGTAGTTAGTCATCCAAAGGATTGTTGTTTCACTCCTAATTGGTATCAGGTTAGGATGTTCAGGTGGTTTGTTGCTTTGGTATTGTGAGCTAATTGGGCAAACTCAATCTGAGAACTGGAGGGAGGTAGCAGGGTGTTATGGGTAAGGGGGAGGAGCTAGGAGGTCAGATGTCTAGCTTGGAAAGCTGCCGGCTCGCATCCAGATCGGATCGGATACACCACAGGTTGCTGACAAATGAAATTATCTACTCAGATGGAATGTTATGGTGAGTACATAACTTCTTTTTATCCCACTCCACAAAGGTGGAGCCACAACGGACCCAGGGATCTATTGCCCTATAAGCCTGACTAGCCTGGTCTGCAAGGCTATGGAGCACATCATCATGGAACTCATTAACAGAGACATTGGAAACCTCCAAGCATTGGACCCTACCCAGTTTGGCTTTAAGGGTAGATCATGCCTCCTAAACCTGTTGGACTTCTTTGAGACAGTTACCAAGGATTTAGACAAGGGAAAGAAGGTCCACACAGCCTGCCTGGACCTCGCAAAGGCTTTCAACACCATTCCCCATTTTGGTATTATAGGCAAGCTCACCAGACTGAACATAAACCCCTACGTCACGAGATGGGTTGCCAGTTGGCTCATGGATAAGAACCCACATGGTGAAAGTTGCAGGCTCTAGGTCTGACTCTAAACCGGTTACAAGTGGCATCCCCCAGGGCTCAGTCCTGGGACCCCTCCTGTTCGGTATATACTTCTCAGAGGTACAGGCAAGCACAGGAGGACTATGGCTGACCAAGTTCGCAGATGACTGCAAACTGAGGGCCATAATTGACTCTCCAGCTGATGCAAACATCCTCCAGAAGGGTCTCACTGAGACTGATACCTGGTGTCAAAATCATGGCCTCAAGCTAAATGCCAAAAAGTGCATAGTCATCTCCTTTGGAAAAAACAAAGTACCCGCGAACTACCACATACGTGGTAGTCCACTAAATACAGAAAATGTAATAAGGGATCTGGGGACCCAAGTAGATAGTAATCTCTCCTTTGATAACCGTATTGCCAAGGTGGTTGGAAAATCCTATGTGGCCCACCCAATCACAAAAGGGTTCGCATCTAGAACAAAAGAGGTTATTTTGCCCCTCTACTCATCACTCATCAGATCCATCATAGAGTACAATGCCCCATTTGGGATGTACCTTACAAGACACCTGCAACAGCTGGAAAGACCACAGAAGTACCTCACCAAGAGGATTACTGGCCTCAAACAGATGCCCTATGCAGCCCAACTGAAGAAACTCCAGCTGTACTTTGTTGCATACTGCTTACTCAGAGGTGATCTCAGCCTGACTAACAAGGCCATGTCCAACCCAGAACTGATGGACATGCTCCACCTAAAAAAAAAAAACAAATCCCCAAGAGCCACACGCACTAGGTATCTAAACCTCACCACAATGATAAATAGGACGTGCTGGAGGGATAGATTCCTGTCCAAGAGACTCCCCATGATTTGGAACAGGATTCCATTCTACATTAGGCAGAGCCCCTCACTAACACTCAAGAGAAACCTTGACGAGTGGATGGGAAACAGAAAACTTACCCCGGGGGGTCATTGCAGTGGCTCTGCTGGACAGAGGCACAGGGAACTAATCTAAGGGGGCAGAGAAAGCCAACACATTCTGGCTAGGCTTATAGATGTCCTCAGGCAGATAGCCTAGTATTTACCTATGAACCTAGGTGTCCCCTCCCACGGATCCAGTTGTGGATTTGGTTACATCTCTGATATGGAAGGAACCCGACCCAATGAAGCCCATCATCCCCAAGGGCCCTGATAGGATTTTGAGTTTTCTGTCCGACAAGCAACATTTGTTTAAGGAGTTCCCAGTTGATGCCATGGTGGTGGAGGCAGCCACCAAAAAAGATCTCACTCAGGAGAGCTCTACGGTCCATCCACTGCACCAACAGCCCCTGGCCATGGACCGTTTTGGGAAGTGAGTTTACGCTTCAGCCATGTTTGTGGTACATTGGCTGAACTACTTGGCACATGTGATCAAACTTCAGCGGGACCTGGTCAAGGAGATCACAGAGTCTGCCCCAGGGTCCATGTCGGCAGAGGAGGTGTTCTCTAGTATGGCCACCCTATTTTCCATTTCCAACACCTCTATGTAGCTCCTCTCACATGCTACCAAAGGTGCCACTAGAGAGAGACTAGTACAGGGGTTGCCATCAGGCATGACGCCTGGCTCTGGCTTTGTGCATTCTCATAAGGTGTCTTTTTTTTTTTTTCTTTTTTTTTTTTTTTTTTTAACAAATGCACCGTATGATGGTTGCACAGTTGCACAATTTGTGGAAAAACTATACGAGACACTGTCCAGAGCGAGAAAAACTGGAAGACCTTGTCTGCTGTCAGGATCTGCTTCTCAACCCCTCAATGATCCTTTTCCCAGAATCAGTAGGGTGGTGAAGATGATTTGTTTCTAGAAGTCTCTGGGCTATTTCCAAGATGCTCAGGATATGCCCTCCCCCAAAGGCAGAGTGGGATATGACAGACGCTATCCTCATGGCAGAGGTGGTCTGAGGAGCCAGGGGTCTCAGGGTTTCTTCCTGGATAAACCTGCACAGCAGCCCTGAAGAGTTGACTGCTCATCTCTGGAGACAGTCGGGGATGTCTCTCGCTACACCCAACAGCCTGGGAGTCAATTACAGACTATCATTGGGTGTTGCAAATCATATCCAGAGGATACTCTATCCCCTTCATTCAAATGCCAATCCCACCCAAACATCTCCCTGATGTTCCACCTGGCAGAGAGAGGAAACAGCACTGAGAATGTCCAAGCTGCTTGAAAAACAAGTCATTAAGCCCATCCCCCCAGACCAGTCTGGATCAGGCATCTATTTCAGGTTCTTTTTAGTGCCAAAGATGACAGGGGACTTGAGGCCCATCCTGGATCTTTCAACCCTAAACCTGTCTGTTGGCAAGATAAAATTCTGAATGATCACTCTCCAGTCTAGCCTGCCCTTTCTGCAGAAAAACGACTGGATGTGCTCAGTGGACCTCCAGGATGCATACTACCACAACAAAATTGACGTGTGCCCTGAGATTCCTCTGCTTCTGGCTTAGGAGCCAGTCATTACCAGTTCAGAGTGCTACCGTTTTGGTCTCACCACCGTCCCCAGGATGTTCACCAAAGTGATGGCGGCTCACCCTGCAGCTGAAGGGGTTCCAGGTCTTTCCCTGCCTGGATGATTGTCTCCTTTCCGCTCTCTCCAGGCATTGCCTCTGCCAAGCCAGGGATCTCTTTCTCCAATCCACTCATCAGTTGGGCATAATCATAAATCTCAACAAGTCCTTATGGAGCTGGTTCAAGTTCTAGACTTTTTTGGAGCATGGTTAGACGCCATTCAGCACAAGGATTTTCTGACTTCGGACAGACTTTCATCCCTTGGACATCATGTGTTGTACATTGTTCAGACTCACTATCTCCCTGCAGAATCAGTTCTTCAGCCATTGGGGTCCATGGCGGCCATGATCACCCTCATCTCTGTGGCTCATCTGCATATGAGGGTTCTCCAATGGACACTAGCGGTCCAGTGGTTCTTAGTAGATCTGACATCCCATCCAGTTTGTCTGAAGCCTGCAGGGATTCGCTTCTCTGGTGGCTTCAATCCACAGATCTTCTTCTGGGTTGCCCTTTTATCTTTCCCACCCCGATGACCATGGATGCCTTCCTACTTAGGTGGGGGGGGCATTGCATGAGGAGGACAGTCCAAGGCACATGGTCTTCCCTGCAGACCCAACATGTATATCAACTTCCTGGAGATGTGTGGTGCTGTTGGCTGTGCAAACTCTTCATGCCCATCTTCCCCTAGGGATGATTGCTATCCAGACAATGTGTCTGTAGTTTGGTACATCAACAAACGGGGGAACTAGGTCTTATCCCCTTTGTTGCGAAGCCATGAGATTGTGAGTGTGGGTGATCTCCACCAGACATTTTCTGGTGGCAACGTACATTCCATGGAGGTCCAACATTCTGGTGGACAGGCTCAGCAGATCTGTACTGATGCCTTATTGAGTGGTCTCTGAATTCTTCAGTAGCGGAACAGGTCTTTCTAAAGTGGGGATACCTTTGCTGTAATCACTTCGCCTCTCCTTCCAACACAAAAGTGCAACGAGTATTTCGCTGTGAACTCCCCTTCAGGGGAGCCCCCCAGAGATGCTCTGGTTCATTATTGGCCATCCAGTCTTATGTATGCTTATCCTCCACTTCCACTGATCCCAAAATTCATTCAGAAAGCTCAACGACTGGGGAGCTTAGTGATTCTCATTGCCCCTTTCTGGCCAAGCCAAGTATGGTTCCCTTTTCTGTGGTCTCATGTAAAATGTCCTCCTTGGATATTAGATCTGGTTTCAGATTTGATCTCGCATCCCTCAGGGAACCCACACTCAGATCTAGTCATTCTGAAGCTTACAGCTTGACTCTTCTAGTTCCAGTGATAGCTAGGACTCCCAGGCTGTCTACTCCAGTTAAGATGATTTTGGTAGCGGCTCACAAATTGTCCACTAGGAAAGTTTATTCCAGTAAGTGGAAACCTTTTTTGATATGGGCATCTCAGCATGATTTGGATCCTTTCATTGCTTTAGTTCCCGCCATCCTGGAGTTTTTGGCAGATATTTTTCATCAGTGCACCAGCTTTTCTACGGTTAAGGTTCAGCTTGGCAGCTATCTCCAATTTTCATATAGGAGACAATTTGGCTTCCCTAGCTCCTTCCAAGCTTTGTAAAGCCTGTTTGAAAAGTACCTTTTTACTTTGGCCTCCAGTCTAGCACCCTACACCACCTTTAGGATCTTACTCTAGTTCTATAAGCCTTGCTTTCTTTACCCTTTGAACCTGCAGCTACAGTGGATTTACAATTTCTGTATTGGAAGACAACCTTTCTGGTTGGTATTACTAGGTCTAAAAGAGTGTTGGAAATTCAGGCCTTATCTGTTAAGCTCCTTTATATGATTCTCCATAAAGATAGGGTGTTCCTTATACATGAACCCTTCCTTTCTTCCAAAAGTGGCTTCAGAATCTAACATTAATTAGGTTGTCAATCTCCCTGTTTTCTTCCCAAATTTCCAGAATAAGGGAGAGTATAAATTGCATTTGCTTGACGTTCATAGGCAATTGCGTTTTTATTTGCATAGAAAAAAGTCCTTTTGCAAGTCTGATCAACTTTATTTCATTTTCTCAGCCTTTCTTAGGCAAACCTGTATCAAAGGTGACTATTGCTCATTGGAGATCTTTGTGCATAGCTGTGATATATACAGCCAAAGGATTATCTCCACCAGGTCAGATTAAGGCGCATTCTATCAGGTCTCTGGCTACTTCAGTGGCCTTTTGGTCTACGGTTTCTTTGGATGACATTTGCTCTGTGGTTACTTGGGCATCTTTGTGCACACTTATTTTGCACAATAAGTTGGATCTCCTGTCCAGAGGCAGGACATCCTTTGGCTCCACTGTGCTCCGGAATATCCCTCCTTGAGGACCTCCCAGGGTTTTTTGGTAGCTGGTGACTCTATCCCACAAGTTGAAGATCAAATGAAAACTTCAGATAAAAAAGTCCCCACTATAAAGTTCCATCTGAGTTGTTGCTTTTCATTTCTCTTCACCCATTCTTCTCTCCTTCCCCATGCCTTGTGTGGGCTGTGTGGTGGACTGGATGGAAGAGACATAGTCCTTACTTTGGCAAGCCTTTGTCTTTTTTGTAGTGCTTTCAGGGTAGTACTGCCAAGGTGTTAAGCTCTTGGTTAGGTCGGGATGCTACTGTCAGCAGCAAACTCGATCTAAGGGGAGGAGGGAGACTGGTGTTATGGGTGGCAGAGGAGCTTGGAGCCCAGATCTAATGCTGGAAAATGTGTCTGAGTCAGATCTGTATTACCACAGGTTGAAAACAAATGAAAAGCAACAACTCTGATGGAATGTTATGGTGAATACATAACTTTTTTTTCCTGCCAGACTCAGCAGTCTGGTGTCCCCTTGAAAAGGTATGAGATCACACTTCTATAATATAATGACCATGAGGTGGAATTCTAGATGTTTGGTAGTGCAACCCATAACATTTTGTTTCTGTTTTGCCGCCGAGTGGCCATCTTCTTTCACATGGAATTATTCAGTCATTTCCTGACAGCATTAAAACACCAGCATGGCATTTTGACACACTTTTCTCTTCTGCAGTACCTCTGGCTGCTAGTTTAATATTTATTTTTCTAAGAGCTAATGACATACCTGGAAAAAATTATCAGCAAATATTTCTGTGGAAGACTATTGGTTTAAGGTCATTTATTTAGGTGCTTGTCATCAAAGCACCATAAGAATCGTAAACAAAACCGTATAAGTATGCTGGAATTAAATACATTGGATAAAAGTAGGAATTAATAAATTTGAGTTATATGCTAAATCAAAGATGTTTTTCTAAAGATTATTTTTAGAAAAACACATAGTTTTAGGGCTTCTCACAACCACAGGTGGAGGAGGTTCCAAAGATAGGGGGCATGGTGCCAAAAAGCTTGGATTCCAGAAGTTTCAGGATTTTCCCTTTGGAACCTCCAACAGTCCCAATGAGGATAAGCAGAAGAGTCTAGCAGGAAAGTATGAAACCAAAAAAAACTCCTTTAAGGTATTGGGAACTCAACTCAAGTCATGTAAGGCCAAGTAGCAAGACTTCAAAGCTGATACATGACTGAATGCTCAGACAGTGAGGATTCCACTAAAGGGAGTGACATGAAGGTAATGAGAAGCACTTGTGCTGCAGAATTTTGAACCTGCTGCAAGCACTTGAGCTATTAGGCAGCCTTGCGGTATATTACTTTTTTTTTTGCTTAGATGTAATCATGTTATGCTAAACTGTGTGCATTGCAAAATGTTTGAAAAGAAAGCTACTTACAAGGTATAGGAATTTGAAAACTTTATTGAACACCTTATGCTGCTAGTTTTGGTCTAGGATATGTCCACCTCTTCTGGTCTTCTAAAGTGGGTCAAGCTGCCAGGTGGAGACTGTATCTCAAGCAAAACTGTTTAGTGGAAGAAAAAAAAAAGAATGGCAGAGGTTATGCTTGCCTGTATGAACAATGATGTATTCTAGACTTTAAGAGCCTAAAAAAGTATATGGCAGTAAAAAAACAAAAAAAAGTTTAGGGTAGTGAGCTGCACATATACACCTCTGCAAAGTTCTTCTTCAAAGACAAAAAATTTTTAGAGAGCTTTCCAAATACAAGAATCATAAACAAGTAAAGGGTTTAATTAAGGACTACGTGAAGAGTGCCTATGAGGTTCTAGAGTCTAAGCTAACCCTACTGATGCTGTGCTTAATCTTTGACAATGCAGAAAAGCAAGTGTGTGGAATTGCCCCACACACCACCTGTGGGGGGTAGATAATCGGTAGTTTCAGGAGAAGCTAACAAAGTCTTCTTGTAATAACTGGATGCTGTTCTCCAGGTGCCTGTTGAGGATGTCATTCAGCCTGATGAGGCACAAAAGAGACTCTTGTCCACCACTTTACTTCTGACAGTATTCGTGGATCTTTGTTAGTCGGGACACCCAAGATTCACTCACTATACTTACTGGTATTCTTTTTGCCAAGCAGATGCCTAAGGTTCAGACATCTGGAGCTGTTGTCTCCTTTGATTATTATACTTCAGAAAAGTACTTGGATGCTGCCAAGGGTTGATTGGACTTATAAAATGATTCTGACTCTAATCACATTTAGAGGTGGCTACAGAGATGAAATGGAAAAGGGGGTGTTCCCCTGAGGAAGCTTCTAATTCAGAATAAGAATAGGAGGATCTGACTTGTTCAGATTCCATCAGCTATCCTTCAGGTTTTGACAATGATAATGCAGTTTCCTTAGGTTGTCCTCCTGAGAATGTTTGGAAAGTCTAATGACTTCATGGGATAGCATGTTAAGAGTGGAGTATGATGACAGAGAGCTCTCTATGGCACAAAAGTAGTTGTAGTGTAAGCTGTTAAGAATCAAACACCCCAGACATTTGATTGTTTCCTCTAGTTATTATGACTTTTGAAGACATTGTTGGGAATTCCTCTTTGGAACCAGACTCAGGCCCATTTCAATAAAAAGAAAGTACAATTTTCAAGGCCAGTGTTAGCATTTATTTTACAAATCCAGTACTTGACCCATAAATCTCATTAGTAACCAAAAAATAATCCAAATTTGACATCAAAGATGGCCGAATACTGGTCAATAGATTAGTTAGCTCTCCCTAAGTATGAAACCGCAACTGTGAAAATGAGATAGTTAAAGCTATTAATATAGTGAAAATTCAGTTATTGGCTAGTAATTACAGTGCTTGGATGACCGCAAAGAGGAGACTTTGAGAAGGTAAGATGAAACCCACAAGGAGAAAATGAGAAAAATGCTTGGCTAAGAAGGTTATTGTAGCTATTCAGCAAAACATTCATTTCAGCTTTTGTACAGGAAATGGGATTGAGTAATTTAGAGGAAAAAACTGAATCAGATATGCTTAACGGTGTAAAGTAATTAAAACACTGGAAAACTATATTAAGTCAAATAAAAGGGTGGGAAAATAGTATAGCTAGCTGTTTAGATGAACTAATACAACTATAAAATTGGAGGGTGAAATGAAAAATAAGACTTGGATGAGCATGAGGGTTCTCCAGAAGAGTTCCAAAATAGTTTGACAGAGCACCCAGAGAAAACCTGAGATTTTATGCTGTACCAGATAAACTAGAAGGAAGGGACTGCATTAATATTTTATGAATTGCAAATAAGCAACTAGACTTGTGTTCGTTCTACAGCAGGATTTGTTAATTGAAATGGCATTTCATGTGTATGCTCAAAATATTTACATGAGACAACAGTGAAGACCTATAGTAGTAAAGAAAAGCACAGCATTGCATTAAGAAGTGTAGGGTGAATAATTGCAGGGAGATATTTGAATAGAAAGGAGTATGTGAATAAAATACCGGTGGAATTCCAGTATAAATAGGTTGTTTAACAAAAGGGAAAAAAATATGTCCAAAAACAAGTATGGCATTGACCAACAAGGTAATCTGAACAAGATGAAGTCAAACAAAGATAAATTTGACATAGCAATAGCCTTCCAAGCTAAAGACAGCCATAAGGCTTTTTTTCAGTTATGTCCACAATATTAAAGGCAACAGCTAAAAATGTGCAAAATTAATGGTGAATGGAACCAGAGAATATAGCAAATTTGCTGGCTGATGAAATGTAGCTCAGATTTTACACCCCCACCCCACACATCCCTAAGGAAATACCAGCAACCATTTCTCTACTAACTTATCACTAGTAGGGAGCAGGATCTTCCGACGCTCTCTAAGAACAACACTGCTTCAATAGGCCTTGATAATATCCTAGGATGTCTCCTGAATAGCATGAAACATGACCTATCAATCCCAATAGAATCTCTGTTTAACCACAACCTCCATATAGACTTCATGCCAGGAAACTACACACCCACAAGTCTGGCTAGTCTCATTTGCAAGGCCATGTATAGAATTTTCATGGATCTCAAACAGTAACATTGAAATCCACCCACTTCATTTTTTGTCAAACCTACTTTAACCTGGTGGGTGACTTTGCGAAGATCAGTAAAGCTGTGGGTGAGGGCAAAACAATGCACACTGCCTACCTTGACCTAGCAAAGGCAGTCAACAGACCACCTCACTTGAATGTCATAGATAAACGTACAAAACTAAGCAAAAACCCATTTGTTTCCCAGTGGATAGCCAGCTTGCTCACTGATAGGACACAAGAAGTTAGGATAAGAGACTGCCTACCCATAAATTTGTGATGAGAGAGAAGTAACTGGGAATATGTTTTTGGGATTGTAATGATTTAGCAGATTTTAAAAATTTCCTACAGAGCATTTTGTCAGAAATGTTGGGGGAGACAGATGGTTGTAACTAAGGAAATGATTATTTTGAGCTTAGATATAGGATTTAAATTTCCATGTCGTATTAAGATCTAACTAAGTTTAATCTTATTCACTGCCAAAAAGGCAGTTACTAGAAAATGGAAATCAACATCTAAACCAGCTGTTAATGAAGTACTAAATATTGTAAAGGAGATAAACTGGAGATGACATCTTTAGAAAAGGGAACATGCAAATTACAAAGAAATAAGTGGAATTTGTGGGTATAATATATGCAGAATAATGTTTAGGCAGAGGAATGAAATTTATGTAAAGACAGATGTTGAGCAATTCGTATGACTGTGTTACTGAAAAGTTGAAACCTACGTCTACTGCATTGAAATAAAGGAAGTGTCATCTGTTTTCTTTTTTGTTACTATATATGTCACTGTCACTTTTTAAAAATGTTATGTTTTAATAAAGATGTTTAAAAAAAATGTCAAGTGTCTCTCTCCTTTTACAAAACCACACTGATCTAAGTGTTGGCAATACTGTTTCTAACTTTTTTGCTAATGTAGACATATACTTTAGTCTTAATGTAATATTAAAATTGGTCTGTATGAGGCAGGATCTACAGTTTCCTTCTCCTGGGTTAATCAACCACCATTGCTTTCCACTATGATACACGTATCACCCTATTCACATTATTAAATAATTCCTTCTATATCTTTAGGGTCCCACCAACTTCCAGATTTCTATGGGTGTACCATCCCACCCTTGTCACTTAACTGTAGCCTGACTGCCCATCACCATTTTTTCTTCCTCTGTATTTACAAATAACTGCTGAGCTCTTAACTTCACTGTTTTTGGCAAGCCCAAGTTTACCATGACATTGATCATCCCATTTAGCTGCTTTGTAAAGACAAAGTACCCAGAATATGTCTCCATTCCATCCTCATTTAATTGGACTTAGGGTTCCTCAGCTTTGCTACTGCTCTCTTCACTTCCTTCTTCCTTAACCTCTGCACTAAATATTGTGCTAGGGGTTATTGCCATAGAATAATTGTCTGAGTGCCACTTTTCCATCTTCAAGCATATTGTACAGATAGTTTGCTATTCTCCTGGCACCTCTCAGATGTTCCCCTTCCTCATTAGTGAGGTTCTCTAAATTCTTCTGCAGATCTTTTCACTCTTCCCAACCCTTCATGATTTTTACTATTCCCCATATATTTCTTTCATGTATGTCAATCTGCTACACACATCTTACCTGCTACATCTGCCTGAAATGCTTGCCTTTTCAATGAATAGGATTGTGTCAGTACCTGGCTATTTTCCCACTTTATTGAGGCTTTACCCTAAACTTTGTAAGTGCACGGCCAGATATTGTAAATTGATGTACCTCTATTACCATAAGTAAATGAGCATGCTTTTGTGTTATATAGTATATATCCAATTTTCCCAGTTCCTTAATCTTTGGGAATAAGCAAATTCCACTTGAGATCCTAAGGATCATCCTTCATCAAAAATACTTTAAGTAGTTGGGATCCCTGACATGTCTCCATTATTGCGAACCATATGCCAACCTTCCCCTATAAATAGGATTCCTTGCTAAAAATGTATTTCCATAGCATTTTCTTCATTTCTAAAATTGCATTCTTAAGCAGAACATATAATGTTTATGTTGTCCTATCTCGCCTTCATTTTTACAATGATGGGTTCAGAGCCGATCCACAGCCATACACAGCTGAAAGACTCAAACTTGGCTCGTGGCAAATAGGTATCCCATAATGTAGTGGTGTAACTCCCCAGATCGCGTTTGCCACTTTACGAGGTTGGATGCGCTCTTCTTGGCCGTGGCTAAGTTGTGAAAATTTTTTCTACTTCTTACCTTATTAGAACCTTTAATCTTTTTCTATATTATAGTGGATGTTTTTTCTTGCATTGTAGTTAAATAGTTAGCCTTCAAACTAGTATATCTGGATTGTTATAGCTTTTATTTCCTTTAGTGCTGCCTTTGGCCATCGTTTTCGTGCGCTTTGCTGTATCCCTTGTAGTGGCGGTGGTGTCTTGTTTAGCTTATTAGTAGCTCGTTTAAGTTGGAGAGCTCTTTGCCCATTTTAGTTAGAGGGCTTGTAGTTGGTGTGTTGTTTTCTGAGATTTAAGGCTATTTTAGTTATAGGCCCTATTTTCTTCCCTTGTTTATCTGTCTCCTCCGTGTTTTCCTGTAGTTAGCTATATATTAGCAGTTTTAGTAATTAGAATTTATTGTTATATTGTGGTCTTTTGTCATTATCCTGTCCAAAGACCCAAAGAAGAGGGAACATAAGCCTTCAGGCTTCATAAAATGCCAGAAGTGTTCGCAAAAGATGTCTGTCACTGACTGTCATGTCATGTGTGTGTATTGCCTTGGAGCTATTTATTTACAAGAGGATTGTACATTCTGTCATTCCTTCAGTGCCAGGGTTTTACAAGAAAGAAGAAACCAATTGATCCTGAGCGGGCGTTTAAAACCAACTTTTGAGGAAGCTATCCACATTTCTTCTTTCTCCTCCTCCTCCTTCAAAAAAGGACAAACCTCAAGAGAGACAATCACCTGCTGCATCAGCTCATTCTGAGCCTCCAGTCAAGTTACCTAAAATTTCTAAGGCTACTACCTCCTCGGTTCCACAGTCCTCGGAGACATCAGAGGTTATTTTGATAAGCCTGGTTCTTCAGCTCCAAAGTCTTTGGAGCCACAAGATACCTCTTCTCAGACCCGGTCTATTGAAATTTCACTGGTTTCCCCTACACTGAGATCTCCCATTTTGAACAGGTCTCATTCTCTGTCCCTATCCTCCAGGTCCATGAAGAGCTTATCTGATGATGATGTGGAATGGGTGGTACACAGACTCTTGAATTCGCCGGCCCTAACCAAATAATTTTTGGCTCCGACCCATTTGGTTCCAGAGCCTACTATACCAATTGTACCCACTGTTGTTCCTCCTCCAAGCCAAGCTGGACCTTCGGAGCTGGAGTGCTTCATACCACTTACTGTGGATCCGTCAATTCTGAGATCCACTTCAGTGATCACAGAGCTGACTTCTGCTCCGACACTCTTGGTGCCATCCGGAGAGTCTGGGAGACGCATTTCCCCAGTCGGCCCTGAGGGGGATTCTCGGCCCCGATCTTCGGTGCTGAGCCTACCTCTTGGAGCATTGGCCTGGGTTAGCTCAGCTCCTACATCGGCTGCTGGTCTGATTTCACTGGGTCTGGTGGCTTCCTCGGTCTTCTCGGAGCCAAGGGAGTCTTTGGAACTGGTGGGATCTGCCTTTGAGCTGATGAGGAGTGTGCTGTTTGCCCCTACAGCTCCATATAAGGATACCAGCACTCATCCCCCTAAGGCACCGGCTACTGTCTCGGCATCACCCATTCCACAGGGCAGCAGAGATAGCGTCTCAGGATCCCGCATTGGGCAAACCCCTCTCTTCCGAGGCCTCCCCAGAATACCCTTCTGAGGAATCTCCTTGGAAGAAAACTTGCACGAGGAAGCACATAGACTCTCCAGATGAGTCCGTAACTTCAGACACTGACCTCGGAGTCAGAAGGGTCCCCATGGTCGTCCTCTGATGATATCTCATTCACAGATATTCTAGAGATCCTGAAGCAGAGGCATGGCTGGCAGGCCACCACCCCGTCTGATGAGGAGTCAGTGTACTTGAAGGCTTTTGGATCTCAACCTTCAGCCTCCTGGGTGTCTCTGCCTTTTGACGAGCTAATGAACTTGGTCAGTTGAAAGGTGTGGGAGTCACCTGACACAATGGAACCAGTCCCTCGGAGGCCAAACAAATTCTTAGCTCCTTCTGGAAAGGATTTCCTCATTAAGGGAGTACCTGTAGATGCTATGGTGGTGGCAGCACCCACCAAGATGGAACTTTCAGAGACATCCTCATCTGTTCATCCTCCGAATAAAGACATTCAAACAATGGACAGAAACAGGAAGTGTCTTTCTTAGCGACCTTTACTCTTCGATCACTGAACTACTTCACTCATTTCACCAGGCTACAGAGAGATGATCTGAAAGAACTAGGATATACTCTACAAGGTACATTGGCTGTGGGGAGTGAATGAGAAGGTCTCCTCCCAGCTATCCACCTTAAATTCCATCTTCAACTCTTCCATGAGGCTGATCTCCTATGCATCTGATGGAGTGATTAGGGCGGTGGGTTCCGGAGTTTCTCTTAGGAGACACTCCTGGATGCATTTGTGCAATTTTGCAGAGCCCTTTAAGTCTACTTTTACTAATGCCCCTTTTGACGGTTCCTCACTGTTTGGACCCAAAGTAAAAGACACACTCACCCGATGCAAGCAGGAAGGAAAAAAACACACTGCCATTGGAGTATGTTTTTCCATACCTTCAAGACCTTATCTTAAAGGTCAGAAGACTGGGAAAATGTGGTTCAGAAGATCCCAGAGAGTTTTCCAGGATGCTTGGGGTGATTCCTTCCCCAAGGGCAGAGGGGGAGGTGGTAATGGTAGAAGCCGCCCTAGAGGTAGAGGGTGCCTGCAGAACCAGGACGACTGTGATTCCTTTTGCAGATGCCCCTATCAACGCTCCTGAAAGGAGGCCTGACTGCTCTGCACTGGAGGCAGTCATGGGATATTTATGTACCCAGAAGCCTGGCAAACTATCACAAGAGACAAGTGGGTACTAAGAATAATATCCAGAGGATATTCCATTCCCTTTTCCTATCCTGTCCCACAGACCAGAACAATCCCAGATGTTCCACCCAATCTAAGGGAGCAAGCAACTTTAGAGATTTAAAAGTTGCCGCACAAAAGAGTTATCAAAGAAGTCCCTGCAGACCAAATAGGATTCAGAACTTACTCAGGATTCTTTTTGGAGCCAAAAAGGACAGGGGACTGGAGACTTATATTGGACCTAAGCAAACTGAATGAATTTGTCAAGAAGTCAAAGTTCCGAATGGTGACACTGCAGTCTATGCTTCTCTTTTTAGGGAAAGACTATTGGATGTGCTAGATGGACCTTCAAGATGCTTACTACCACATAAAAATGGACAGGGCATTGAGAAGGTACTTGCGCTTCAGGCTTCTGAACCAGTCTTCATCAGTTCCGAGCTCTGCCCTTTGGTCTCACTACAGCCCCCAGAGAGTTCACCAAATGCATGGCAGTAGTCATGGCTCACCTGAGTTGTCTAGGATTCTGAGTGTTTCCCTATCTAGACGACTGGCTCCTATCTGCCACCACCAAGCATCTACTCCAACAAGTCAGGGATCTGACTTTGGCAATTTGCTCTCAGTTGGGTATTAGTCAACTTTCAAAAATCTGCCTTGTTGCCCTGTCAACATACTACATTTAAAGGCGCAAATCTAGACACTGCTTCTCTGGTAGCACATCTTCCAACAGAGTTTCAGCACTCAGACAACAGATACTTCATCTTCCCAAGACCAAAGTGAAAGCAAAGATGGTTCAAAGATTTAGGGGCAATGGCTTCCACAATAACACTGGTTCCCCTTGCCAGAATGCACGAGGATCCTTCAATGGCTGTTATTTTCCCAATGGTCACTTCAAGAGCTTCCTATGTCTCACCTGATCAGGATAATGGAATCGTGCAAGAACGACTTAAGATGGTGGATACACTCCAGTCATGCTGCCATAGGGAGATCCTTTGTTCCACAACAACCCTTAGCTATGGTGACCATGGATGCTTTCCAGATAGGGGGGCCATTATCTGAGGAGAACAGTCCAAGGTATATGGCAAGAACATGAGTTTCACTTGCATATAAATGTCCTAGAGATGAGAGCAGTGCTTCTTGCATTGCATGCACTTCACGACTCACTCCCTCTAGGGACAAATGTGATAGTCAGACTATGTCTGTGGTTTGGTACATAAACAAGCAGGGGGGAACCAGATCTCACCCTCTTTGTCTTGAGGCCCTAAGAGTATGGCAATGGGCAGTTTCTTCCCAGCACTTTCTAATAGCAATGCACATTCTGGGGAAGTCCAACGTGATGCCAGACAAGCTGAGTTTAAAAAAAAACTACTCTTTCCAACTGGCTCTCAAACTGCATTACATTCATCTATACCTCAAATAAGAGATTTTCCATTTAAGGTCAAGGCTCATTCCACTAGAGCACTGGCTACGTCTTCTGCCTTTCAGGCCAGAATTCCTATGGATAATTGTGCTGCAGTTACCTGGGCTACTCATACATTTATCATGCATTACAAAGTGGATTTGGCCTCCAGGGACAGGGCATCCTTTGGGTCCACTGTGCTTAAAGGTGTACTCTCATGAGCCACACAGGGAAAAGGTGCTAGGGACACTGTCCCATCATTGTAAGAATGAAGGCGAGATAGGACAACATAACATGAAGACGGTATGTACTCACCATAACGTTCCATGTTTGTTGTCCATCTCGCCGTTCATTCTTACGAACCCTCCCTCCTTCCCCCTTCCAAAGACTCCTGGTGGACCTGGTGGATGTTTATTCCCATCAGAAGTTCCTTGCTTCAGTTTGTTTCTCCTTCCATTGGGAATAGCATATATTTGTGTGTGTATATATATATATATATATATATAGTTCTTTACAATTCCTTTAGTAGTAGTAGCAGCAGCAAACAAGAGCTGGGGAGTTACACCAGTACATAAATACTTGCCACAAGCCAAGTTTGAGTCTTTCAGCTGTGTATTCGGCCAAGTCGGAGCCGAGGATCAGCTCCGAACCCATCATTGTAGGAATGAATGGCAAGATGGACAACAAAGATGGAACATTATGGTGCGTGCATAACTTTTTTTCCAAGAGAGTAGCCCCTTGCTACCACAATTCTACCTTGATTGATAAATGAACTCCTCAGCTTAGAAATAGCATTACACCCTCTTCCTGTGCTCCAGGTATTCAGGTGTATGCTCCCTTTGAATCTCTTCTGTATTAAGCCATTTTCAGCCCTTGAATGCAACTCCTGTAACATTTGCACTCTAATTTTCTTTTCTCCATACCTACAAAGATGATTCATGTCCTCAGTTAAAATAGAAAATGAAGGCATTTCTACATTTGTTTACTTTTATATTTTTCTCTGCATGCCTTTTTGATGCATAACCCTTACCACAATTGCATTTCCATTCCATTCAGTGAGTTGCATATCATTGTTTCATGTACAAGTACTGTAACATTGTATCTGATGTCAATTTTCATTCATTCCTCAACAACTGGGTTCAGATCCACTCAGCTCTGACATGCAGGTATTTTCAGCTCTTGACCACTCTTGAGCTCCTCCCATACCCATAATGCTCTATCCCCTAACATACCTCAGATCTCATTTGCTACATTCAGGTTCAGATGTGGCCGCTGTGAGCTCTTGAACTTAGTGTTGTTATTTTGGAGATAAGTTTAAAGTTATTGTATTAACACTCTCTATATCCTTATATTTTTAATATAACTTTTATATTTATCTTTTGTTGTAGTGTCTGCTTTACCCCCCTTTTCTACACGTTTGTGTACTCCTTTTTACCACAGTTGGTAAACCTTTCCTCTACCCATTTTTATACACACACAGTGTATTCTTGATACCATTGTGTTATCTTTCTCTCTCTCTCTCTCCTTTTCTTTGGTTATATATAAAAAAAAAAGTTTCTTGTATTTTTTTTTTTTTTTTTTTGCTATTTGTTCTTTAAAAATGTCTGATAAGCCATCAGGGTTTAAAAAATGTCAGAAATGTGGTCATAAATTACCACTTTCTGACACTCATGCCTTGTGTGTGTGTTCCCTTGGCCTAGATCCCCTTCAAACTGATTGCAAGATTTTAAATCTTTTAATTCTAGAGCCTTTGCATACAGGAAAAACTGATTTTAAAAGTTTGCTACCTTCCTCTTTCTAGGAAGTTCTATCTGGGGCTCAACACCCCCAAACCTAAGCAAAAGGAGATTTCTGGCAAACATTCATGGTTATCAACCCCATCTTAAGATCCAAAGATGGAACCTCCAAAGAAAGGCTTAAGAAATTGGGTCTGATGCCTGCTCCTTCCCTGAAGCCAGCATTGAAGACTAAATTGACTTCCTCAAATCCTATCCTTTCAGATCTGAAGTTGTTACCAAGGAACCCGTTATTCTCCCACCATAGATCTGATACCTTCTCAGGTATCATCTCCCTTTTTGCTCCAGGTCTCCCTTAGTGGCATCATCTCATTCTTCCAGAAGCCTGACCGAGGCTGATGTGGATAGAATGATGAAGTTTCTCTTGGTGCAGATTCAGATGGGAGTTCTTCCAGCTCCTACCCTCTCAGGTCAGAAAGCCCTTGCTAGTACTACACCTTCAGTCTTGGCTCCTTCTCCACTCCATCTTTTTGTTTCAGAGACCTTGGATCTGAGTCACCTGGATCTCCCTGGTTCGGATCCAAAGATCATAGTATTTTTGGCTCCAAGGATATCTTGAGGATGTCTTCTTCAATTGCTTTGGAGCTGGATAACTCTCTGAGCAGAAGCATCCCTGTCTGTCTGAGGCATGAGAGTCAACTCTGAAATGGTCAGAGCTGTCTCTGTCCCATGAAATTTTGGCATTGGATAGCTCAGCTCCTGCCTATGCCTCAGGTGAATTGCCTTTGGGGCAGGGGGAGCCAATGGGTTGGAAGCTTGGCTTCCCAGCTCCACTGACTTTCTTCTCCCCCACAGCATTCTGTCTTTGAGGTGAAGAGAATGTTCTTTGCTTCTACCAGATGGACAGTTCCTCCCCTTTGGATCTACTCCATGGACCCTGTATGTGTCTGCACCTTGAGTCCCATCATTCCACTTCATAAGGAGAGCCAGCCCAAAGTCTCTAGGCTACCTAGCAGAGTATTACTATTCCTTCTGATACTTCTCCAGAACACCCCACAGAAGTCGTCCCTAAGAATAGGAAGTACAAGAGGAAGCACTTGGACTGTCCTCAGGGGTCAGCCACTGATGATACAGATTTCAATGATGAGGAAGGGTCCCCAAGATTTCCACCAGATGTCTTATTTGAAGACATCCTAGAAATAATTGCACAGAGCGGTGGTTGGGCCACCGATAACCCTTTCAAAGAGGAATCTGTATTCCTGGAGGACTTTGGGTCTGGACAATTAACCTGAATGACTCCGCCCACTAATGAGCTCATTGATTAGCTCTATAAGCGGGCGTGGAAGGAACCAGACACATTTGAGCCATTCCCCAAAAGAGCAGACTGGATTTTTGGCAACACCTGCAGGAAAGGAATTTTGCAGCAAGGGAGTTCATATAAATGCCATGGTTGTGGTGGTGGCCACCAAGAAAGAACTTGTGGAGTACTGTTCTTCTGTCCATCCCCCTAACAGAGTCTAGGGCATTGGATAGCTTTGGGAAGCATGTGTATGCTTCAGCGACCTTTGCACTCAAATTGCTGAATTATTTGGCACACTTCACAAGATTACAGAGGGATTAGTACTCCTGAGGCTCAGTCTTCTCTGGCCTTGCAGTTGGCTACCCTTCAATTGATCACTAACTCATACAGTCACATGCAACAGCAGGTATTTCAGTGGCAGTAGGTTCAAGAATTTCTATTAGGAGACATGCTTGGCTGCACTTGTGTGACTTTGCAGAACCCTTCAAGTCTTCTTTCGTCAGTGCTCCTTTTGGCAAAAGTTTGTTTAACTTTAAAGTTAAGGAGACACTCTCCAGGTGTGAGCAAGATGGAAAGATCCTCTCTGCATTTGGAGTATGTATTTTGATTCATCAAAGAACATTTTTCAGGAATCAATGAGGATGTCAGAAAATGTGGTTCAGGAAGTCCCAAGGTCCTTCCAAGATCCTCTTGGAGATAGTGCCCCCAGGGACAGAGGGGGGGGAACTGAAATGGAAGACACCACCAACATGGCAGAGGAGGCCTGCAGAATCAGGGGTCCAGAGATTCTTTCTCTAACAGACCTTACCTGTGCTCCTGAAAGGAGGCTCCATTGTCCACCTCTCAAAGCAATCAAGGGTAATTTATCCTCCACACGAGAGCCTGGCTAGACACTACAAAAGATACATGGGTGCAGAGGATTAATTTCCAGAGGTTGTATAATCCCCTTTTTCCTACCAGTTCGCAAAATTCCCGATGTTCCACCCAGAAGAAAGCAGCAACTCTAGAAATACAAGAGCTGCTAGACAAAAGTCATCCAAGAGGTCCCACCACACCAGATAGGCTACGGACCTTACTCAAGATTCTTTAGTGCCAAAGAAAACAGGGGACTGGAGACCAATTTTGGATCTCAGCAGTCTAAACAAATCAATTCAGCATACCAAGTTCCAAATGGTCATGGTTCAGTCCATTCTGCCCTTTTTGTGCAGAGATGACTGGATGTGCTCGATAGACCTTCAGCAACAGACAGTCCAGAAGGTATTCATGCTTCCGGCAGAAAGATTGTCATTACCAGTTAAGACCACTGCCCTTTGGCCTCACCACAGCCTTGAAGGGTGTTCAAATGCATGTCAATAGCAGCAGCTCACTTGAGACTGCAGGGATTTCGAGTGTTTCCATACTTGGACAACTGTCTCATTACCACCCCAGCCAGGCATCTACTGATAAGAGCTTGAGGCCAGGTACTTCAGACTTGCTCTCATCTAGGGATAACCATAAATTATAACAATTCTCAGAGCTATCTCAGACATTATAGTTCATAGGAGACATTTTTAACACAGTATCCATGACAGCTTCTCTTCCACTGTCAAGCATACAGACTATCAGATTCCAGTTCAGGAAAATAATTCACAAGCCACAATATCATCCCAATTAATTCTACAGACCTTGAGATCAATGTCTGTGGCTATATTTCTTGCATGCAAGAAAAAACGCGAATAAGAAAAAACTCACTTTAATAACAAACAAAGCTTTCAGGAATAACCCTTCTTCAGTGCTGTTAAAATCTTCCCAAAAGCTTTGTTTGTTATTAAAGTGAGTTTTTTCTTGGATGCTTGAACTGGTGAATATAGAAGAGATAAATCCATTGGTTGAAGTTTCGTTTTGCTATATTTCTTGTTCCAGTAGCAAGAATTCATATGAGGATTCCTCAATGGATGTTAGCAAATCAGTGGTCCATTCTTCATTAACACGTCTGCTCAGATAAAAATTACCCATGTGTGTAAAAGATACCTTTAATGGTGGATTCAGATCATGTTCTGCAAGGCCATCCCTTCATTCTTCCTCAACCCAAGTCCATAGTGGCCACAGATGCATCTCAGATTGGGTGGGGGAGGGGGGACTTTCTGAGAAATACAGTTCAAGGCACCTAGTCCCCAAAAGAGTTAAATTTGTATTTGTGTCCCGGAAATTAGAGCAGTGCTGTTAGCATTGCAGGCATTCCAAGACACTCTCCCTTCTGGGACAGTTGTGATTCAGACAAGACAATACATCCATGGTTTGGTACAGCAAAAGAGAGAGGAACCAGATTTTACCCTTTACGTTGAGAAGCTCTCAGAGTTTGGCAATGGGCAATCTCATCTAACTGGTTTCTGATAATGCACATTCTGGGGAAATCTAACATGATGGTGGATAAGTTGAGCAGGACCATTCTACTACCTAATGAGTAGTGTCTCAACAAGACTGTGGTGGAAATGATTTTTCACCAGTGGGACCAACCATGCTGTGACTATTTGCACCTACTCTAAACATCGAATGCAGCAGTTTCTTTGCTCGACTCTGCCCACTGAGAGATGCTGTTCTACATGATTGCCCCCTATCTCCTTTATGCGTATCTCTTAATTCCATTAATCCCCAAATTTCTACAGAAAGCATCCCAGTTGAAGAGCAGAGTCATCCTCATTGCCCCTTACTGGCCTCTACAAATTTGGTTCCCCTTCATTTGGCCTCATCTAATCTACCCTCCATGGTGTCTGGATCCAATTCTGGATCTTCTGACTGACCAGACAGGCATTATTTGCCCTGATATCTCAAACTTAAGACTTGACCACATGGTTTCTCCACTTCCATTGATAGCCAGACAACATACACTATCTACCTCTGTTTGTCATATACTTTTGTCCTCCCACAGAGCTTCTACAAGGAAACTTTTTAGAAGTAAATGGAAGAGATTTGTTTTTTTGGGTGCAACAGGAATGTATTGACCCCCTTAAAGCACCAGTGCAATTTTCAACAAAGGAGCCAGTTCTTCAATGATTAAAGTACAACCAGCTACTATTTTTAATTTTCACATTGGGATTGAAAATTCTTTTGCTTCATCTAAATTTTGTAAAGCCTTTTTGAGAGGCACCCTTCTTTTGAGACCCCATTCTAAAGATCCAACTCTACCATGGGATTTAAATTTGGTATTAGTCAATTCATTCGCCTTTTGAACCAGCAGTTAAGTGCGAGTTTTTTTGGTAGCAGTCACTTCTGCTGGAAGACTTTCAGAACTTCAAACACTGTCTTCTAAACCTTCTTACTTAGTATTTCATAAGGATAGGGTGGCTTTACAAACCAGTGCTTCCTTCTTTCCTAAGGTGGTGCCAGAATCAAGCAGCAACTAGTCTATTAATTTGCCAGTTTTTTTTCCAAATATTACAAAGATGAATATATGTTACATTTACTGGATGTTTGCAGAAAATTGCATTTTTATTTATAGAACAAAATACTTTAGAAAAACAGACCAATTGTTTGTTTAATTTGCAGATTCCAAAGTGGGTACGTCAGTAACAAAGGTAACCTTAGCCAAATGGCTTTACAGATTGTATATCCTTTGTCTTTAACAAATGAGGCCTTTCTTTACCAAAACCATTGAGTGCCCATTCAACCAGGTCCATGACTACATCTTCAGTATTCCCTTTCAGAGCATACATGGATGATGTATGTGAAGCTGCTACTTGAGCTAATCCTCATACCTTTATTACTCAAATTGGATCTAGTCTTGAGGGGAAGAGCAGCCTTCGGCTGAACTGTGCTTAGGAATATTCTTCCTTAGAGTCCTTCCAGGCTTTCAGGTATCTGGGACTCTGTCCCAATTGTTGAGGAATGAATGAACATTGAGAACATGAGATAAAGAAGTTATGTAC
Source organism: Protopterus annectens (assembly GCF_019279795.1). Taxonomy (NCBI): domain Eukaryota; kingdom Metazoa; phylum Chordata; order Ceratodontiformes; family Protopteridae; genus Protopterus; species Protopterus annectens. The sequence continues at coordinate 849,616,779 of NC_056731.1, forward strand.
TCACCATAACATTCCATCTCTGTTGTCCATTTTCATTCTTCCCACCAACTCCATACCTTTGAACTAATGACTTCTGGAAGAATGAGGCCTTATAAGGGAACCACTGTTCCTTATGTTGAGCAAAGTGGATTTCTGTTAATATGTTGCTAATAGTTTCTGTTTACGCAATAAGCCAGTAAATAATATATGAGGTATGTTAGGGGATAGAGAATTTATGGGTAGGGGAGGAGCTCGAGAGTTTGTTAGTAGCTGGAAATAATGGCCTAGTCAAATCCTAGGATCAGATCTGAACCCAATTGTTGAAGATTGAAAATGGACAACACAGAACATTATGGTGAGTGCATAACTTTTTTTGTTGGACATGTTGCACATTGAAATACTTTTCTTAATATTATAACCCCCTCCCAAGCCCTCAAACACATGAGAGACAATTAACTATATACTTGCATTTATTTTCAGTGTTTGGAGGGTGAGGGGGGTAATAACACTTTTCCTTCATCAGAACAAAGCTCCTATTAAGTGGCAACCAAAACAGGCATTGCCTAACTTAAAACCTTAGGTTTGTTTTGTTAATCCATATACTCTCTTTGCCTGCTTTCCCCTGTAGCAAAAACAAAATGGCTAACTAAGTATAGTCAAACTCTATGGTCTCTCAGCAGTGAAAGCAACCTGCATATTCCTGTTTAACTCCTTTTCCTTTCCAGCCTTGCAATTCATCTCTGTTCTTATTTTCACTTTACGCATCACAGAACTGTAGCTGCTCTCAGAGAATTTTAGACCCCTTCCCTCAAGTCAAATTGTAGTTATGTATACAATGTTATTCAAAGTAGCCTGTTTGGTTTCAGTCCCATCATCCACAAAGTGGGGGTGATGAATTGTATGGCCCCCATTTAAGTTTAGTCCATTTTTGCTTCAGTTCTCATTGGACAGTTTATCTTTGATTTCTACAATTACCCAAGTCAGTCCAAATTCACTGCTCGTTCTCCTGTTCAGGGTCATGCAGAAAGGGAAAGGTTTAATCAGCTTCTTTTTTTTGAGATGATCATTGCTTGTAGATGGTTTTGCAGCTGGCATGCCATCTCATTGCTAATTCAGTTGTTGGTTACATTTTTAATTCCTTCCATCATCTGATCAGCTTCCATAAATGTCTTTGAGCCCTTAGGGGAAAAAGTGTAAAAATGATACAACAACACATTTTTACTTTCCATTCCATTTCACAGACGTCATCATAATTGGAATAATTTTTTTAAATTTCTGTTTGGTATAAGCTCAGAAGTGATTTTAACAAGTACTTGTGTCTTCAACTTTAACCACCTTTCCCCGCTGCCACATTTTTGTAGAAATATATTTTTTTAGTTTGACCTTCACAATTTTTGGTTTCTGCTGCTTCTATTAGTTTAAACTGCTGTGGGATATAGGTCAACTTGCTAATACTGGTCTTCATAAAGCATATATAATCAGTTCATTCCTGCTTCTTAGGCATGGCTGTAAGCTTCAAATTATCCCTCCTTGGTCTCTCTTCCAAATCAACCACCTTTTGGAACACTCTCTCTTGAGATTCCCTATTTTCTGTCAGTATGTCCTTCATTTCCATTTATTTTACTCCTTCTCCAATAAATTAGAGTAATTGTTCAGTGATTCCTCTATTTTTCAATTCTTTCCTCATTTAATTTTATGTATTCCTATACGGTACAACAAATTTTAAAGACATATGAGTGCACCGGGAAAATCTTCCCCTTCAAAGTTATTGAAACCCATAACTTGCACCATACACAGATCTGCTTCGTATTAAATCTCTGCAGAGTTCTTGATCAATACAATTTTCTCCTCTCCCTTTATCTTCACTTCATTTTTATTTCACCCAGAGTTCTCCTTGCATCCAGACATCATAATCTTCAGGTGGCAACTGAATTTAATCCAAATTGACTTTTTTTTTTTTTACCAGTTTTCTACATTTATTATTTTTTCTTGCTAGCTCCAGTTAATATGCTTCTCAGTCAGTTGTTATCTTGGTAGCTGAATATTCCAAAAGTTTAGAATAAAATTCATCTTCATTCTTCTCTAAAATATATCTGGATAATGGCTATAATATCTGGATGTTTACCTCATGCTCTAAGCACTATGGATCAGCTTCCAGCCTCTATGTAGTCTTTAATCAGAATGACTTGTAGAAGGAATTTATAGCACGTGACATGCAACTTCCTGTTCCTGTAATTAATAATTAATATAACCATATTTAAAGCAACACTTTCCATATGCTATATTCCCATTATGTTATAAAATGTTTTGTATGTATTCTGTAAGGTACCATACTATGCCTTATGTTACAGCAATCATTTTGCATTATCTTAACTCTACACTAAGCATGTCATAGGCTTTTTTTGTATCGCTCTTTGTTTCACATGGTTTTATTTGGCTTGAATTTATATTTTTATTAAAGTAGTTTTCTCCCAAAATATCTGAATGACCACTTTCTGACTGAGGTTATTAACACCATTATCTCTGATATTTTTCATGAGTTTCCAGCTTCCATGGGCATCCAGATTTGGATCTACTTCAAAAATCCATAAACAGCTATTCCTGGTCACTCTTCTGTGTTCTAGCTTATATTCCAAATCCCAGATTTTACCTTTTCTGGAGAGCCTGATGAGACCATTGGAAAAATTCCCACAAAAGACACTAACAATGCTCACTGGCTCCCATTGACTCATGTTCATGATATAGCATCCATCACTGTAAACAGTGATTCCTCACAATTATGGGCTGATGACAGTACTGCATTTCTTAAAGGGAAAATCAAGCAAATGTTGACACATACAAGTGCACACTCATTCTAAACCATCTTAGAAAATTTGTTCTGAATCTATGTACTTTTTCCTTTAATAACATTTTTGTTTGTAGCAGGTTAGTGGAGTCAAAAGCAGCACCAAGATAGGGTGCAATTTTGCCAACCTGTTTGTGAGCTAGATAGAGGAGTGATTTCTTTTCCCCTATATTTCATAGTGGTGTGCCAGAACTTTAGAGCATTATATAAACACTCTACTGTCACTGTATTCTAGTCTATTGCACCTTTTCTAGATATTGCATTCCGGAAATGCATTTAAAGACATCAATTCACTATAAACCGACTTTCTTGCACCTTTTTTGTCTTCATAGCTGTAACCATCCCAAGCACATAAATAATGGTTTGCTATGTTCAACATTTGTTCAGCTACATGGGTTATGTAATGAAGATGATTATGATTTTGCTGAATGGGTAAAATTTATTAATACATTTTTCATCAATAAGAGATGCCCCTAAAGCACAGTCGATTAGACATTCCAGCCTGACCCCATGAACAAAGAAGGATGGACACATCCACTCAATAAGAAAGAACTGTCCAGTTTTGCTGATGTCATTTTATCACAGAAGCACTTTTCTTTACAGTTTCATCATGTCTAACTTTTCTGTTTTACAGTCTAACTCTGATATTGTCATTTCATTTGGTCGGTTACTCATTGCCTTCTACTGCTGATCAACAACTCCAGTAAATACAGTAACCCAAGTACTGTACCCTTGCATGAGATTTGACTGCTCGCATATGTTTATTTCCAATTTTACCAAGATTTAAGTGCCCGAAGGTACCTCCCATATTATCAAGTACTTTTTTTCTCAAATATTTTTATTTTCAATTAAAATAATATTTACATAAATTTACATAATATTTTTAAATATTTTAACTGTATACAATATTTACAATAGCATGACTTTCAATTATATACACTGTATGTTATTAAATATAGAATTAATAGATCAGTTATCAGAGATACAATATTGATTATTGCAGTGTGTCCAACAGAGATATAACTTTCTTCCAAGGATTATTTACCAATGGCCTGGGATAGATTTGTAGTTCTTTGATTTTTATTTCTATCAATGCAGTTGTCTTCAGTAAAGTGTAGAATTCTTCCAAGGTCAGAGGTGTATTTGAATTCCACCTTCTGGTTACGCATTTCCTAGATATAGCAAGTAGTGTCCATAACAAATGCATATTTTTCTTATTCAGGTAGGGACCTTCATTTACATTTAGTATTATCAATGCTTTAGTTAAGGTAAAGGATTCATTAAATAAAGCTTGTAAAAAAAGGATTGATTCCATTCCAATATTATTTAATTTTATTACATTCCTAAAAATATGAATCCAGTCTGCTTTATTTGACTTTTCACACCTCCAGCAAAAAAACATTTTTATTAGTACTGATTTTTTTAATTCTATCTGGTGTTAGAATGCTCTGTCAGTATTTCCAGTTAAATATTTTCCAGTACTGTGTGTTGGAGGTGTAATTAACTGATAGTAAGATGTTACTTTTAATTTCTTCTGTTCATAGGTAGATACTAGGCTATTGGCCCAAGGGCCTATGTAAGCCTAGCCAGCAAGGTACCATAGCTTATGCCACCCAAGAAAGTTATTTTCCTGTGCCACTGTCCAGCAGAGAGAGAGAAGTGATCCTCGGGGTCTATTTCCTATTTTCCATCCACTCATCACGATTTTTCTTGAAGAGTGCTAATGAACTTTGCTTGACATAGATGGGTAGCTTGTTCCAGAGTATATGAAGGCTGAGACAGGAATATATCCCTCCAGTGTGTCCTATTTATTGTGGTGACAACGTTTAGGTCCCTAGAGTGTGTAGCTTGGAGGGATTGGGATTTCTTTAGGTGTAGCATGTCCAACAGCTCTGGGTTTGACATAGCATTATATGTTAGGCAGTGATATGCTACGGAGTAAAGCTGGAGTTTTTTGAGGTGGTCAGTGTAGGGCATTTGCTTGAGGCCAGTAATCCTCTTTGTGAGGTACTTCTGTGGCCTTTCCAGCTACTGCAGATGTCTTGAGGTACATTCCAAAAGGGGCATTGTACTCTGTAATGGGTCTGAGTGACGAGTAGAGGAGAACAATGACCTCTTTTTTCCTGGATGAGAACCCTTTTATGATGAGGTGTGCCACATAGAAGGACTTCCTGACTACTGTGGCAATGTGACTATCAAAGGAGAGACTACTGTCCACCTGGGTCCCAAGGTCTCTTATCACGCATTCGGTGTTAAGTAGATTGCTGCCTATGTGGTAGTTCATGGGTACAGAGTTTTTACCAAAGGGGATGATACTGCACTTTTTGGCATTGAGCTTGAGGCCATGGCTCTGACACCAGGCATGTCTCAGTGAGGCCCTTCTGTAGGATGTCCACATCATTTGGGTACTTGACTATGGCTCCTAGTTTGCAGTCATCTGCAAACTTCATCAGCCAGAGGCCTTCTGTGTTAGCCTGTACTTCAGAGAAGTAGATACCAAACAGGAGAGGTCCCAGGACGGAACCCTGTGGCACTCCACTTGTCAGTGCCTTGAGGTCAGATTTGGAGTCTGCAACTTTTACAGTGTGGGTTCTGTCAGTGAGCCAGTTGGCAACCCATCTTGTGACGTAGGGATTTATACCTAGTTTAGTGAGTTTAGCTATAATTCCAGAATGGGGGGTGGTGTCGAAAGCCTTGGCAAGGTCAAGATAGGCTGTGTGAGCCACCTTACCCTCATGCACGGCTATGGTGACTGCCTCAAAGAAGTCGATCAGGTTCAGGAGGCATGATCTGCCTTTCACAAACCTGAACTGGGTGGGATCCAGAGTTTGGAGGTTACCAATGTCTTTGAGTTCCATGATGATACATTCCATGGCCTTGCAGACCAGGCTCGTCAGGCTAATAGGTCGATAGTTCCTGGGATCAGTGGTGGCTCCCCCTTTGTGGAGTGGGATAACTGTTGCTGTGCGTCATTCAGTGGGCACAATGCCTGATGCGAGGCTATTATTGAACATAGTGCTTAAGTGGGGAGCCAGTTAGTTCTGAAGTTCATGTAAAACACAGCCTGGGATATTGTCCGGTCCCATGGATGCTGTGTTTTTGGCTTTAGAGAGTGCAACTTTTACCTGCGTAGTTGTGATTACAGGGACTCTGCATTTTTCCTGTATAGATATGGGCTCTTTAGGGGGTGAAAGAGGGTTAAAGTTAGCACTGTACCGATCTGCCGGGATGTTGGCAATATCGGTTGGTTCTGTAATTTTCGTGCCTTTGTGATGTAACTCAGATCAGATCTGGGTGTTGCCATCTAGATTCTTGACATAGCTATAGAATGCTTTGTGGTTGTCCTTGGATTTAGTGGTGAATTTGTTTTCGTAGCTAGCTTTGGAGGATCTTATAAGAGATCTCAGCTTCTTACTGAGGCTGACCAGGGAGCTCCTCCACTCATGGGATTTTACTCTCTTTTGCAACAGTTTCTTCCTTCTGTTGTACAGTTTGTTTATGGCAGGGGACCACCAGATTGGCTTCCTTTTTTTGGAGGATAGCGTCTTGGTTCTGTTTGGGATAGCACGATCCATGCACTCGTGTAAGTGCTTATAGAGTGCATCTCTGTAGGATTCAGCAGTTGTAACTGTATTGTCCATCTGCATGGATGTCATGAAGTTCACCACATCTGTCTTAAGAAGTTGGCTTTGTAGAAATTTTTTACTGTGGTTTCCTTAATGGGGGGTGGGGGTGGGATGTGGATATCAAGGGTGATAAGCTTATGGTTGGATCGGACCAATGAGGAGTTGACTTCAGGAGTGGAACACCGGTCACTCATGTTGGTATTGACTAGGTCTATGATATTGTTGCCCCTGGTGGGGGTGTGGATAAGTTGATCTAGGGCATTGGAGTTTATGAATTCCAGAAAGCGTTGAGCTAAGGAGTTGGTACATGAGTAGTTTTCCCCATTAATGGTGGGGTAGTTGAAGTCGCCCATTATTGGGGTGTTTGGTTGAACAGTAATATTGTCCAGTACATCAAGAAAAGAGTAGTGGGAATCCTGGGGCATGGTGGGGGATCTGTAGCAAGCTACAATTTGGATTGCAGTTTTGCCCAGAGTTAGTTGCACTTGGATAACCTCGGCTCATTATGTTGAGCAACTAGCCTGGAGGTGTGGATATCCTTAATGAATATGGACACACCTCCGCCTTTGGTGTTTCAGTCCAGGTTACATGGCTGAAAAGTGTGGTATGAGTTATAGCCTGGTAGTGCAGGGGTGCTCTCTGGAACCTTGAACCAGGTCTCAGTCACTGCACAGATATCAATGTTCTCCATTTTAAGGAGTGCCTCGAGTGAGTGTATTTTGAGATTTAGACTTCTAGCATTGAGTAGCATTACCTTCAGTTTTTGTTTGCCTGTTCCTGTTATGGTGGTGAATTTGTTATTTGAACCCTGCCTAAAAAAGGCACTATAGGGGCAGCAAGAGCCTTAGCCAGTATCCCAGGGGCAACAGGTGCAGGCCATCTGTGGCAAAGCATCATGGTCTTTCGACCATGTCATCCCAAGCAGACAGATACTGGATCCCCTTAGAATGACACCAGAAGCTTAACCAATTGTTGAAGTCAATCATTTTGTCCTTGTACTGCGGTATCATTCTGGGCGATGGCAGAATGCTACTCAGGGCTAGGGTCATACCTGCCTGGGCTACAAGATCAGAGAGCTCTTCCATGTCTCTCCATGTAGTCCAGGAGGTACGTCTCAGGTCATTCACACCAACATGGACAATGACAGAGTCATATTTGTACTTGGTATGGAGTGACCTGAATGAGTGGGTTATGTGGTGGATCCTGGCACCCGACAGGCAGCTGACAGTAACCTTCTCCTTGTCTAGCCTGGTGAGTGGGACATCAGTGTGCCTGACTATAGTCACCTGTGACTAGTGTGGTGGGTACATTATTTTGCCTTATTAGCTGTGGTTGAGTGGCGCACTGAGTCTGTGGGCTATGTGTTATTTGGGTTGTGTTGGGGGATAGAGGTTGCTTGCGTTTCTGCTTTGGAGGTCTCTGTTTAGACAGATTATTATTGAGAGCCTCCATGAATGTTTTTGTGTTACTGTGTGTGGATTTTGATGGTGTAGATTTAGTGAGACTATGTGATGGGTGTGGTGCAAATGTTTACCTTCTCCTCATGATTGTCAAGTTCAGTCTTGGTTAGAGAGAGCTTTACCTCCAGTTTGGCTAGATAAGTGAATCTCTCACAGGTTGTAGTGTTGGGTGGTAGGAGGAGAGGGTTGTCAGTGTACATGAGGCAATTTCTACATTGCCTCAAGATGCCCAGATTCATCAGATAGACAGGAGAGAACACTGGGAACTGACCCTTGGACATGCCTGAATAAAAAAACTATTTTCCTCTAGATAAGTGAGGAAAGTGAGTACAAGAGCTGTTTTTCCTCTAAGCAAGTGAGAAAAGTAAGTACAAAAACTGTTTTCTTCTAGGTAATGAGGAAGATAGAGTGCTATAGTAATTAATAGCTTATTTAGTGCTTACAAGTTCTGAACAAGTGCTGAGCATGAACAAGCAAATTTAAGTGCTAAAACTAAGAAAATCTGTATCTGCACTAGATGAGTTACAGGACAGAAACAAGTGCAAATGCAGGCTTTCAAATCAAAAAGTTGAGAGAGATGGAATAGATTGCCCAAATGGCCAATAACTACAATTTCTGGGCCAGAACCACTCCTTATGTGGTAGATAGGTTACCTAGTGCTTACCACTCCCACTGATAAACTAGAAGGCTTCCCTCCAACACAGAAAGGCTTTGGGCTCAGAAGCTTACATACAGTCCTGGATACAGCAAATCTGTATCTGGAACACTAGTTATAGGAAAGGTAGGGAACAGGCTTACAATTTTTTTTTTCTCAGAAAGTAGCAAAAACAGTAGTAAAAAACAATTCACATGCAGTGCAAGCTAGCACACTTGAGTATGCAGCAATATTGGACCAAACAGTTTAAAAATGCAATTAAATTAAAAAGGACTAAAAGCAAGTGCAGAAAGAGTTTATTAGGTAGAATGTGGTAAAGAGATGGGACTGGGGGAGTGTCCCAGATCAAATCTACAGTGGGACGGGCAACTGCAAAAACCACCAAATTTAAACTACAAACCAAAAATAGAGAGGATGGGTGGGACAAAACACTTTCAACAGAGATCTAAGCAACAACTAACAGTACAAACTTTAAAACCAAAAAAATATTCTCCGCTCTGTATATTTGCCGATCAGTCTCTCGGAACAGTGAGACAACAGTTTCAACACAGATCTAAGCAACAATTAACAAACTCTATAACCAAAAAAAATATACTCGGCTCTGTATAATTGCAGATAATCTGTAAGGCAGTCTCTCAGAACACAGGTTCCAGCAATTTGAATGCAGTTGTTACTATACCAACTGAAGACGCATCAAAAAATGGGGGTGGGGTGGGTTAAACAGTTTCAACAGAGATCTAAGCAACAACTAACAGTACAAACTTTAAAACCAAAAAAAATATTAACTGCAATGACTGACCTTTTGTTAAGAACTGCCTGCCAGTATGATGGTTTAGTAATTGTTTTATATGTTATTAACTCTTTATATAGATTTGAAATGGAATTTTTCTTTTCACAGCTATTGTATATAAATTCATACAGAAAACTTATTAGATTTGGAATATCTTTAAATGAGGAATTATTAATCTTCATAAATCTTGAGTGTGCATTACAATGCTTTGTAAGGTTAACCAGTCCTGTGTTGGAATATTGTAAGCAGTTTTTATCATATGTATATCTAAAACATTTAATTTATTTACACATTGAAACCAACATAAGAATCCATTTTGTTTCCAGGAGGTTATTGTTTCCCTATATATTTTGTGAGGAAAGTTCTTAGTGATGGTAAATGGGGTTAAAAGGTCAAACCAAAGTTTTAGATCTATGTTTGCATTGATAAGTTTCCTAAAGGAATTGATGTAATGATTAATCAGTATTGTTTTAGAAAGTTTTGTTATATTGTATACTTATGCATAGTATGTACCAGGGTTTGTTTGATTTGTCTACTATTAAAAACATTTTAACAGATTAAATTCATTTGTTAATATAGCCATTGTTAATTCTTTCCAGTTGGCAAAATCATTTGAATTTATCCAGTCTATTGTAGTTTTAAGCACATATGCTTTTATATATGTTTCTATTTCTGGGAGGTTCAGTCCTCCTTGTTTCCAGGGTCTAATATGATGAGTTAGAGCTACTCTATTCTTTTTGGGATACCATAAATATTTTATTAAACATGTGTTTATTTCTTTAAGAATGCATCTTTCAGGAATTAACTGTATTGCTAATGCTACATATAGTATTTTTGGCAATAAGACCATTTTTATTAATTGCAATCTGTCTTCAAAAGTTAATATAATTTTGTTCCACCTTTCTATATATATTTTATTTCAATAATGTTTTTATAATTAATATTGTTTCGTTTATATTTTTGCATAACACTATTCCTAAATAATTTAGCGTAAGTTCTTGTTTTCCTATGATGGATTTATCTGTAACTTGTAGTTCTTTTTTCTTATTTAAAAACAGAAATTTTGATTTTGATCTATTAAAGTGTAGACCTGAAATCTTATAAAATTTCTCCATTACTACTTCTAGCTCTCCTAATGACTCTCTGGAGTTTGATAGGATTAATAAAATATCATCAGCAAAAAGCATTATTTTAGATATGTACTGGTCATAGACTTCTATTCCTTTTTTTCTTGGATTATTGCGTATTATTTCTGCAAGTATTTCTATAGCCAAAGCAAATACAATAGGAGAAAGGGGGCATTCTTGTTTAGTACCTTTTGTTATATGGATAGATTTTGAGGTGAAAGGACCTAATTTAATGTAGGCTAAGTTATTAATGTTTTTTAGTAATAAGATGAAGGGAGGAGGAAATTCAAATAATGCTAAAGTTTTAAATAGATATTCCCAGTTGAGGGAATCAAAGGCTTTTTCTATATCTAATCTGATTACAAGTGTTCGCTTCTTTATTCACATAATCTATAAGAGTAAGTATCCTTTTAATATTATCATGTGTGTGCCTGTTATAAAAATCAAGTTTGATCATCATTAATGGTCTTTGAAAGTGGAATTTTCATCCTGTTAGCTAGGATTGACATGAATATTTTGTAATCATTATTCAGTAATGATATAGGTCTGTATGAGGTGCAAAGGTCTGATGGTTTATTATCTTATAGAATTGGTGTTATGAGAGAATATTTCCATGAGGGTGGTATTTTTGCTTCTGACTGGACTTCTAGCAAAGTTGTATGAAAAAGGGAGATTACTGTTGAAGGGAAGAGTTTGTAAATTTCCATAATTATACCATCTATCCCTGGAGCTTTGTTAGATTTACTTTATTTTATCTTGTCAACAATTCCTTTGTAGGATATAGGTTTTTGTAGGTCTAGTTTTAAGTTTTCGGGAATTTTTTTTTATATTGATAAGGTTTGTATCTAAGTTTATTTGGTTGGTATCTAAATCTTCTTTTTTGAAGTGTTCCATGTAATGGAATCTAAATGCTTCAAGGATGCCTCCCATATCTGATACTTTTTTTCCCCGATATATACTGCTAATGTTATTTACTTTAGATTGTATTTTAATTATTGTAGATAAGTTATGTAGATATCTGGGGGAGGTGGCTAATGAGTTTATTTTTAATTTTTCCAAGGCTAGACAAGTTTTGTGTGTTAGAATTTCTTCATTATATTTTTTATTTAATTCCTCGGTTTCTTTTTTGACTTGGACAATTCTGATTTTTTTTTTTTTTTGTTAAGATTTTGCTGTCAAGTCTGGTTTGCAAGTCTAGTGATTCAAATTCCCACACTCTAACTTTGTTTTTGTACCAGCTGAGGGTCTGACCAAATGAATACTTGTAATGAGTCCCAAACCATGACTACTGATTTATGTTGTATTATTAATTTCAAGAAATAATTATAGTTCTGACAACATCCATGGTCTGAATTCTTTAATTTTCATGATATATGATGGAATTCTAGTTGAGAGAATTAAAGGTTTAAACTCTATTTGGAGCTTCATTATCAGAGAGTCATGATCTGAGGAGGAGCATGGAACTATTGAGAAGTTGAGGATTTTTGTTTGTAAATCTTGAACTACAAATAATTTGTCTATTCTGGTTTGTTTTCCAAATCTATGGTCTTTATGGGAAAATAATAATTTATCATATTTTACTTTAAAGGTGTCTATTAAATGAAATGCATCAATCCATTTTTTTAAGGATTTTGAAATAGTTGCTATGCGAAAAAACTTCTTGGTGGTTTCAGAAGCTTCTAAGGTACAATTAACGTCTCCTCCCAGTATAAGATTTTCTTTATAATTGTTGGAAATAAAATCTAGGAGTTTTTTTAACCGTTCCTGCTCCAATTTCTGGGGACCAATATAGGTCCATATTCTCTTATTAAATTTAATTATAACAAATGCTAGTAGACCTTCTTTGTCTTCATAGTTATAAATAACTTTTGGAGTGATTGTTTTTCTTCCAGAGAATTGATACTCCTTTAGTCTGTTCTATAGGAGGATTGAGCTAAGACTGTATAGTCCTTAGGGTTCCAAATAAAGCTATCATTAGTCTTAAAATGTGTTTCCTGGAGAAATCCTACTTGGGCCTTATTTAGATTTAAATATTTTAGTAAGTTTGATCTTTTATTTGCATTATTTAAGCCATTAGTATTTAATGATAAGAATGTTAAATCCATTTCAAGTTATTGTTGGAAGAAACTTTTGCTTGTTTTTTATTATTTTGATTATAGTAGTTATACCATATTCTCTGATAACATTTGATGTTATTTTTGTGTGTGTAAACTTGGGAGTGTAATTTAATGTTCTTTCTTCTTTAAATATAGGGTAAAATTCTGGTCAGGCTTTAAAAAAGTACTTCTATAAAACATTCATTCTAATGTATCAAATACAAGTAAATATGAATTTTCCATTAAACATGGAATCAAAGTCATTCCTAATCCGATAGATAAAGATAGATCTATTGGATTATCACTCATACCTTTAACACCGGCGATATCAACTGAGCTCCATATGTTAAATTATTATATGGAGATTTTTCTTAAAAGAGAGATGAAATTCTATATTATTCTATTATTGTTCTATAGTATTTTATATATCAGGATGGAATGTTAGTAGTGTAAACAATTATGTTGACTTAGAAAATATCCAATATTTAGTTACCCTTAAGAGATCCCAAACATGTCAGATATGTCATTTTGGATAAATGCAACAGAGGAGCATACACTAAAGCCAACAACAAATATATTATTACTAAAATAATTTGACTAAAAGGACTCTACAGGAGACAATGAGTGATTACCAATGAAATATGAATTTACTGTAGGTGTACTGTCTTCCTTTACTTTCCAACTATTCAGCTCAACAACTTAAACTTACACTTATGAAAAGACATGGCTTATCAGTGGCATTCAGACTCTGAGCAGAGGTGCCTTACATTTTAGTGTGCAGTGGTTTTACATATTTATAGATTTATAAAGCCGAGTCTAAGAATGAACTATGATCACCCTGACAATTCCCACCCTGCATAGGGCACCTCCTGCTTCCAGAATGGGTACTCACATCAGGTCTATAATGAATGTGCAGGTACCCATATGATAATCAAGACTTACCTTAGGTAAGTATTAATCAAATAGTATTTAGAGCATCTAGAGAGTTGTCGGGGCTGTTAGAACACTCTTAAGCCTCTCCTCCCTTGACCAAAACAGAGATTTCCCTTCCCTTTCTTTCCCTTGTTTTAAATCAGTACTAATAAAAGAAATTCAGCAAACATAGGTAAACAGAAATAACATTCAGTAGTCCATCTTGTACATGACTTGCAATCCATTAAAGTCAGTGACTAACATCACTTCAGTAAACATTATAAAGACAAATTAGAAATTTCCTAGCTCTTTAAATTTTCTGATGTAGCAAAAAGTTAACCCTAACCTATTTTAACTAAAAGTATAAAGCATTTCAAAATCTTCTTGCATGTATACATTTCTACTTATATTGAAGTGTCAGTAGCTGTCTTTGAAATCTGTGCAATACGTCACTTCTTCAAATCATTCCTTTTTTAATTCAGGTTTTGTTTTGTCAAAACGGCAATATGTCAGGGTCACAATTAATATTGACTGATGTTTCAAATAACTTGTCAGTTGCCAATTGAGTTAGTTTAGAATGTATGGTTAGTGCAAATATAGCACATTACAAAAATATGTATTTTTTCATGTGCTCTAGAGACTGAAATATGCAAGTGACCTATATAACGTAGCATACAGAGAGCAGATAGCTTATGGATTCAGGTTGCTAAAGTAAGTTATGCTTATTAATCAGGCAGTTTCATTTAAATTCACAAGTAATTTGGGGACATTTCAGTTGAGTTTCCAGGAATGTGTAGTCCAATGTGAGTAATTGAGTCCACTTTTCCTCATAAACATATGTCACAATTCAACAATTAAACTAAGCAGAGTCTAACATCTGTCTAATAATCATTATAAAGACAAAGAATAGTAGTTTCCTAGCTCTTCAAACTTTCTGATATCTGAAAATGTTGACAGTAAGCTATTTTAACTGGAAGACTAAATCATTTCAGTACTTCCTTGTGAATATATATTTTTACTTTTACTGTAGTGTCAAGAACTGTCTTTGAAATCTATGCATTACTTCACTTCTTTCAAATCATTCATTTTACAGTTCAGATTATATTTAGTCAAAATGTCAGTAGCATTTCAAGGGCATATTTAATATTTAAACTGATATTTTAAATGAATAGCTATCAGTTACCAAGTGAGTTTGTACAGTGTGTGAGGTAACTGCAAAGATAACATGTTGCAAAAAGTAATCTGTATCTTTTCATATGCTCTAGAGACTGACAATTTCAAATAACATATAAAATGTAACTTTTACAGTGCAGACAGCTTGTGAAATCGGCATGTTAGTGAGTAATACTTTTTAATCAAGCAGCTACATTTCAGTGCACATGTAGTTTGGGAGCGTTTCAGTTGTATTTCCAGGAATATGTAATCCTATGAGGATAAATCATAAAATATTTACAAATCCTGTTATGTATTTATTTTACCTTGTTTAGGTTGTTTTTTCATTTTAATAACTAAATGTTACTTTTTCTTATTTGTTATCTGTGAGGCTAAATGCACTTCGTAGATTCAGTGTCCACACAATGCAAATAGAATGTGAAGAAAGCTTCACATCTCTTAACCAACAGTACATTTTCCCTCTTTTTTTATGTATTTTGTTAATACTAAAAGGAAATAATTCACAGGACATATGTACATGAATGGAACATTTCAGAGTTAATCACAAATATATCCCCAATCCCAGTAAGCATAACAGTGACTATCATTAATCTAATAAATATTGTAATAATCAAGTTCACTATTCCAATTAGTCTGCCTTAAAACTAGATTATTTTAAACTATTATTTATCTATGTATAGATAGTGAGTTATTAAATATATACAGACTTTATTAGTATAGTAAATAGGGGAGAATTTAGAAAGGGAGACAAAATGCAGTTAAAATAATGAGAAAAGAGAGGAGAGAAAAAATTAAGAGAAAATACATATATGCTATGTATGTTGATTTACAGTATAAATATTTTGTGTGCTATATAACCCTCCTTCTGTGAAAGAAAAGTACCCTGTTTTACATACCTGAGGTAATGTGAAAACTCTTGTCATCTATTTTCAAAAATATAGATAAAGATTCCAGTAGTTACCTTTGTTTTAAAATTCCAATCAGTGAAATTAGTCCTTTAAAGTAATGTTAAAACAATTCATATCATAGTAGATGCTTTGAGAGATTTGGCTGTAACAGTATCAGCCTTTTGCTTCTTCTTTTTGACATCTGTCCAGGCATTTGTTTTCTTGAGAGAAGGTGACATCCAATCCATATCTTCTGGTAAAGTAATCAATTAGTTTTAATAAATAAAGAGGCTTCCTCTAAGTCAATAAAAGTTCTCATCTCTGCATACAGTATTCTTATCTTAGCTGGATATGCAAGTTGTGCCTTGATGTTATTTTGTTATCATTGGCCACACTTTTATCCTTTGTTCCATTACTCTAGATGAATAGTCATTATCAAATCTTATCAGGCTCTGTTTATATTTTAGAGGTGCCTTCCTCCAAGCAGATCTTAAAATCAGTTCCTTGTTCAAGTATGAAAGAAATTTGATAATTATTGACCTAGGTGGAGAGTTTGAGTTAGTGGCAGGTTTTCCAAGAGCTCTGTGTGCCCTTTCAATGCCAAAGGAAAGTCCTCCTTTTAAATTAAAAAAGTCGGGGATCCAGCTTGATAAAAAGGAAATATCCTCACCTTCTGTGTTTTCAGGTAATCCAAAAATCCTGATGTTATTTCTCCTCTCCCTATTTTCCAAGTCATCTAATTTATTAACCAACCAAGTATTTTCCTTAAGAAGCAATTCTGTGTTTCCTCTTCCTTAAGTCTGCTCTCTAAGTCATTTAGAGAAACCTCTATTTCTGTTATCCTTGTCTGTGGTGGTGTAGCATTTCCTTGAGGGTGTCAGCCTGTTTTTGACTGCTTGTTTTAAGATTTTCCATGTTCTCTTTAAAATCATCCATCTTCAAAGACAACCCCTGCAGGGTAGATGCCATCTGTTGTAGTTCCTTCTTTAAGGCAGCATCCTGGTGAGAATTCTTTGAGTTGCTCATTTTAACAAGTGAATATATCTCCAAGCTTTTTGACAGGAAACTATTTGTAAAACTTCACAAAGTTTCTAATTATGTAAATTAGACCTTTATCTATAAGATTTTATACTTTGAAGAAAAAAAAGGATATTTTTTCCTGTCTTATTTAACTAGTTATATGAAGCTCTAAAATACTGCTGCTTTCAGTTAGCCATTCAGGCTCCTCCCCTCATCAAGTAGTTCTAATGTATTTCAAACATTGTGATATATTCTATTATTTGGAAGAAACGTTGAAGAGAATGGCAGATGTCAGGCTGACCAGTTCAGGAAACCGTAGAGGGCAGGCAGGAGTGCTGACATTGACAAATGTTTTGCACCCTATTTCAGCACTTGATCAGTGTTTTGTCTGTCTGGGTTCTCCAGCAAGTATCCTATGATTCTGTCTACAGAAAAAAAAAAAAACTCCTCCCAAAACATCTGATTGAATCTTTTGACTATTTGAATTCTGTTCTGGGGGCATGGTGATGCATTCTGTCTCTTCATCTTTGTGTAACATATATATATATATATATATATATATATATATATATACATATATATATATATATATATATATATATATATATACACACACATACATACATATATATATATGTGTGTATTTATTTATATGGGTTACTTTCATCCCATGGAGAAGTCAACTTGTTGCACTGTAAAAAGCTAGCACAGCTGATCAAAAATCAGCTGATAGCATGATGTCCTTCCATTTCATTGTTGCAGTATTCATTACAATAGAGAATCCCCTGCCAAGGGTGGTCCAACATCTGGCCAGTATACCAAAGCCTTTAGGTTGCTTTAAGGTATGCTGTACATCACACACATTCTCCTCCTGTAGCATAGGGTATAAAGATGAGGTACAGACATACCATCCACAGGACTTATTTGCTGCCAGTCCAAATGCCATCTTTTGACCGTCAGTCTGAATGACTGTTCCATTGCTGGCTCACCAAGCCTTTACAGATAAGTACCCCATTGTGGTTTTTGTTGTCTTATCTTTCTTCTGCTATATTGTTGCTTGTGGGGTTTCATGTCATCCAAGAAGGGTAAATGCCAGTGTGACAGGCAAATTCTCCAAAAAAAACATCATGAACAGTGCCTGTTTTCCCTTGGTGATTCGTACAACCATACATCCTGTTCCGTCAGCCTTTGCTCCCAAAACCCTTTGTAGTAGGCTTTCTTCTTTGGCTCTTTATCTTGAGAATCAATGTCTTAAGCTTCTTGCTAAAGGTACAATGAAGGGAACTTCCCACTCTGAGGGACAGCCATATGGGAAGAAGGTGGCCAAGAAATCTAGATCGGAATTTTCTACATTTCAGCATCCGACACAAATCCCTCCTGAGGTGAGTGATAACTTGGAGGTTTGTCTAGCTTCATTGTTGGATTATTCTGCAACCAGGTTGGAGGCTGATGGAGATCAACCTTAGGCACATCTTAGGAGGTATTGCAGATGGCCGCTTTGGATGTTTGGGGAGGAACCATGGCTGATTATTCCATAGGGACCTAGGGGTGTTACCCAAATTTTTTGTCAGAGAAGAAGTCCCTTCTACAATTCTTGAATGTTGTCCAGGGTCGGAGCCTTCCAAAGTTTTTTTAAGATGGATGTCCCCTTAAAGAAAAAGCTGAAGACTAAACATATTTCCTTAGCTTCTGAGGATTCACGGAGTAAGTGGCAGCCCTTCACTCAGGTGATATTTAGTGCTTTGATGACTTTAAAATCTCCTCAGAGACTTTCTGTTCCAGCACACCCCCCCCCCCTTGGTCCTCAACTCCCTTAGAACCAGAGAGCATGATTTTTCTGAGGTTGAGGCAGATTCACATGAAGAATACCTTGCTTACTCCTCCCAGATTCCCTCTCCCTTGGACTGTGGGATCAGAGGTACAGGAATCTAGCAGTCTTGATACTCCCTTTGAAGAGATTTATTTTGGGCACACTACCTCTAGGATTATGGGGTTCTTTAAATGGGATTGTGCTCAAGCTTCATAGAAGCAAAAAATGTATTGTGAGCTACTGCAGATGGATTCTCCCAGACCTTCTGCTGTCCCTCTTGTTTTGGCTGCTTTGTTGGATGCCTTTTCTAATGCCTGTAAGGCTCCAGATTCTCAGCCCCCTACTCCTAAGAAACCTGATAGGTTGTATAGGGTGCCTGAGGACTGTAAGTTCATGTACAAGTATCCTTCTGCTGAGCCCTCGTTGGTGTCAGTAGCCTCTGACAAGCCTCAATTGCTTCCTTCTCCTAAGTTACTGCCTTTTGATAAAGATAGCAGAGTTATGGGGAAACTAGGCAACCTCTGCTACCTTGGGTTTTAGGGCTGTTAATTATCAGACCCATATGTCCAGGTACTTATTGGCTCTGCATTCTGAGGCCTGTCAGGTGATTTCTGATCTTCCAGACTCTGAAGATAAAACTTCTGCCCTTTATCATTTAGGGACTTCCTCCCAGGTGGCTCATCATTTTATCAAGTGTAGGTATGATGCAGCAGATGCTTCTTTTGGTTTATTGATGAGAAGGTATTCTTGGTTCAGCTTCAACCTTTGCCTGATGATATTAAGGCTAAGTGGATAGATGCCTCTCTAGATAATAAACACTTGTTTGGCAAAGTTGTTGCTGATTTAAGTCCCTTCAGGATAAGGAGAAGGTTTTACAGGAACTTAAACATGTTTTTTGTTCTGTGCCCAAATTTCATAGAAACTACCCTAATAAGCCAGCCTTTGCTCAAATACAATCTCACCCTCATTCTAAGGGTAAGAAGGGTGGCAAGCGAGCTCCTCCTGCAAAGGCTACTCAGACTTCTGTACCTTACAAGTCTCTCTTTGCCAATAAAACAGGTGGTGTCTGTCTATCATATTCTTCAAAAAACAAGTAATCTCCGTGGTATCCCCGAAGTCTCCAATCAACCAACTAAAATGTAGTGGGTCTAAAAACAAAACAGTGTAAGAAACTTCTCTGTGTGGAAGATTTTCAGTCCATATATTTCTAGTTAATCACTGTATATTAATCAGATCAGACAATAGTAGTAGAAGTAGCAAACGTAAACTCGTCAAGTCAAAAAGTAATAATAGAAAATATATAATTCTACAGTATTACTAAGTATTCGAAAGTAATCCAAGCAAGGCAGGCAGTCTGTTTCCAGTCGAAAATCCTTTAAGTACACAGACAAGCGATCCAAGTAAAACAAAAATAGAGTAATAATTTCCTCACAAGCTTTCTAAATATATATATACTTTTTATCAGGCATGGGAGTGGTTTACTGTGCTGAAAAACGAAGTATTATTGGTACACATGTTAAATTCACGTCCCTTCCCCCATCAGTGTGACATTCGAGCTGGTCCTGCCCTACCTAGTAGCTGTCATAATAATATGTAGCCCTAATGTACTTTAATGGTACATCTTATTTAACCAAATTATTAAGTCTGTGATTTTATACAAGGCAATATACTACATGGCTGGAAATATATCAACCTTAGTTCATTTTGCGATCAAAAATTATATATAATATATACATATACATTTTGCATGTAAAAATCAGTTTCTATTTTCATAACCTATTGTTAACAAAGATCACTTTCGTCCTTCTAGACTTCTTCAGGTCTGTGTACAAGAACCCTAAAAACCTATATAATTGTATAATTAGTTAGTATTGTTATTACCATCATTTTGAATAAAGTGGAAAAAAGAGAACCAGAAAAAAGTAAAAAAAAAATATATATGTATGATGATGGAAACAAAATATACACTTAAATGTCAAATGATTTAAAATGGTATTTAAAACCAATTTGTAGAAAAAAATAAAATAAAATACACTTAGTCATGTAAACAATGTGGCAATTTTCTAAGTTCCAGTGCACTTTTAATTGAACAGTAGTAGTTTAGTCCAGGCATTCTAAAAGAGTTCAACTTTAATTGCCACATGAGTTCCTGTTTCTCCAGAATATTCGGGATGTCTCCTTCAAGATCACCCATGTCTATGTGATCCAGGATCTGGAACTTAAAACCTGTGTGTCTTTTATGAAGAGAAAGGTGTTTGGTTAGTGCATTATTTTTACATCCAGAGCAGATTTCTGACAGATGACATGAAATCCTTCGCTTGAGTTTTACAGTCTTGCCCACATAGAATGCATCACATTCATTGCACTGTGCCCTGTAAATTAAGTTTTTAGTGTTACAGTCACCCCCTGCACTGGTTTTAATGATCTTCTTTAAATAAGGGCAATAAAAACTACTACTACTAAAGCTACTAGGTAGGGCAGGACCAGCTCGAATGTCACACTGATGGGGGAAGGGATGTGAATTTAACATGTGTACCAATAACACTTTGTTTTACAGCACAGTAAACCACTCCCTTGCCTGATAAAAGTATATATATATTTAGAAAGTTTGTGAGGAAATTATTACTCTATTTTTGTTTTACTTGGATCGCTTGTCTGTGTACTTAATAAAGGAGTTTCGACTGGAAACAGACTGCCTGCCTTGCTTGGATTACTTTCGAATACTTAGTAATACTGTAGAATTATATATTTTCTATTATTACATTTTGACTTGACGAGTTTACGTTCGCTACTTCTACTACTATTGTCTGATCTGATTAATATACAGTGATTAACTAGAAATATATGGACTGAAAATCTTCCACACAGAGAAGTTTCTTACACTGTTTTACTATCATATTCTTCCCAACCACTTTCCTCTTTCCCTTTCCCTCTCTCTCTTCCTGTTTAGCTAAAGATTACTCAGGATTCCTGGGTTCTTTCCATTATTTTCCAGGGGTATTCCATGGTCTGGAAATCTCTTCCCCCTTTTATGGGAATTCCTCAGCCCACTTGGGAACAGCTGTCCTCCTTCCAGGAGTGCTTTGAGATCTTTTTACTCTGGAAGTAACTGTATCACAAAGGGAGAGAAGGTTTATTCCAGGATGTTTCTAGTGCCCAGGAAAGAGGGTACCTGGAGACCAATCCTAGACATCTCTCATCTAAACACTTTTCTGACTTGCCCTCTTTTCAAATGCTGCCTTTCAGACTTTGTTCCCTCTTTTGCTTCCTCATGCTTATCTGGTATATCAAGATCTCAAGGATGTTTATCTCCATATCCTTATTAATCCCCTTTCAGGATGTTTTTATGTTTCTCTTTTGCTTCCTGGAATTTTCAGATGTTCGTGTTTCACTGTTGTAGTCCTAACCAATGTATTATCCGACTCCCGGTAGCCCTCGATCGGCCAGAATACCAAAGGTAATTAAATATGACATTGGCTGTCCATCGGTTGTAAAGGACATCAGGACATCCGATGCAAATGGAGGCAAGCTGATATCACTTCCTCAGTCTTCCTTGCTGCGGAGCCCGAAGCAGAAGCATTTTTGCACGAGTGCTGGTCGGCAGTTTACCTTTTTGGTTTCCGACTACAAAGTTGAAGTGAACTACACCTTAGTACCCCATTGGGGATCCTCTTTTCTTGCCTTAACGAATGTCACAAAAAGTTAATAATTGTCTTACCTGTGGAAAGCAAATTTCCCATAGAGATTTGTATTCCTATTGTATTATTTGTTTAGGCCTTGACCACAAAGTTCCTAATTGTGATCACTGTGCTTCCTTTAATCTGTGTACTAATCGTCGTCTTGCTAAGCCTTTACCTAAGCATTTTGGAGTGTGGCCTAAGTTTGTTGGTATGGCATCCACTGGTCTTCAGGCTTCGGATATCCCTAAGAAGTGTAAGGATAAGGACCGTGACAGGCTTCAGAGGGTCAAGTCTTCCGATGATGTTAAGTTGTGATGTCGCCTCCTTAGCTGGATCCGGAGCCACTAAGCTGGCTCCGATGTCCAAGGCCTCCATTCTTTGTTCGGACAGCACCCTCATACCAACAACCTCTGCCAGGACTTCAGCAGTTGCCAGGCCTCCCGAGTCCTTCAGACTTGCAGGTAAATCTTCCAGTCATAAGTCTGTGAAAAAACGGGCTCCAGATTCTTCTTGTTCCCCTCAATCTCCAATGGTTAAAATGGCTAATGACCTTTTGACTCTTATTAGGGGTTCGCAGCCTCCTCCTTCAAAAAGGGGTAGGGATGTCTCTCCTGAGGCTTTATCTTATTCAGGTTCGGATACTTCTAGCATTTCTGCTGATGAAGAGGAAGTTGCTCAGGTTTTTTTCTCCTTTTGAGGGTTCAGATGCAGATGAATCCATTCCTTCTGCTTCTCCTCCAGAGGATTTATCTTTTGGTGATACTTTGAATACTCTCAGGGAGCATTTTAAATGAGAAAATCAGGATTATCCTCAGTCTAGGAAAAGGATCAGGGAGTTTTTGGATTTGCCTCCGCATAAGTCTCTGGCTATTCCTCCAGTGTTGGAAGTGGTTGATGATGTTTTTCTGGAAAATTCCTTGACTTCAAATTCGGTTCCACCTGCTCCCAGGAAACCTGACAGGTACTATAGAGTCCCTGATTCTCATTTGTTTCTTTTAGGAATCTGCTAGCTGATCCAGAGTTTATTTCTCAAGGGCGTAAAGGAGTTAAGGCCACTGTTACCAAAAATCCTGTTCCTTCCGACAGGGAATCTAGGAACCTAGATAGGTGGGGTAAAAAAGTTTATATCTCTACCACTCTTGCTATTAGGTCTACTAATTGCCTTTTTCATATGCTTAAGTATTAGCAGCACACCATGGAGGCTATTAAGTCAAGGACTGCAAGTGTGCCTGTTTTTGCAGAGAGTAAGGATATGCAGGATTTGTTGAATTCTGCCAGTCTTGTCAATAAACATTCATTACATTGTGGTTTTGACATTGTAGAAGCCTCCTGCAGGGCTACAGCTACTGGATCTGTTATCAGAAGGCATGCTTGGCTCAGGGAACACCCCCCTTCCAGAGCCTGTCAAGTCTACGTTTTTAGATGTACCTTTACATAAGGACAGTCTTTGGCAGCAAAGCAGAGGAGGTGCTCAAAAAGATGGAGGATAAGGCCAAGTCTATGCAAACAGTTAGACTTTCTGCAAGTTCAGTCTCCTTGCTTCAGCAGGAATTACCCTTCTAAGAGTTGGATGTTTCCTGATACCCGCAGACAGATCCATTCTAGGGCTAGAGGTTACAAATCTTCTAGGGGGCAGGTGGCTACCCCTCAAAGGTCTAAGTGTTGGCATGCTTCCACTTCCAAGGTGGGAAGTTCTAAGCCTACATCTCAATCCAAACATTCTCAATGACTCTGTCCAACTTCTGCCTGTTCCTGCTTGTCCGGAGAATCCTTTAGGGGGAAGGTTGGCCTTTTTTGCAAATGTCTGGGCCACCATCATGGATGACAAATGGGTACTCAGAAATGTATCCCTAGGACACAGATTTTCTTTCCACACCTTTCCAGTACCCAAAGGATTCCCGGACACTCCTCCAAACCAAAGGGCAGAAGTAGAAAATCATATTTTGTCTCTGTTACATCTGGGGGCAATAGAATCAGTTCTTGCTCAGCAGGTAGGCCAGGGCTTCTATTCCAGACTTATCTAGTTCCAAAAAAAAAAAAAAAAATGCACCTGGCGTCCCTATCCTAGATCTCTCCATTCTCAACACTTTCTTGGTAATTCCAAAGTTCAGAATGCTCACTCTGCATCAGTTGCTACCAATGTTAGACAAGAACTCCTGGCTGGTAATTTTGGATCTCAAAGAAGCTTATCTGCATATCCCTATCAGGGAAAGTTGCAAGCAATACCTTCGTTTCAGAGTGGGAAAGCAACATTATCAGTTCTCTGTGCTGCTCTTTGGCTTATCTACTGCTCCCAGAGTTTTCACAAAGTGCCTAGCTCCAGTCATTGCTTTTTGCAGGCAGAAGAAAATTCAGATTCACCCATACTTGGACGACTGTCTAATTCAAGCTATTAAAGGATCTGGAATTTGTAAAGACTCTTCTCTCTTCCCTGGGTTACACTCTCAATAAGGAAAAATCAAAAATGGTGCCATCCAAGAAGATAACATTCCTGGGAGTGAGTCTGAACACAGCCACCCAGATGATACATCTCACCCAGGAGAAGCAGGCAACTCTTTCAGCTTAGTTCAAGGATTTGGCAAGCCTGTCCCAGCTTGGAAACACCGGCAAGCGCTGAGATACATGGCATCTTGCATTTTCATGATTCCATATGCAAGACTGCATACGAGGAAATTGCAGTGGTACCTCAAGAACCTTTGGTGTCAACGCACTCAGGACCTGGATATGATTCCTCTGCTTCCATGTCTGCAGACAGAGTTTCTATGGTGGGCGACAGCCTGTCTACAAAACAAAGGCATGCCTTTTCGCCCAACCCTGCCATTCAAGTTCTTACCATGGACATATTGGACTATGCCTGAGGAGCTCACCTGGATGGCAGATGCATACAGGGACATTGAAACTCCCAGCAGATGCACCTGCACATAAACCTAAAGGAGTTGATTGCAGTACAGCAGGCCTTACTAGCTTTCAAGCATCTTCTTTCTCCAGGAACCCTGCTTGTCAGAACAGGCACCACCACAGTCATGTGGTACATCAACAAACAGGGAGGGACTCATTCTTACCCCCTGTGCAGACAGAGCATGATTCTCTGGTCCATAGCAGCATCCTTGGGCCTGCATCACCTAGCTCAGTTTCTTCCAGGGAGGCTCAGTGTTTTGGCAGACCAGTTGAGCAGACAGTCCCTGGATCCTCATGAGTAGCAACTGAACACAGCTGTCTTTTACAGCATCATTCAACATTGGGACACTCCTCAGGTGGGTCTTTTCTCCTCCCCAGACAACCACATTCTACCACTTTTTTGCACCAGACAGCATCAAAGCATCACAGCAAGGCCTGGAGAGTGGATGCTCTGTCGTCCTGTCAGTTTTTGCCTTCCCTCCTCTTCTTCCCAGAGTATTATTGAAGATCAGGAATGAAAGACCAAGGACTATTCTCATAGCTCCAGACTGGCCCAGACAGCATTGGTATCCCCTGCTTTGCAGTCTCTCTCAATTTCCTCCTTGGCATCTTCCTCTGAAGCCAGATCTTTTGGTTCAGGAAGGGGGAAACATTCTACATCCTCATCTTCAGTCTCTCCATTTGGCAGCATGGCTAATTGTATGAATCAATCTATTTCTTCTTCCCTCTCCCAGCAGGTGGTTAACGTACTTCGGGAGGCCAGGAGGCCTAGCACTATGAAGTCCTACACTGACAAATGGGAAAGATTCTCTCATTGGATGCAGGCTAGAAGGGAATCTTCTTCTCAGCCTTGTCTTCCTCTGATCCTGGAATACTTGGCTGATTTGCTTCAGGGTGATCTTTATTTTTCCTCTATCAAGATCCATGCTTTAGTCATTTCTGCTCATTGTTCTTTTGAGTAACCCATTTAAAATGTTTCTCAGAGGTGCTTGCAACTTAAAACCTCCCAGAAGGGCACCTACTCCAGCCTGGGATCTTAATTTTGTTCTAGAGAAACTCACTCTTCCTCCTTTTGAGCCAGTTGCCACTGCAGATTTAAAGTTTCTCTCTTGGAAGACTGCATTCCTCTTGGCTATAACTTCAGCAAGGAGGGTTTCTGAGCTGCAAGCTTTGATGGCTGTGGAGCCTTTTCTTATTTTCCATGCAGATCATGTCTCTCGGAGAACCAATGCCTCTTTTATGCCTAAGGTGGTTTCTAGCCTGACTCTTAATCAGTCCATACACCTTCCTACTTTCTTTCCTAATCCTCGAAATAGAGGTGAAAGGATCCTACATTCTCTTGATGTGCACAAACAGCTCAGGTTTTGCCTGGACAGGACTAAAGATCTTTGGAAATCAGCACAGTTATTGGTCAGTTTTACCCCTGGAGCTCAGGGCAAATCTATCTCTAAGCAAACCATTTCTAAATGGATTGCACATTGTATTACTTTGTTATTCCTTTCATGGCAAGGTTCCTCTTAAAGGGGTTAGGACCCATTCCACAAGAGCAGCTTCCACTACTGCAGCCTTTTTAAGTGGTGTCCCTACTAAAGACATTTTAGAGACTTGCCACATGGTCTTCTGTTCACTTT
Organism: Protopterus annectens; assembly: GCF_019279795.1. Classification (NCBI taxonomy): domain Eukaryota; kingdom Metazoa; phylum Chordata; order Ceratodontiformes; family Protopteridae; genus Protopterus; species Protopterus annectens. The sequence goes on from NC_056731.1 coordinate 849,643,368, forward strand.
CACAAAGCATTATAATTTGCCTTTGTTTTCTAGAGCCAGGGCAGGGTTTACCACTGCTGTTCTGCAGGGCATTCTCCCCAATCCTTGATTCTGTTGGTACCTCCTCCCTTTTCTCTGGACTTTGGTAATCACCCCATTGGTTAAGACTGCAACAGTGAAACATGATGAACATAGTACAGTTGTGTACACTTACCATAAATGCAGATTTTCAAGTATATTCACTGTTGCAGTCCTGGTTTCCCTCCCTACTTCCTCCTTTATAGGTCCTCTCCTGCTCTCTTTTCCTAAGGTACAAGCTGAATCTGGTTTTATTTGCCAAAGTTACTTTTGGCTTAAGCCTTGGTTTCTGGGGGCTTCTGACTTATGGCAAGAAAGACTGAGGAATTGATGTCAGCTGCCTCCTTTTGTATTGGACGTCCTGACGTCCTTTACAACCGATGACAGCTGATGTCATATTTACTTACCTTTGGTATTCTGGCTGATCGAGGGCTACCAGGAGCTGGATAACACATTAGTTAGGACTGCAACAATGAATACACTTGAACATCTACATTTAAGTAAGTGTACACAACTGTACTTTCTCTGCTTTGCCCATTGGTCTTACTACTTCCCCAAGGGTATTCACCAAATGCCTCACTACTGTGATTGTTTTTTGCAGGCTTCAGGAGATCAAAGTTTTCCCTTGCATGGATGACCTCCTGTTTCAGGCATCTGCTCCAGAGATATTGTTGCAAAATCTTCATTTTGCCATTTCTGTTCTGCAAAGCCTGAGGTTCACAAACTTCAAAAAGTCTTTCCTGACTTCCTCTCAGGAACATATTTTTCTGGGGTGCAGGTTCCAGAATGTGCCTATACTGGCATCCTAGCCTCCGCCCAAGGCCTTAATATTCATTTCCTTTTTTTTTTCAAACTCTATTTCCTCTGACCTCTATAATAGCCAAGGAATTTTTGAGAGCTCTGGGGTTCATGGCCTCCACCATTCCTATGCTCCCTCTGGCCAAACTACACATGGGGAAGTTTCAGTGGTTCCTGAAGTCAGTTTGGCTTCAACATGTGCATCCCCTCAAATTTGTAGTTGTTGTTCTGCCTTGTCTTAAGAAGGAATTTAAGTGCTGGATTCAGCAGTTCTCTCTAAATCCAGGACCCCCTTTTCATACTCCTCTTCCCTCTTAGGATCTGTTCACAGATGCTTTAGACGTGGGGTGGGGAGCAGCATTTGGCTCCCTAAAAGTGCAGGCTGTTTGGTTGCCTCTTCAACAGAAAGAGCACATCGTTGTCAAAGAGATGAGAGCTGCTCTGCTGGTTCTTCAGGCTTTTCATCCCCTCTTCTTCCTAGAACATCTCAAAGTGTTTACAGACAATACCATAGTGATGTGGTATATAAACAAATGGGGGGGGGCAAGGTCTTATCTTCTTTGCTGGTTGGGGCTCCTAGTGTGAGAACTTGCTATCCAGTGTCAAGTGATCCTTTAGGCAGGTTACATTCCCTCAGATCAAAATATTGTGGCAGACACACTGAGCAGGTCCTTAACTCAATCCCATGAATGGATGCTTCACAGAGATATCTGTCTGGACATTGTCCACCATTGGGGCACTCCTCAAATAGATCTTTTAACCTCCACTCAGAACAGACAACTGCCAGTTTTTTTTTTGTGCCAGAATTCCAGGTCCTCTGGTTTGGAAGGTGGACACCCTATCTTTTTCTTGGAAGGGGATGTTTCTTTACACTTTCCATCTCCTTCCCTTTATTCCAAAAGTCCTGTTCAAAATTCAGCAGGATGCTCCCAAAATTTTGTTGATGACTTCCTTTTGGCCGAGACAGCATTGGTTCCCTCTTCTGAATTTAGCCAAGGGCAATAATCACAAGTTACCTCACAGAGTGGACATACACAAGACAAGGAATGTCTCATCCACCTCCACCTGTCCACTCTTCAATTGACACTGTGGGTGATAGGATTTTGATTCTATACAAACATACTTTTTCTGAGGATGTGTTTAGGGTCTTGCAGGAGGCCAGGAAACACAGTACTAAAAAATCCTACTTATCCAAATGGAAGAAGTTTTCTGTTTAGTGTCTTTCTCGTAACCTGCATCCATTTTCTGTGTATGTTCCTTTGGTTCTCTCTCTTATCTGTGTAAACTGCTCAATGCTGGATTGGCTTATTCTTCTGTTAAGGTCCACTTATCAGCTATCACTGCTTGTCTGCCTTTATCTCCTCCTTTAGCTTCTAGATTTGGAACTAAACAATTCCTTAAAGGTGTCCTTCATCTTAGGCCTCCCAAGAAGCCTGTTCCTTCTCCCTGGGATCTTAATTTTGTATTGGAGAAATTGACTCCATCTTTTTTTGACCCTGCAGCTTCAGCTTCCTTGCAGAATTGCTCTTGGAAGACACTAATTTTGTTAGCCCTATCTAAGATGCATGTCTAAGCTTCAAGCCCTTATGGCTTGTCCTCCTTTTTTGGTGTTTCATAAGGATAGGGTGTCCTTGTGTACTAATCTTTTTTTATGCCCAATGTGGTAAAAGAGTTGTCCCTTAATCAGTCTATTCATTTGCCTACTTTTTCCTTTCTCAGGAATCTATCGGTGAGAAGGTGCTGCACACATTGGATGTGCATAGATGGCTCAGATTTTACTTGGGTAAGACTAAGACTTTTCCTAAATCTGTTTAGCTCTTTGTTTGCTTTCATCCAAGATGCTTAGGATTGGCTGAGTCCAAGCAATCTATTTCTTATATTTCTAAAGCCATTTAATTTTGTTATTCCTTTCATGGTAAGAGCCTTCCTTTTGTTAAGTCTCATTCGGCTAGAGCTGTGGCATTGCAACCAGAGCTAAGGATGTTACAACTCCCCTGTACTCATCCCTCATCAGACCACTAATAGAGTAAAACTGTCCCTTCTGTATGTACATACATACACACACACACATGCTTGTCTCACTGGGGCATTGGAACTTTACATACAGTTTACCATAATCTTAATCTTGAAAATCATAATCCTGAAACAAAAATATTGGAAGACCACAATGTCTGAAATGTTGAATACTGAATCCCCTACCACTGTATGCCCAGGAACAAGTGCTAACTTGGGTCCTGCAGAAGGGGCATTTTAGGGTTTCAGTACTGTGGTTTTCAGCATTTCGGTCTTGCAATATTATAGTCTCTGGTTAATGATTTTCAAGATTGTTATAGTAAATCTATATATGTTGGATTCTTTTTGAAGATCACTTTCAGCTGAAACTTTAATAATTTTTTCTGTTTACAGTATGTAATTATATACAGTTTCGATTTCACTTCTGGGCCACTATACCGAGAAGTACTTGACTATTACTGTTTTTTATATTCAAATTTTGTTCAACAACTGTGCCAGCCTCTGTTATGGTCTTCTTGTTTTTTATGCCACACACACAGATCATCAGCTATATTTTGAACGAGTTATTAATTCAGTGGGCAACAGCTTTTTTGAACATCTTCATTGCTGATGAAATGCCAGATAAGAGTATAAGTGTACTCTGCCATCCAATGCCATAAAAAATTGCACAATTTGGAGTTTTCTTTATCTAAGATTAGTGGATCCAGTGGTTTGCATCTAATACAGAGCAAAATTGACAGTTGGCATTGTTGAGACCATTTCTTTCACTGCCATCAATGGGTAGTGACACATTTTAATCAGTTTAATTATATCTTGTAGTTGATCACTACAAATGCAAAATTTGTCTTGTTTTGCAACAGTAACCATAATATTCACACATTCTGTGGTCTGTAAATGCTTTTTAATGACATTGGGCTTTCCATTTGCTTCAATTCCTGCTCAACTTTACTCATGAGAGCTACTGGTGCTTTCTTTGCAGCATATTTTACAAGCATAACATCAGGATTTAGTTGTAAATGAAAATTTCCTGACAGACATCCTAACTCTGTAAACAAATCAGCAAAGTTATGAAGCATATTATTGCTAAGGCTGTCTTCAGCGTCAGTGATGCCTCTCTAAATTTGTGACTGTTGCTGAAGACATTCTTTACAATCACACTGTGAATTCATTTTACCATTAGCCTTCTAAAACACCAAACAGTCCAAAATTAGGACAATTATATCTCTTTGTGTTATGATCTGAACTAGGATGTTGTACCTTTTTATTCATACCAGTATATTTTGGCCCACTGTCATTACTTAAAGACCTGAATATGTTAATATGTACAAGGTATTCTAAGCTGTGCTTTTGAGCCCAGTTCTTCAAAAGTATTTTAGAAAAAATGTTGCCTTCTATATATGTGTGTGTGTGCCTAACACTTTGCTCATTTATTCTCAGCATTTCTTTCCAACAGTCTGACATGCACTCACTTATCAGTGCTTCTAATGCATCCTTAGACTTCACTTTATCAAATATTTTAACTTCATTAATGCCATCAATCAGGTCATTTTCATTACTCTATTCAACATCGTGCAAATACTTTGGATATAATATTTCCTTTTACACATCCTTGCAAAATGGTTTTGCCTTACACAGACTCTGCATGTGTTCCTCATGTTTACCACACCTAGTGCACAAGGTTTGAATTTCAATTTAATGACAATGTTTGTGTATATCTTGGATATCTTTATTTTCTTCATTATTGTTATTATGCATAATCACTTTATTTCTTAGTGACGTTTGCATTTGAGAATTTTTTTATCTTACCCACTGCAGCTTCCTCAGTTAATGCATATAGCTATACATTAGTAATTTCACTTGCTCTGCATACATTTATAGCTTTTAGTAAGGTCGGGTTTCTTTCTTGTAATGGCTTGCTTCTTTTTTATGTCACAAAGGTATTCTCTCTCTTACTAATGCATCATGCAGATTACCAAATTCACATCCTTTAGCACAGTAACATAAGCATCATAAGTAGCAAATGTTGAATAAACAGCAAATTCTTTTTAAGCTCATGACAATTTCTAAACTTCTAATTGTTGTTGTTTGACTTTCCCCTCATATTAAATACCTTTAGACTGTTCACCCAGAGACTTACAGAGACTTACATGAATGTGATACATTTTTCCTTGTCACACTTCTTGGCTGAACTGCTTGCAGTAAGTAAAATTTCTGAATCACAAGTTTCCAGTATTCTGGCAAATTGCCTTGCAGTGAGAAAATCCCTGGCGATTGCAGATGAAATATTTTCCCTGTAAATTATATATCCTTACTTCAACCACAAACTATTGAGAGCAAATGTATATTTAACTGCATCAAATATTTCTTCCTTTAGATATATTCTCCCAGGCCTTGATAGTATTTACATCTGGATGTTAATCCAAATGTTCTGCATATACCACAAACACTATAAATAATCTTCCAGCTTCCATGAGCTCTTTTATCAGAGAAACCACATGACATTTAACTTCTGTAGCTATGATCATCATAGTCAAAGCTATACACACCATATTCTTTATCAGTATCTTTTGTATGATGACTGGTTAATCTTTGTTAAGAAGAGAAGAATACATCTGTCTATCTTTTTAATTACTATTATTACATGCCCTATGTTTCTGTGATAACTCTGTTTGAGAACTATAAGAAAATTGTGATTATCATATCCATATATATCCTATTGTGAATACCCAGTTAAACTATTTCTTTTTTCCAAAAACAGTATTATGATTTAATTTTATCTATAGTAATAGTTTTTATATACCAGTCAAATTATTTTCCATAAATTTCAGGCTCACTGATGCTGTACAGTTCTTTAATAATGTAATTATTATGGCAATGTTCTCTTAGCATTAATAATCATAAGAAGGATGCCATCTGCAAAAAAATCTGTCTTCATTATTATTATTATGTTATTGTGGGAATATTCTCTTTGGGATAGTAATTTAATGAAGAGTGCATCTACAAAATAAATGCATTCTGTCTTGATTATATAACCTCAAATGTCAGTAGATGCTCCTTTTGTATTAACTCATAGTTCAAGATCTATTACAAACAGAAGAATAATGGGCATCCTTGCATTATATCCTTTTAACTGACACCAGGGAACCTCCTTGATAGGTCCAGTTTTTGGCATATCTTCACTAGTCATAGTTTGACAGTTATTTTGTAAAATCAAATATTTTTGAATATGTGTGCACTTGTGGCCATGCCCATTGTCATAAGGTGCTGGCTACATAAGTGTACATATCCTTAGAGCCCCATAGTTAATATTTTGTTACTTCTATAGCTGAAAGCTGAATACTTGCATCTGTAAAGTCTTCCACATAACTAAACACCAGCAATAAAGCAAGTGTTGATCTGGCTATTATAGGTTCATAGGTAGATACTAGGCTATCTGCCCTAGGGCATTTATAAGCCTAGCCAGAGTGTATTTGGCTTCCGCCTCCCTATTAGATTAGCCTACTGTGTCTCTGTAAAGTAGGTCACAGAAGGTACCCTTTTAAGATTAGTTTACTGTGCCTCTGTCTAGCAGGGACACAGGAGAGATCCCAGGGGTGAATTTGCGATTTTCCATCCACACGTCCAAATTTCACTTGAAGAGGGTCAGCGAGGGGCTATGTCTAACATGAATTGGGATTCCATTCCAGAGTGAGGGGAGCCTTTGGGAAATGAATCTGTCCCTCCAGCATGTCCTATTTATTTCTGTGCTGAGGTTTAGGTCCCTGGAGCGTGTAGCTCTAAGGGACTTGGATTTTTTGAGGTGGAGCATGTCCATTAATTCTGGGTTTGACATGGCTTTATACATCAGGCATAGATCACCTCTGAGAAGGCGGTAAGCAACTGAGTAGAGCTGGAGTTTCTTTAGTCAAGCTGCATAGGACATCTCTTTGTAGCCCATGATCCTCTTGGTGAGGTACTTTTGGGGTCTCTCCAGTTGCTGCAGGTGTCGGGTAAGGTACATCCCAAAAGGGGCATTGTATTCAATTATGGGCCTGATGAGTGACAAGTAGAGGGGCAGAATGACCTCTCTTGATCTAGATGCGAACCCTTTCATGATAAGGTGGGCTATATAGAAGGTCTTTCTAACCACTTTGGCAACGTGATTATCAAAGGAGAGATTACTATCTACGTTGGTCCCCAAATCTCTAATTACTTCTTCCGTACTTAAAGGATTACCACCTATGTGGTAATTTGTGGGCACCTTGTTTTTCCCAAAGGGGATGACTATGCACTTTTTAGCATTAGCTTGAGGCTGTGGCTCTGGCACCAAGCATCCATCTCTGTGAGACCCTTTTGGAAGGATGCTTGTGTCAGCTGGAGATTCAATTATGGCCCCCAGTTTGCAGTCATCTGCGAACTTTGTCAGCCATAATCCCCCCATGTTAGCCTGAACCTCAGAGAAGTATATACCGAACAAGAGAGGTCCCAGAACTGAGCCCTGTGGGACGCCACTTGTAACTGGTTTGGATTCAGACATGGCACCTGCGATTCTGACCATGTGGGTTCTATCTCTGAGCCAGTTTGCAACCCATCTTGTGATATAGGGGCTGATATTTAAGCTGGTTAGCTTATTTATGATGCCCGAGTGGGGTATTGTGTCGAAGGCTTTTGCGAGGTCTAGGTAGGCTGTGTGGACTACCTTGCCCTCATCTATGGCTTTGGTAACTGTTTCAAAGAAATCAACTAGGTTTAAGAGGCAAGATCTGCCCTTAACAAAGCCGAATTGGGTAGGGTCCAGTGTCTGGAGGCTCCCAAAGTCTTTGTTTATGAGTTCCATGATAATACGCTCCATAACTTTACAGACCATACTAGTCAGGCTTATGGGGCGATAGTTTCCGGGGTCCGTTGTGGCACCACCTTTGTGGAGTGGGACCACTGTAGCTGTACGCCATTCTTTGGGTACATATCCTGTAGTAAGGCTAAGTTTGAACAGTGACTTAATGTGAGGGTTCAGTTCATCTTGGAGCTCATGTAAGACACAACCTGGAACACCATCCGGTCCCATAAATGCTGTGTTTTTTGCTTTGGATAGGGCAGCTTTCACCTGTGCATCTGTGATGTCAGGGAGGTTACATTCAGTTGGGATAGGCATTTGCTCCTTTGGGGGGGAAGGGGAGGAGAAGTTTGCACTGAATCTGTCTGCCAGGATGTTGGCTATGTCTGTAGGTTCGATATATTTTGTACCATTATGCAACAATTCAGAGCATATCTGGAAGTTTCTGCCATAACTAAAGAAGGCCTTGTGATTATCTTTAGTGTCTAGGGCAATTTTTCTTTCGAAACTGGCCTTTGATGATTTTATGAGGGATCGAAGTTTCTTGCTAATACTGATCAGAGATGCCTTCCCTTTTTGGGATTTTGCTCTGTCATGTAGTAGCTTCCTCCTTCTGTTGTATAGCTTATTTATGGCCGGGGTCCACCTGACTGGTCTCCTGTTTTTGCAGAAGTGAGTCTTGGTTTTATTTGGGATAGCACGATCCATGCATTCCTGCAGGTGCTCATAGAATGCATTTGTAAAGGATTCTGCGGATTGGGCTGTATTATCCTCTGGCCCAGGGGCTTTGAAGGATTCCACCTCAGTCTTGAGAAGTGCAAAGCTGGCTTTGGAGAAAGTGATTCTTTACAGTGATTTCCTTGGCTGGGGGTGGGGACGGGATATGGATGTGCAGGGAAATTTGTTTATGGTCTGATCTTACCAATGAGGGGTTTACCTCTGGTGTGGAACATAGAGTCCCCATGTTGGTGATGACCAGGTCCAATATGTTGTTCCCTCTTGTGAGGATTCCAACAAAGAACCACATTGGCCCTGCCTGAACTTTCTTAGAGAAGAGCACAGCATTATTTTTTATATATTTTTACCCTGACCTCCATGGAACTTTTGGCTGTTCTCTCTGCTTCCCCATATGTTTTTTACTGGTTCTCCCAGTTGCTCCTAACTGAGAACCTCTCAATGTAATCCTTTGCTGATTGTGTCCCTGAATCCTTGGGGGATTGACTTTAGAGGTAGCTCAGTTTTCATACCCAAAGGCAAGGGATCTGATGGAGAATTGTGCACATGGAGCCAGAAACCATCTTATGGTTGGCAACCATTCTAAATCCTAATCATGTAGTGTCTAGTACAATGATATCATGATATCATCAGCACCCTATATAATCTGAGGCATTGACCTGTGAGGGAAGTAGTTTCTACTAGGTATGCACAGACATTGGGTTTCCCCAAGCCTTTTCCTGGGTGAAGTGAGGTGGCCATCAAGCTGCTTCATCTTATTTCACTGGCCAACTCACTGCAATATTTGTACTTTTCCATGTCATGAAAAGATGTATGATTGATCTGACCTTTTCCATGAATGCAAAAAAAAAAAAGAAAAATATATGGAATTTGTAAAATATAAGATCTTGCCTTCTGATGGAAAAACAGCAATTAGACATGGGGTGTGAAATGCACGACTCGTGTTAAAAAATTATCACAGCATTTGGGAATCTTCCCAGGCAGGAGATCAAAGGCTATAAAATGCTTTTAGAAGGTTCTTTAAAGATGTAGCTCAACTAATAATAAATAAACAAACAGCTAATTATTATTTAAATATGTAAAAAGATGTTTGGTTGCATCTATAGTTTGTAAGAAAAAAGTATAAACCAAACTTCTGAAAAACAGAAAAGAAGAAAAGATCTTGCCTCCTGTGACTTTTGGTTATTGTTCTGAACACTTTTGTCTTTCTGCCTGGAGATTTAGATTAGTTTAGATAAAGATCTAGTATTTTTTGTAGACGATCTTCAAATAATTATTTTCTTGTATCCTGTTTGTTCAAAAAGACTGTTTTCTTTTCTTGTGTATCAGACAGAGCCTGGATAATTAGATGAGTATTCATAAATTCACCATGGGCATGATGGGCATTGCCATTGTTGAAAAGAAAGATACAGTCTAGGGTGAGAAATGCCAAGGTGTAATTGGTCATAAAACTCAGTAACCTTAAACTTCCTGCAATTCAAATGATTGCTATTTCAGCTTCTATCTATATATTTAATCAACTGCATTGCTTAATTCATTATTTAAGTAAGCATTTTTATTTATTCTCTTTTAAACAGTTCATGAGAGTTATCTTTTATGTATTTGTTAATTGGCAGGGAGATGCTTATTATTAAAGGATGATAGACTGCTGGCATCCACCTCTAAGTGGTCAGACTATCCTGGAAGTTACCATTAAAGTTTTTATTATTATTTGGCTTATTACCAAGAATAAACAGTAACTATGGAGGTCCCCAGCCTGATGATCTGGAGTGGTGGCAGTTTACTACTACAGTAAACTGTTAACCGGCACCCATGGGGATTGGTAGATGCCAGATGACTGTAGCTTCTGGTTGCTTGAGAGTTGCTATTAAAAATGGGCCTGACTAATACTTGTACCCTGTACTATTTGTTTGGTTTGACCTGTTCTCAGATTGGGGAGAGAGGGAGTTTATTCCTATCTTCCTTTTTAAAACTCTAAAAATGTAAGAGATGCTTCTGTGGGGGGGGGGGGGGGGGTTGTGACAGAAAGTGCAACACATGAAAATGGTACTGTATGTCTTCATTGTTTTTTGGCTGGTTGCTTGAGTTCCATTTAACTGACAGTTTACTATATGAGCAGGACAAAAGGATGTAGTCTTGAAGAATATTATTTACCTTCCCTGGAAACAAGTGATTGTGTGTGTGTGTCTGTCTGAGAGAAAGAGTTTAAAGTACAGTTACTGTAGGGAACTGAGCACTGAACATCAGACAGAGTAGTGAAAAAGTTTTTAGAGCACTAGGCCAAAGTGTGATGTTTAATATGAAGACTATTTATGGCTGTGGATTGTGAAGTCCTATATCTAAGGCAGTGGTACATATTTCTTGCATAACTGTATCACCAGACTTTAGTGAATTATTTAATCATATTTTGGTGTTTTTGTGTACTTAAATCTGTTTGGCCCCAGTGGTATGATGTGAGAGAACATACTCCTGGTGGTCTTTCATACTGGTTGACAGTGGTAGGATTAGGACCTCATCTGCCTGCCACCATCCTTCTTTTACATTTGTTGGCAGTGGTGGGATTCACGGTCCACCCATTTAATTGTGCCTGCCTTATCCTTCTACTTTACACTGTTAGTTATCCATGTACAGTCCTTTGTATTCACAGTGAACTTCAGATACTACCTTTTTTGCCCACTTGGTCAACCATTCCAAATCCATCCTGATGATCTTGACACCATCCTCTCTTCTGTATCCATCTTTGTGTCATCATCTTTGAAGAGGTCAAGCCTGTTCTCTATTCCTTCTGATATATCAGAAAGAAGCACACTGTACAGAGTACTGGATCATAGACAGACCCCTCCAGTATTCCACTTCTCATTTTCCTAATTCCTGATGTCATCCCTCTTACCACAACCATTTGTGTCTTACAACCATACAGTAGTAGTAGTAGTAGTAGTCCTCACTTGGTTCTGCCCCCAGTCCTGGTGTTAACCTAGAATCTCAGAAATCAATAAATAAAATGTTTTCATTCCTAAGCCAGAGTATACTGTCCCACAAGCCTTTCTACTCCAAAGCACATTAAATAAAATTTGACCGCTCATTAACCTGGCTGATGCTTGATCATATCACTGCCATATACTCACATCTGCAGACACTCTTCTTGTAACAGAAAGCCCTGCTTTGTTTTCTCCATTACCATTTTAAGCTCATTCAAAATAACTTCTGTCCTTAGTAATATTTTTTGTGGCTACAAAACACTATCCTGTTAGATCAATGCAAACAGGACGGGATCTGGGACAATTAGTACCTTGACATCCCCAACAGCCAAAAGGTGATGGCCACAAAAAAGTCCACCACTGCTGAGGACCAGAAAAAAAGTCTTTAGCCCAAGAGCCACTGTGTTGATACATAATAGCTCTTTTCTACAGAAACTGTAACAAGAAGCTATAGCTCTGGTAACCTTGTCATGTGTCTATGAGCTGTGATTGGTACTGATGTCCTGTAACGTTTTGTCCCCAACATATGATGTAGAATTTCCTCCTCTTCCTCTCTATTACTCTATACAAGAAATAATTTCACTCTAAATGTGGATAAGGAGTAGTAAGAGCATCTTGTTCTTATCTTCCCTGTAATATTGTGTATATTTTCTCATGCTCTCCTTAGTGTGTCACCTTTCTGTTGTGACGTTTTAAAGATTTATTTTATTGTGATTTATTAATCAAGGTAGAACACTGATCCAAAGGAACTATTTTCAGGTTAAGCCTGGGAAAGACAATAAAGGCCTAAGAATAAAATATAATGTGGTATAATATAATACGATATACAGGAAATGCTCAGCATTTCTGAACAACCCCCAATCATATAACCATGTTTTGGGTGCTCATCTAGGCTTGTACGAGCCCTACTAGTTACGTTTTAAAGATTTATTTTATTGTGATTTATTAATCAAGGTAGAACACTGATCCAAAGGAACTATTTTCAGGTTAAGCCTGGGAAAGACAATACAGGCCTAATATAATGTGGTATAGTATAATACGATATACAGGAAATGCTCAGCATTTCTGAACAACCCCCAATCATATAACCATGTTTTGGGTGCTCATCTAGGCTTGTAAGAGCCCTACTAGTTGACTAACAAATTATGAACCTATGGGTGTTATAATCCCCATCCATAACCCTCAAAAACCACGAGGATTAACTTGCAGAACTTGAATTATAATTGACTTTAGTTACCCTACAATCAAGTGGGATAATTATACTACCAAAAAAAGGACATTACCTGCTTGACCTTTTTTTTTTTCTTGTACTTTAAGCCCCCTACTGTCCCTCAGACATCAGCCCTCATCCCAGCCATTTGGCTCATTTATTCCCTATCATGGGAACAAGGGTTGACTGGGAGGGACATCATTCAGACAGCAGTCAATGGTGGTTTGAGGGTTTTTACATTGTGCTGCTCTAATTGCCCATGAATGTGTGGCTGAGCAGTAGTTATGAGTCACGCTAACTGGCTGACCGTGTAGTTCATCCCTCACTTCTGCAAATGACATTGCCTGCCAACTAGTACCACTGCTTCTACCAACAAGCAGCCCTACCCCGAATTCTGAAGCATGAGAAGTGTTTTCTTCACTGTGCTTCAGGGAAACTGCACTTCCCTATGTGCTCCAAAAGCTTCTGCAACCCTCCCCTTCCCAGTGGGAGATGTGAGCAGACCATGCCCTTTCACCGCTCTCTCTCTCCCCCTCCATGTCTGGCTGCTCCAGTGCTAAGACCCTCTAATTGAACCACAGCTACCTGGATTACAGTCAGGGCTCCATCCCTTTGTACCACACAATGAGCCCATCTCCTTTTTTCTAAATATCTTTATTAAATTAACATTTAAAAAAATGAGACATGTACACATATAATGATAGAAAAGAGAAGAAAAGAAACCATAGTAATACGTTCCATTCTACGGGGTATACATAAATACTTTCTTCTTAATTTTTATTTACTCCAATACTACATACATTGCTCAATTACTACCATTCCTTCAATGTTTTCTAGTAATTGCTTTTCTTTGGTAGCCAGTATCATTAAACTTAGTAAAGTCTTAATATGTCTGAGCAATTCAAATCTTATATCTCATCTCAAGAGAATCATTTCCTCAGTTACTGCTCCCCCAACATTTCTGTCTGAGAACTCAAGAGAATTTTTAAAATTTGCCAACTTGTTACATTCCCCAAAATATATTCCTAATTCTCTCTCTCTCTCCTATCACACATCCAACATTTAATATCTACCTGAGGAAAAATCCTCTGAAGTCTAGCTGGGGTATAAAAATGCCTATGCAAGCACTTCTATGTAAAATCCTAAACCTTCTAGATATTAAATATTTGTGAGGCATACATGTGTCCTCTAATTGTTCCTTTGTAAATTGCTTTTCCATTCTTTTTTCATAACTTTTCTAACCTGCTCTAACTGAATCTTATAGTTATGCTATATTGCAGATGCCTTATTAATTATCCTTTTTTTAAAACAGCAGCTTCTATTGTAGATTAAACTAAAAGCGCTACCAGAGCTGATGTTTCACTCCCCTATCCCTGTCTATTTGCCTATACTCTATTGATACCTGGTAGGAAAGAAAGTCTCCAACCTTCAGTACAAATGTCTGCTTAGCCTCATGCCTCTCTCTTACCTTTTTCTTCCTAGTTATTTTCTCACAATACCGTGATTCCTTTACTAATTTCCTCCAGAAAATGTCTGCCTCCTTTTGCCTATTTTCTATTCTCCTACTTGCAGTTATCCCTATTGGCAAAATCTCTCTCTCCGCTTGTGTTGGTTTAGTTCTTAGAAAAATTCCTTCTACTTTGTCAGTCTAATATTCATGATGGTTGTTACTACAATATTTAAGGACATAAATCCTACTCTCTGTTTATTGCTTGAACCCCCCTCCCCCATTTCATCACCATCCTTGCTTGAGTTATGTATAGAAGCCTTAACTGCATAGTTCTAAAATATCTCTTCAAATTAAGTAATCCTAAAATACATTGATCTATGGGGAGAATCAACTTATCCCACTTAACTCTTGCCCTCTTCCTCTTCCAGATACATTTATTCAACATTTTATCATTCACAGCTTCTCTGGTTGATAAAAATATGCATGATATATATAAAACTAAAAGGACTTAAAGAATATTTACTCCTCATATCTTGCTATCCATATACATCATCAAGAGCTTCCAGCTTCTTAGGTTTTGTATTATTTATTTATTCTCTTCCCACAGCTGCCATAACAGAATCCTTTTTAACTCATACACCTAAAAACTTCATCTCATCATGTCCCATTAAATATTGGTATCGCTGAACCAAGATTTACTTCTCTGGTGCCCCTCCACCTCTGGGCCAGTAATCAAGGAGCCACATTCCTCACCACTGGCACCAGTGGGTGACGTTTACTGGGAGGATAACAGGTGCACACACAGTATCTCCAGATACATCTCTCTGCATCAAGCAGAATCAAGTACAATTTCCCTTAAGAGCACACGGGAACAGTCTGGGGCTGTTTTTTCCCTCTTCTTCCAGATCCCCAATAAGACTCCCGACTGGCACAGCTATAGAGTTGAGATCTCAGCTAAGTGTCCAAGCCAAGACCTCCAGCACCCTCTCTTTCCAACCAGTGCTTCATGCCCCTGCCCAAGCAGCTGGCGCACACACTTTTTTGAAGATTTGATTTACATGCACACACACACACACACACACACACCTGGGAAAGGATGGTACAGGTTTACTAGCTATGCTCCTTTCTGCCAAGACTATAAGGTAGTTACCACCACCACCAGACATTCCTGCCAGCTACCTTAAGGTCCTTACAAGGATACCCAATATACTGAGTGAAATTAATATTAATACAAATGGTTGTTTGACCAAGAGCAAGGCTATTAGGAGAGGCCCACACAGTGTCACCAAATAAATATGCAAATACTCTCAAAACTTATCTACAAAGACCAGCTGCGATGAAAGATTTAAATATATATTTTTAATAAATAAAAGAACAAGAAAATACTAAATATATATTCACAGTGACATCAGAGTTCAAAATCACAGGAAATATTTAAAATAACATTAAAGGACAGGCTCAGACAAATGAAGAAAAATAATATCTACACTAAGTTTCACTATATTCCTGACATGAATCTAAGAGAATTATACTATTCCCTCCTCACTAGAGCAAGGCAGATGTGGTGAATGGTCCTCCTTGTCAGGCCCAAGACAGATACTGAAAGCTGAGTCTCACTAAGAGACTTCTCAAAATAATATCTAAAATATTACTTCTGGGATAGCTTGCAGAATGACATCACTTCTGGTCATCTGACATCTAGTTCCCATGCAAACCCCCATTGCTGGAAGCTGTCAGGATTTAGCACCTACCTGTAAAAATACACACACAAGGGCTTTTGCTGAGATCTGTAGCAGCTGCTGGGATTCATAAAACAATTTCATACTGCCACACTTCCAGAGTAATAATTAGTTCACCCCAAAGACAATACAGAAAGCTTTCTGGTTCCGACTCTGTGTCTCCGGCTGCATTGAAACCTGTGAGATAGCATCTTTATGGCCTAGCCCATACAGTCATTTAATTTCAGATATATTTCAAAGTTTGCTGGACTGAGATTAACCTTCTAGTTTCCTCTGTTAAAACATATACATTTAATCAGTTACAATAGTGCATGTACATATCTGCTCTCTCTAGTAGGGCACACTGTGGATACATTTCAAACACAAGCACTTTACAAGTGCCTTTTCAACACAAATCTCTGTACAAATCAGTTTGATATACACATGACATGCAGTTCTAATACAATTGTAACACCAGCATCTTGTATAAATCAGTTTGATATTCACAAATGACATATAATTATTTAAAAAATTCCAGCTAGCTATGCTGGCAGTACCTCATATCATCCCAACTTCTATAGCTTTTTGTTTCATCTTACTTTATTTTATATCTCAAAAAGACATGAAAGTATCTTGAAATGTTCCACAACACCAAAAAGTCCTTTTCTGGATTTATCAAGTATAAAATAATATCATCCAGAAATAAAGCTAACTCTTCTTCAATACCAAACAGTTATATAATTGAATTTGTGAGATCTTATTGTGTTTGCTAATGGCTCTTAATATAAAGCAAATAACAGGAAAAGAAGATATCTCTACCTGGTTCCTCTAAAACCACTTGTTGGAGAGGAGCCCTCATACCTTAATTTTTTGCCACCAACCCTTCATATATCCTCTGTATTAACCCTATTATTGTGTAGTGGAGAACAAATACTAACACTGCCCTATTCTTAAAACCCAGTAGACTCTATCAAATGCTTTCTTTGCATCAAGATCCACCAATAGCAGTATTTTCTTACATCCTGCTTCACTTTAGATCATCACTGTTCTATTAATATTGCCAACTGTTTATCTTTCCCCCACAAAACCGCATTGGTCCATATCTACCATTTTAGCAACATCTTTGCTCTTCTCTTAACTAGTATAGAGACAAACACTTTATGTTCATTAGTTAAAATTGAAACGGCTCTATATGAAGCTTGGTCTCAAGTTCATTACCCTTTTTGGGTGATAATGCTACAACAGGTTTCTTCCAAGATGCTCGTATCCCTCTCCCTTTTTAAATACTTTTAATATTGACAGAGTAGCCATTAATATAAAAAGCTATTACTTCTACCAGTTATACACGATGATTCCTTTGAATGTATATTTCTAACTTTTAGCTTACCTATACACATTAATGCTTGGCAGGTACATCTCTCATGTATCTCCTCCTCCTTGTCTCCATTTACATCCATGTCACATTTTCAAGACTTCTTGCTTCAGTGAAAGCACTCTAACAAAAAGCTAAATAGTTTTTTAGAACTCTGTTTCCTTTTAACTTAAAACGCACACACAAAAGTATGTACGTTGGATGTATTCAGAAAGGGCCCACCACCAATGGTCAGCCTTAACATGAGCTGCTACTGCTAGTTGTGACCCTTTGCTGATTCAGAGAAAAGTGCACTGCAGTGATCCTACATGGTTCATATGATCACCACAGTGGGCTGTACCCTTGGCTGAGCTATAAGCTAATGTGAGGCATTCTGTGGGAGTGTCCTATACTAGTTAGCCATGTCCAGTCCCCTTGAAATGCCTGCAGTGGAGCACTTATGCAACTGAGCAATTCAGAAATGCTCAGCTGTGTAAGCAAACTTGGCTGGCCATGTTAATGACTCAGCCAAATGTTCACACTCACCCATTACTTTCAATCGGTGAGGTCATATTAGAGATAAGGGCTGTGGAGTTTAATGGATGGGTAGTGGTCAGTGTGCATGAACGTATGCAGGGAGATGAGTGGTCTCAAGTGTGTGTGTTTGTGTTTAACTCTGAGTCTGCCTGGGTGGTTACAGCAGCGGGGTTAGTTAGGGAATAGGTAGTGTGTGTGTGTGTGTGTGTGTGTGTGTGTGTGTGTCTCCATGAGTGAAACTGAGTGAGAGTGTGTATGTATGCATGTGTGTTTTTGTGTGTGTGTAGGCTGTCACACATCTAAACAGAACTATATGTCGTCGGGCCCTTATTGTAGCTAGATATTTTCACTCTCAGTCCTCGAATTCCGATATGGCTTCAGTAAGCCGTCCGACTACTGATCTTCCGAAAAAAACATAGGGATAAAGACAGAGGCAGACCTCACAGGTCCAAAACTGCATACAATACTTCCGTTAAGCTAGTCGTCAGTTCTCCAGTCCTCAGTGAGGTGCTTTTGCAGCCCCTGATGCCTGCTTCTGTGGATTTGCAGGCCGCTACCAAGACCCTTTCCAAGTCCGGTATGCCGCGAGACTCTTCTTTGACTAAGGAGCCTGCGGATGTCTCTACCTTGGATGGGTCCAAAGCCGCTGAGCAGGCACCAGTTTCCGAGGAAGTACTTTGCACTACCAATACTCAACACAGACTGACAACTTTGTTTGCGTCTTCAGTTCTTTCGAAAACTACCAAGTTTCTAAGGCCGAGGGTATGAACCACACCCAAAAAACTGACTATCAAAGCTCAGGTACCTGCTTCCTTGCCTCAGCCCCAAATGCTTAAAATGGTGGAAGACCTTATAATGCTTATTAGGGGAAGCCAGCCTGCCCCTTCCAAAAGAAAGAGACGTGTCCCCAGTAGTTTTATCTGAAAAGGAGTCCGATTACTCTGATGCCTCTGAATATGAAGATATACAGCCTGTCTCTGCTTATGAGGATTCTGATGCAGAGGAATCCATCCCTTCAGTCTCTCCACCCAAGGAATTTTCCTTTGGAGAAACCCTACATACTTTAAGGGAGCATTTCCAATGGGAATGTCAGGACTATCCTCAGTCAAAAAAGAGACTCAAGGAATTCTTAGATCTACCACAGCACAGAGTTTTGGCCATTCCTCCTGTCCTGGATGTTGTGGATGATGTTTTCAAGGAATCCAGTCTGACTTCTGACACCCTCCCTCCTGCTCCCAGGAAATCTGATGAGTGTTATAGAGTCCCCGACTCTCACAAATTTCTTTTCAAAAATCCTACTGCCTACCCCGAGGTCATCTCTCAAGGACCTAAAGGAATCAAGGCAACTTCAGCTAAGAATCCCACTCCCTCTGATAGGGATTCCCAAGCATTAGACAGATGGGGTAAAAAAGTATACACCTCTGCTACTCTTGCTATTAGAGCATTAAATTGTCAGTTCCACATGCTGAAATATCAGCAACATACCATGGAGCTCCTCAAACAAAAAATATAATCTTTTTCTGCTTGTGCAGAAAATAGAGATACAAGAGTTAATGCATTGTGCAAGTCAAGTAACTAAGCACACCTTGCAATGTGGTTTTGATGCCCTAAAAGCATCTTGCAGGGCAGCAGTCACTGGTTCTGTCCTTAGAAGGCATGCTTGGCTTAAGGAACAGACCTTGCCAGATCATGTCAAATCCAGATTATTGGACGCACCCTTGAACAAAGACCATTTATTTGGCACCAAGGCAGAAGAGGTCTTAAAAAAGATGGAAGAAAAAGCTAAATCTATGCAGACAGTTAAAGACTTCTTGCAGGTCCAGCCATCAAGGTTCAGTAGGCATTCCCCCTCCAAGCACTGGTACATAGGTTGGTACTAGGCTATCAGCCCTAGGGCCTATACAAGCCTAGCCAAAACAATTGCCTGGCTATTTCTTCCCACACTATTTACTTCCCTGGACCCCTGTCTAGCAGGGCAACTGATGTGATCCCCGGGGTGAATTTCCTTTCTCCCATCCAATCGTCAAGGTTCCTTTTGAAGAGGACCAAAGAGGCACTCTGCTTGACATGTATGGGCAATCTATTCCAGAGTCTGGGGAGTCTTTGGGTCAGGAACCTATCCCTCCAGCATGTTTTGTTTATTGTGATGACAAGGTTTAGATCCCTGGAGCGTGTGGCTCTGAGGGATTGGGATTTCTTTAAGTGTAGCATGTCTAACAGCTCTGGGTTTGACATGGCCTTGTATGTTAAGCAAAGATCGCCTCTGAGTAGACGATATGTGACAGAGTATAGCTGGAGTTTTTTAAGGCGGTTGGCATAGGGCATCTGCTTTAGGCCTGTGATTCTTTTAGTGAGGTATTTCTGTGGCCTTTCCAGTTGTTGCAGATGTCTTGAGAGGTACATACCAAACAGGGCATTATATTCTGTAATGGGTCTAATGAGGGATGAGTACAGTGGGACAATGACCTCCTTTTTTCTGGATGAAAAGCCCCCTCCAGGCCAGCTCAGTCCAGACCCAGGGGAAGCAGACCCACCAGACAACAGCCTCAGAGAATGCAGAGATCTAAGCAATGGAGTTCCTCCTCTTCAAAACCAGGTAGTGCAAAGCCACCCCCTTACGGTAAGAACTCACAATGACTTTACACCTCCACCCCCTCCCTCTGCCCACCTACTTTTGCTGCTAGGACGAAAACTCTCTTTTCACACAAGCAACTGGGCCACCATTACCAATGACTGCTGGGTCCCCAACATAGTGTCCCAGGGATACAAGTTTTATTTCCACACAATGCCAACCCCAAAAGGGTTTCCAGATCTTCCTCCAGTGGGCAGAGGCCAAAAAGTAAGTCCTTTCCCTGCTCTCCATGAGGGCTATAGAGCATGTTCCTGCAGAACAAATAGGCCAAGGTTTCTACTCCAGACTCTTCCCGTTACCCAAAAAAAGAGCACATGGTGCCACATCCTCGATCTATCCATTTTAAACACCTTTCTGGTGATACCAAAATTCAAAATTCTCACCCTCCAGCAACTTCTACCTTTGCTTTCCAAGGATGCTTGGTTAGCCACCCTAGACCTAAAAGAGGCCTATCTACACATCCCTATCAGGGAATCATGCAGGAAATACCTACATTTCAGGACAGGATCTATGCACTTTCAGTTCTCTGTGCTTCCCTTTGACTTATCTACTGCTCCTAGAGTAGTCACAAAATGTCTGGCTCCAGCCATTGCTTTTTGCAGACAAAGAAATATTCAAATTTACCCATACTTAGATGACTGTCTGATTTAGGCAGACAGTCAGGAAAAGCTGCTACAGCACCTGACCTTTGTAAAGGACCTACTGACCTCCCTGGGGTATACTATCAATGAAAAGAAATCAAAACTACTCCCCACACAAAAAATTGTATTCCTGGGAGCAAGCCTGGACACAGCATCCCAGATGGCATTCCTTACTCCAGAAAAACAAGTCTACCTGACAGGCTACTTCTCTCAACTGGCCACCAGAACCCAGTTATCCCCAAGGAAAATCATGCAAGCTCTAGGGTTCATGGCCTCTTGCATTGTACTCATTCCATATGCCAGACTGCATATGAGGAAACTACAATGGTACCTAAAAAGCCTTTGGTGTCTCACTCTCAAGACCTGGAAACCCTTATACCACTGATACCTTGTCTGAGGAAAGATTTTCTTTGGTGGGCAGCAGCATGCAACCACAACAAGGGAGTTCCATTCTCACAACCCCATGCCACCCAGACCCTCACAACAAATGCATCAGACTATGCCTGGGGTGCTCACCTGGATGGCAGGTGCATTCAGGGCCAATGAAACCAAAATCAAATACATCTGCACATGAACCAAAAAGAGATGTTAACTGTTCAGCATGCCCTGACAGCTTTCAGACCCCTACTCTCCCCAGGGCCTCTAGTGATCAAAACAGACAACACCACAGTGATGTGGTATATCAACAAGCAGGGAGGGACTCACTCTTATCCTCTCTGCAGGCTCACCATGACCATTTGGCACACGGCCTCAGCCATGCAACTACACCTGTTAGCACAATTCCTGCCAGGGTCTCTAAACTTTATGGCAGACAACTTAAGCAGAAACCTGCTAGACCCACATGAGTGGTAGCTAGACCACAGAACCTTCACCCTTGTAACCCAGAAATGGGGCACCCTGAAGGTAGACCTCTTTGCCTTCCACTCCAATAATCAGCTCAGCATATTCTGCACCAGGGAACCTCACAGCAAGGCCTGAAAAGTGGATGCTCTATCCTTCCAGTGGGTAATCCTCTTGGTCTGTGCATTTCCCCCTCTACCACTCATTTCAAGGGTACTACTCAAAATAAGGGAGGAAAAATCAAGGGCAATCCTGATTACCCCAGACTGGCTACACCAGCGCTGGTACCCACAGCTGCACAGTCTGTCACCCCTGACAGCATGGCACCTACCTCAGATCTCAACACTCCTGACCCAGAGAAATGGAGAATTCATGCATCCCCAATTGCAGACACTCAACCTGGCAGTCTGGCTTATTCCCTGACATCTCCTCAAGCTGCCAGCCTAAGCAAACAAGTTCTAGATGTTATACGTGAGGCCAAATGCACCAGCACTAGAAAATGCTATGCTGACAAGTGGAAAAGGTTTTGCACATGGATCCAGGCTAAGGGAGCCAGAACGGCACAGCCCTTCCTACCTCTCATCCTGGATTACCTGGCAGACCTACTACATGGGGGTGTATCCTTCTCTTTTATTAAAATTCATGCCTCAGCCATCTCTGCTCATTTCAGCACAGAGCCATCTCTCTTTTCACACCCTCTCATCAAACAGTTTCTAAGAGGGGCTAACAACTTAAGGCCACCCAGAAGAGCTCTTACCCCAGCTTGGGACCTTAACTTTGCATTGGAAAAGCTCACCCTGCCCCCCTTTGAGCCTGCAGCTTCAGCAGAGTTAAAAATTTCTCTCTCGGAAGACAGCCTTGCTTTTGGCCATCACTTCAGCTAGAAGATTATCAGAGCTGCAAGCACTTATGGTTGTAGAGCCCTTCATCATTTTCCATGCTGACAGGGTCTTCCTCAGGACTAACCCATCCTTCATGCATAAAGTGGTGTCCAGTGTGGCTCTCAAACAATCCATTCATTTGCCCACCTTTTTCCTTAACCCACGAAACAAGGGGAGAAGGATTCTGCACTCTCTAGATGTGCACAGACAGCTCAGATTATATCTGGACAAGACCAAATCTTTTAGAAAAAGTGATCAATTGCTAGTCAGCTTTGCTGCAGGAGCAGAGGGCAAGGCCATATCCAAACAATCTCCAAATGGATAGCACACTGCATCCATTTCTGCTACAAACAGCATAGGAAACCACCCCCAAAGGGGGTCAGGACACATTCCACCAGAGCAACCTCCACCTCTGCAGCTTATCACAGAGGGGTCCCCACCAGAGGCATCCTGGAGGCTGCAGCATGGACATCTGTTCATACCATCACCAAGCATTACCACCTGCCTATCTTCTCCAAATCCAGGGCAGACTTTGACACCGCAGTCTTGCAGGGCATATTAGCCATCCCCCAGTCTTCTTGAATGCCTCCACCCTTTTCTTCAGCTTTGGAAATCAACACAAATGTGATGACTGCAACTGTGAAACAAGAAGAACATAGTACAGTTGTGTAAACTTACCATAAATGTAGATGTTCAAGTGTATTCACTGTCGCAGCCCTGGTTTCCCTCCTTCCATCCCCCTTTTGTCTCTCTCTCTCCTCACAAGGAAAATGTGGTATTTACTTTCTACTGGTGGTGTTTCTTCCACTATAACCTAGCTTCCTACTGGGGGCTCCTGACAGTCAGGGCAAGACAAAACTGATGTAATGGATTTGGCTGCCTGATTTTATACCTCTTCGACCTGATGTCAGTCCTGGAGTGACAGCAACTGATGTAGAAATACTAAGCCTCTGGTATTCGGGCCAACCGAGGGCTACCCTCTGGCAGGACAACCCAGATGTGATGACTGCAACAGTGAATACACTCGAACATCTACATTTATGTTAAGTGTACACAAATGTACTTTTTGCAGAGGTTTGTAAATAGAGGGGAGGCATAGAGGAGGGTAAAGAGTAGACGTGTACGAGCAATTACAGTTCTGGCTAATGGCGTTAGGAAGGGCTTGAACCTATATACTGAGCCAAGTTTTTTATTAACTTTTAATAGTTTTATTGACATGCAGATCAAACTTAAGGTTATTTGTTATAACTCCTAACAGTTTGGTTGAGGAATCTGGGGAAATAATGGTGCTGTTGTTGGATTTTTAATGTAAAGGTTATAGGGGCAGGCCTGTGAGTGTGGGAGAAAAGCAGCAGTTTGGTTTTATTAGGATTTAACATGAAATGACAGTTAAGAAGCCAATTTTCAACTGTGTTAAAAGTATTTTGGGATAGAATCTGCAACTCTGTAGGTGAAGTGTTGGAGCATACTAAAGTGGAGTCATCCGTATATTGAATACATGTTGCATTTGGGATGACCTTATACAAATCACCGATGAAAATGGAAAATAATAGTAGACCTAGTATGGGGCCTTGGGGTACTCCAAGAGTGATGGGTAGAAGGGTGGATAGTTTGCTGTGCCATAGGACAGCCTGTTTTCTACCACTGAGATATGATTGAAAACATTGGATGGCCTGGTCCTCTAGGAAGTTGGATTTCAAAGTGTTTGAGTATTTGATGGTTAACCATATCAAAGGCTTTTGACAGATAGAGAAAGATAGCAGAGGAACGTTTATTATTGTTTTGGTGTTGGTTAATGATGTTAAAGAAGGAGAGGAGGGCTGAGGTTGTAAAATGGAATGGTCTAAAGCCATGTTGTGTGTTTGCTAGAAGATTATTATGGATAAGATATTATAGGAGTTGATTGTGGATGCATTTTTCCATAATTTTAGCCAAGGATGGCAGAATAGCTATGGGTCTATAGTTTGAAAGTTCAGTAGAGCTGCCCCCTTTATGGAGTGGGATGACATGGGATATCTTCCAGATGGAGGGAATGGGTGCTTCAATTATAGTTCTATTGATCAGGATAGTAATGGGGTATGCTATGGCATCTGCAGCTTTTTGTAGATATTCTGCAGGGATGAGATCAGCCTTCAGGGTGGTAGGCTTTAGTTTTTTAAGTAATTTTCAGACCGGAGATGTGCAAACTGGCTTGAAGTAAAAGGGGAGTTGGGAGCAGGGTGTAGTGGCCAGAGAAAATGGGCATCCAGGGGATAATTAGTTAGCTAGGTTCTGGATGGTTGTTGTAAAGAAGCTGTCAAAGGTACTGGCAATTTCTGCTAAGGGGTTTTGGTTAGAATTCAAGGGGGGAAGGAGCGGATGACTGTCCTGGACTAAGGAGTTTGTTTATACCTACCCCAAACTTTTGTGGCTTGTTTTGGTGATTTTCTTGTAGATGACAGTAATAGTTTTTCTTGTCTAATGTGGTGGATATTTTTGTTTCATTTCTTAGCTGTCTGTATCTAAGGTGATCTATGTTATTTTTGTGGTCCTCGAAGTGGCCCAAGCCCTATTTCTAAGTAGCATTTTATGTCTGGTTTCTTTTGAGAGCCAAGGAGCCACTTTTGTTTTGGTTCTAATAGTGCGTGCAGGTGCATGGGTGTCAAGGATGGATAGGAATTTGGTATCAAAGTAATTTACTGCTTCTTCAAGTGGTAATTGTTTCAGAACTGACCAATTGCAAGAGTTGAGTTCATTTTGGAAATTTGTGCAGTTGAAATTCTTATTGTTCCTTATTGTTTTAAAAATAAACTGGTTGTGGATATCAGCTTTTTGCCTGATTAAATAGGTAAGGAGGTGATCACTTACATCATCAGGCAGGGTCCCATTTTTGTATTTGAGGGTATGGTTGTTAACAAGAATCCAATCTAGAATACTTGCTTTATTGTTGGGTTTACTGATCCTAGTGGGGGAAGATATGACCTGTGAAAATCCATAAAGGTTTATGTGGTGAGTGGGGGGGTTCTGAGAAACACATGTTCCAGTCTATGTTGAAGTCCCCAAGTACAATGGTTTCTTAGGGGTAATTGCTGGATAACCAATGTAGGATATCTTCAAGGGTATTTATGTTATTTCCTGGGGGAATATACACACAAATAAGATTTATACATTTGTTCTTATTAATGTGGAGCTTAGTGAAAAGAATTTCAGAATTGCCAAACAGTGATGTTTGCGGGGTATTATTTGACACTTCAAGCATGGATTTATACAGAACAGCTACCCCACCTCCCTTTCTATTGGTTCAGTCAAGCCTTAGGATGTTATAGCCTGGTGGTATACCTTCTTTATCTGAAGTAGAAGGTTTTAGCCAGGTTTCAGTCAAACATAGTATGTCTGGGGAAAGAGCTTTTAAGAAGGCATGTAGGTGTTGACTCTTATTGTTTACACTTCTGAGATTTAGGTGACTGATCAAGAGTGAGTTTAGGGGTTTGTCTAAGATTTGTGTAGTAGTGGGACAGTTCATAAAGGACCTAGAGAAAGTGGATGAGGATGGGCCGGGATTTGGGTGGATATCTCTATCCACTGTCAAGTTGCATTGTAATCTGATTGTAAGCTTCCAGGTTTTAATTACTAGACTTTGGTATCTTTTGGTTTTAGGGTTTGCATATCTTGTTCTAATGGGATGCTGATACCTAGTAAGTAAGGAGTTAGATGGGAGGGGGTGTATTAAGTGTTCAAGCTTGTGTGGAGCTATAAAAGTGGAGGTTTGGCCTTTTGGGTACTGGAAACCTGGGTATGTATTAAATACATAGGCAGTAAGAAGATATGGGGCAAGCAGAAAGGATAGCAGAGAGTACAGTGGTAGTATTTTAAGTGGTTTCATTGCAAGTAACATTGGGATTATTGAGGTTGACTTGTCCCCAGTTTAAACTTTTAAGATAGGATAGAAAGGTTAAGTACTGGAAAGCCTATTGATGACTTGGATATAGCTGATCGGTTGAAGAAAGGGTGTGATTGGTTGTAGCACTATATATTTAGTACCACTAAGGGTGGGTGGAATTTGGGGGCAGGATGAGGTGCAGAGCAAGCCCAAGCGCAGTGAGGGCCAAACCAGACCACAAGGTAGTAAGGGTCTGTGTATACTGCACGAGTTCACTGGAGGTAAAAGTAGGTTCTTTCTTACTTTCTATTAGGTTCCACTCCTCCTTTTTTATATCAATTTCTCTAAAGAGTTGCGTTTGTTACATTTTATAGTTTTATGGCTATGAGAGTAAATTTCACTTTTATGCCCTAAGACACTTAGCGTTCAAGAGCTCAAACATAAAGCATTAAGCTTTCTTGAGCAGTTTTCCACTGAGGTATTGTGTAATGGGTAGTAAGGGACTTAGTAAGCCAAATCAGGTAATAAAGGTTTTCTAAGATATTGATTGGAAGGGAGCTATTACTGCTTCAAAACCAGTCCGGCTGTGTAAAATCTAAAATGGTGCCTGCCACAGATAATATTTATTAACTTTGGGATTGGCTTAAGGTAATAAACAGGGAAGGGGAGGGGGGAAGCAAGTGTGTGGGCTGGGAGTTCTTTTGTACCGCTGTTAATGAGCCAAGATCCAGGCAAAGACAAGTTTGTGTTTAAGAAAAACAATCAAAATTGATCAAGAACTGCTGTGAAGCTGTAAGTCATTTCTTAACAATTTATCAGGTGGAAAAACACCATAACCTTGTATCTGTAGGCTACTGTACTCTCAATTAAATTAAACACACACATATTTGATCAGTTATGGATACTATTTGCTCCTCATAAAATGTCTGATTTTCTTGCAAAACTGCACAACATAAAATAAAACATAATAGCAAAAATTTCAATCATAAACTTCATATCCTTAAAAAAAACTGCTACTGGCATTTTTCCAGATTATATGCTTTTGTTTTTAAATGCTAGCAGTACAAGCATTCAGCTCGCTCAAATGAATGGAGCCTATATATATATATATATATTATATATATATATATATATATATATATATATATATATATATTCCAGCTCTTCAGGCCACAGTCAGCATAGACCCAAATGGACAATCAAACTCCAGGAATTGTGAATCTTTAAGCAGAACCCCTGCATCAACCCATGGTAATCCATCTACTTGAAGAACTAACTTCCTTATTTCCTCCTTCCATGCTACAGTCTTTTATACAGCACTAATATGCAGATATTGTTTCATTTCCCTAATACGATTGATTACCTCACTAACTACTGTGCAAATTTTAAAAGCACAAATTACAGTTTACACACATTTAAAGACATATTCCACATTTCATGTAGACATGATGTCACAATTTCTTCCCCTCCCAGCACAAATCTATCAGATTTGGATGATCACATATGTTGTAAGGCCTAGACAATCCATCAGAAATCTCTGTCAGCCCGTCTAGTATTTGGGTGTATTACTTTGTATTGCCAACCTGCTGATTATTCAGTTATTGTAATGGGGCATGATCTATCACTAGTTTAAGGTTTCTGTCTAACATATAATCATTTTTAGCAATAGATTTCCAACTTCACAGCCAAACATTCCTTTTCAAGGGCTGAGCTCTTTTTCTCAATATTACTTAATTATTGACTGATATAGCCCAATGGGCGCTCCTCACCTTGAATACCCTGGGATAATACTGCTTACAAACCTACTTCTGTTGTTTCAGTCTAGAAGCTAGATTCCTTTGTAAAATCAGGCATTACTAATACTGATTCAGAACATAATAGTGTTTTCATTCAGTTCTATGACTACATTGCCTCAAGAGACCTTTGCATTTTTTTCAGTTCCTTTGATATGAGGTCTTTCAAAAGACACTCAATAGCTGCAAAAATGCACATTTTCTATGATATTCAGCAAGTCCAAGGAAAACCATCATCTTTTTTTAGTGAAGGGTGTAGGCCAGTTTTTGTAGCACCCTGCTTTTTTACTAGTTATGGTTTATCACCCTTCTTCCTATAAAGTATCCTAAACATTTGGCCACCAACATGCCCAGTTTACTTTTTTCAGCATTTACAATCAAGTCTGCCAGTGCTATAGATTTTAACCAGGGGCAGCTTGTTGGGTTGGCTACTGGACAGCAACCCTTTATTGGAAAATTGTATATTAGTTATTTTAGTTTTTTTTTTCATTTAAATACTATTTTCATTAACTTTTCTGTTTCAGCAATACATTTATGGAGATTGGGACTGAGGTTTGAGAAGTTTTCAGTTGCACTACTGGTTGTAATAATAATTTTCATTGTTTAGAGTAGACCTAAGAATGTTTAAGAAGACATGCAAATATATATAAAAAAATTAATAATATTTTATAAACACCACTAGTCTTGCCTTACTGACTCTTAATAATATTTGCTTTTCTTTTTCTGCACCCCAATGATAGGGTAGTGGTGTAATGTCATACACAGAATTTGATATGTATCTTTCATTTCACCACCCCATGTTTTAATAACCTGAACCTAGTATTTTCATTAAGCTTTCTCCTTAATTTCATCGTTAACGTCACAAAAAGAAAGGGAATGCACTAAATTTTATTTTACTAACATGCCATACTTACAAGGCTGAAATATGTTTTCTCTGTAATATCTTTTAATTGAAACATATTTTAAACAAATATTTAAGTGCTTCTATTCTCAATTCCATCTAAATATTTAGTATTATTTTCTGAAATTAACTATCTTCCAAAAAAATCAGAATATCTAGTTTGCTTTATTTGTTCTCTTTTAATATCCATTCTTTTATAATTACTTTTCTTTTCTTAGGTAGGTAATAGAGGATGTATTTCAATACCATTTTTAAAATATTTTTGCAGATAAGATAGTTCATATGTTGTCTGTATTTCTTTAATCAACTTACTTCTATCTGAATTATACCTACACTCCAGCTTCCATTTATCTTTCTCTGCTCAAGCTTGTCTCACCATATGTTGTATTGGAGATTTCATAATCCTTACCAGTCAGTCAGAATTGTCATTTGCACAGTTCTTCTCTGTACATGTTCCAACAAATTCCTCATAAATATACATCTCTTGAAATGATGTCAGGTTAAAATATATTTACTGTATAGTTGTTTCTCTTGTCTCTTACCCTTGCCCCCAATGTTTCTGCATCACATTATATTACAGAGTAAAACTGACATCTTATTCTAGACATTGAATTTAATACTTTCCATCTAGTTTCTTATGTGTCTGTGTAAATTATATATTTCTCTTTATATTTTAAGTTGTAAATTTCATTTACCTGTCTCAACAAAAATATTTGCAAGTACATTATACTCTTGTACTTTTATATAAATGCAGCATTTCACTTTCTTGTATTAAAATTCATATATTTACATTTCTTTTAGGTAATTGTTAAATACATTTACCTTCAAATTTTCATCCAACCTGTCAGTTTGAATCTCTAATTTTCTCCATTTAGGGGTCAATATAATGTCATCTGTATAACAGATTACTGGACTTGTAATCATAGTATTTGGTATATCTACCTCTTCTTTATAGCCTGTTTCTAAACTAGCATCAGTGTATATTACAAAGGCCATGATGCCAACAGACATCTTTGTCTTACTCCCCTTTTGATCTCAAATTGATATGAGAGTTGTCATGTTTCAGATATTCCTAAACAGGCAATATTTATATCATATAGCTTTTTTATTACAACTATTAAAACTGGAAAGAAGCCTCTCTTTCTCATTACTTCCTATAAAATGTTTCTGTTCATGTTATCAAAAGCCATTTCTAAATCCACCAAAGCTATAAACAATGCTTGATTTCCAAGCTTAAATACTTCAGTGATTTAATAAATAACACTGAGTTGCTGATTTTGATTAACATATGCAAACTGATTTTAAAGAAACCATGTCTTACTAATTTCTTTCAGATGCATAAAGTTTTAACTGACAAATCTACTAATGTTATAAGACATTAATTATTTGGATCTAGTTTACTCTACCCCTTTTATGGATAGGAACTATTGGGCTTTATTTCCACGAGGTGAAAAAAAACTGTGCTATATATTAGTTAAAATCTAATTCTAACTTCATACCATTTTCCTGATGAGTGCTTAAACATTTCATTTAGTTTCATCTGGGCCTGGGGATGTTTTTTCAACTTTAGTATTACTTCTATTTTTTTGCTGTTAAATATGCCTGTTTAGTGTTCCCTTCATTTGCCATGTCTACTGCATGTCCTCTTTTCTCTTGAATTTATATTTCTTCATGAATATACCAGTCTCCTACTGATCCGTTTATCCTTATATCAGCAGAAATTAAATCCAATACATTTTACATCATTACTCATTATAGCCTATAACAATAACTCCCCAGTTTTCTAATTAATTTTGTTCTGTTTATCATCTCTTTATAATTGTTTTTTTCTTGTTGACATGATATAAACTCTTTAGCCTCTTTGGATTGTTACTCATCTCATTATACTACTAATATTCTTTTCTTTACATTCTTTATCAAACCATTTTAGGAAAATCCTATAATCTTTGACTGACATTTATGATGATTTCTGTCACCCTTTCTGTTACCATTTCAAAATTAAAAACACTCATCTGTTTCATATAAATACGTGATCATTTTCAGTTCTGCATTCCTCATGTAATCTATATAAATCATTTGAATCTGTTACAATGTAGGCTATTACAGATTTGCCAAGACCTTTTATAAATGTATATTTTACATTTAATTCATTACTGTACTGAGAATTTAGAAAACAAATTTTCTTGTAAATTTCTTATATTAATTTACCTATGTCTTGTGAATGCCTTCTTTCTTTTCTAAGTAATCAGTACTTTATATTGTCCTATTTTTGTACTGAAATCACAACAGACCATTTGCTGATTTTATCTTTGAAGATTTATTAAAATATTTTCTTTATCTTCCCATATTTTTCATCTACTTTTTTCTCACACAAGAAATATATATTAATCAGATTATACTTGTTTTCATGCTCAACATGTACCAATATAGTTACCCCTGATTTATAGATAAGTTTGAGTCCTAAAAAATATGATTACAGAGATCATCAAGCCACCTTTAGCTTTGCCAGAAATTATCTTTCCTTTCTCTCAGTTTTGTACACTTCATACCCATTAACAGTAACTTAATTTTCAATCGGAATCTATGTTTCCTGAAAATGTATAATTTCAAGTTGTTTAATGTATTCTCTGAAGCCTTTAATGTGATGTTGCCCTATCTTCCCTTTATTCTTAGCAGGTTGGGTTCAGAACTGATCCTCGGTTCTGAGTCGGCCTTATACAAAGTTTGAGGTCTTCCACTAGCTCATGGATAAAACCCTATCCCATGATGCACTATGAGAGCTCCCCAGCTCTTGTTTGCCACTAAACAATATCGGGTGCTTCCCACTGTCTCTAGCTAAGTGGAATTTTGTTCTTTACATATTTTGAATAATTGTCAGTTTTTTCTATTATATTCTAGCTAGTGTCTGTTAAGTAAATTGTGTGTGCCTTCACCTTCTGTTGTATTCCTGTTGGCTGTTGTTTTATTCGCAAGGCCTTTCTTAACCTATCCTGGCTTAAAATGTATTTCTCAAGACTGTTTTAGAGGGCTTTCCTTTCCCTTTAACTATATAGGCAGACTTGTTTAAATTAGAGAGCTGTTTTGACTTTGAAGTTTGTTCCCCTTGTTTTCCTCTTAAATTACCAGGCTAACTCATTTAAATTAGAGGGCTGCCTTTGCCCATTTAAATTAGAGGGCTTTTTCCCTTAGTGTTTTTTGGCATGATTCTTGTTCATAAAACAAAACAAAAAAAAATTTGTAGTAGTAGTTTATATATAGTTACATTTTTTCTGTAGTTTATTAGCTTTCCTGATGTTGCTGCTGATTACTACAATGTCTTCCAAGCAGTCTAAGGAAATTAAACCCTCAGGGTTTAAGAAATGTGCTAAGTGCAGTCAGAAAATCTCTGTTACTGATGGACATACCTTTTGTGTGTACTGTCTGGGAGCGGTACACCTTCAAGAGTCTTGTACCATATGTCACTCTCTTATTCATAGGGTTCTACTAGAGCGAAAGAATAAACTGATTCTGAGAGGCTTAGTGAAGACCCCTTTCTCTAAAACTATTGAAGAAAATCAGGGTTCTTCAAAGTCAGGCCATTCCCCTCTTCAAAATCAGACAAGTCGGGGAAAAGGTCCTCTTCCTCAGATGCTCAGTCTGAGCCATCAAAAAAGTTACAAAAGGTCTGTTCTTTGGAACTAAAGACTGTTGGGCCAGAGAAGCCTTCTACCTCAGCTCCTTCAATTTTGGAGCCTTTGGAATTTCAATTATGGACCTGTTCCCCAGAATTGGAACTGGTATCTCCTACTTTAAGGTCTCCTTTATTACAGTCTTCCAGCTCCCTCCATTCAATCTTCCAGGATCCTGTCTACTGATGATGTGGATTGGTGCAGAGGCTATTGAGGACACTGGCACTCACCAAACTCTTGTCTGACCCATCCCACAGGGCTTTGGAACCAACAAAACCTGCCTTTTCACCATTGATTCCTCCTCTGATTTGACCTTGGAGCCAGAATGTCCAGAACTGATTGTAGAGGAACAGTCGGAACTGAGACCTATCACAGGATCTTCGGTTTCGACCATTGCTCTGATGTCCTTGGTTCCATCTGAACCCAAGGAGTCTAGGAGCTTACTTTATCCAGTTGGGTCTGGGGAGGGGAGTCAGATCGGACAGTTGTTGGATCCAAACTTGCCTCTCAGGGCATCAGCTTGGGTGAGCTCCACCCCTACCTCAGCCTCAGAGCCAATCACCTTGGTTCTGGGGATTTGTTCTGGTTCTTTGGAGCAGGGAGTCTCTTCAGAACCAGGGATGGGGGGATTTCGAGGTGATGAGAGTGCTGTCTCCACAGACAAGTCCACTCTCGGGTCGGGACATTCTTCCCCCAAAGGCACTGGTGTCTGTCTCAGTACCATTGCATCCACAGAGATCCTAGGCTTCAGGATGCCCCATCAGTTGACCCCCTCTCTTCTAAAAAACTCTCCAGAATACCTTTCTGAAGACATCCCTTGGAAGAGGCTATGTAAGAGGAAGCATTTAGACTCCCCAGAGGAGTCCATCACTTTGGATTCATACCTTGATGATGTGGAAGAATTCCCACAGTCGCCCTCTGAGGATATCTCCTTTGCAGACATCCTGGAAATACTAAAACAGAGAGGCAACTGGAAGCCCATCAACCCTTCTGAGGGGTCTGTATACCTGAAGGCTTTTGGGTCTCACCCTTCCATCACTTGGGTGTCTCTGCCCTTCAACAAGCTGATGCAATTCATTTGTCAAAAGATGTGGGAGTCTCCAGACTCAGTAGAACCTGTTCCTCTGCGGCCAAACAAATTCATCACCTCATCTTCAGACAAGGAATTTCTTACCAAGGGAGTTCCCAGTAGATGTTATGGTGGTGGCAGCAGCCACCAAAAATGAACTTTGAGAGAATCTCTTCTGTCCATTTGCCAAAGAGTCTAGTACGATGGACAGATATGGAAAGTGCATCTTCTCTTCAGCAACTTTTGTGCTCAGATCACTGAATTATCTGACTCACTTTACTAGGCTTCAGAGAGATGATCTGAAAGAGCTAGGAGATACCCTCCAAGGTTCAGTAGCTGAAGGGGTATCAGACAAGGTTTCCTCTCAGCTCTCCACATTAACCTCAGTGGTCAACTCCTCCATGAGGCTCATTTCTTATGTAGCAGGTGGAGTGAGCAGGGCAGTGGGTTCAGGCATTTCCCTGAGGAGACATTCCTGGATGTGCTTGTGTGACTTTGCAGAGCCCTTTAAATCATTTAACGGCCCTTTTGATGGTTCATCTTTGTTCGGGCCAAAAGTCAAAGACACACTAACCAGGTGTGAACAAGAAGGAAGGACACACTCTGCCATTGGAGTCCATTTTTCTCTACCTACCAGACCTTACCCAAAGGGTCAGAAAGAAGGAAAAATATGGTTTTGAAAATCCCAGACAGCTTTCCAAGACACATATGGTGATTCTTCCCCCAGGGGCAGAGGGGGAAGTGCTAATGGAAGATGCTGACCACTTGGCAGAGGGGGTCTGGAAAACCAGGGCTACAGGGAATCTTTCCTTGGTAAGCCCTTTCAGTGCTCCTGAAAGAAGGCCCACCTGTCCATCTCTGGAGGCAGTCAGGGGCCATTTATCTTTGTACCTAGGAGCCTGGCTAGCAATAACAAAAGACAAATAGGTACAAATTATTGTATCCAGAGGTTATTCCATACCCTTTTCCTTCCCCATCCCAAACACAAAAAACATCCCGGACATTCCACCCAATCAAAGATATCAAGCAACTCTAGAAATATAAAAGTTGCTAGACAAGAGTGTCATTTAAGCAGTCCCTGCAGACCAAATAAGATCCGGAACTTACTCAAGGTTCTTTTTAGTTCCAAAGAAAACAGGGGACTGGAAACCCATCCTGGACCTCAGAAAATTAAACAAATCAGTAAGGAAATCAAAGTTCTGGATGGTAATACTGCAGGCAATGCTCCCTTTTCTGGGACAAGATGATTGTATGCGCTCTATAGACCTCCGGGATGTGTACAACCGCATAAAAATGGACAGGCGATCCAGGACTCATTTGCACTTTTGGCTGGGAGCCAGTCACTACCAGTTCCGAGCTCTGCCCTTTGGCCTCACTACAGCCCCCAGAGTGTTCACCAAGTGTATGGCAGTAGTAGCATCTCACTTGAGATGCCTAGGATTCTGAGTGTTTCTGTACCTAGACGACTGGCTCCTAACCACCACCACCACCGAGCATCTACTATCCAAAGTGAGAGACACCACTTTACATCTCTGCTCTCACCTACGAATCACAATAAACTACAAAAAAATCTGCCTTGTTGCTATTTCAGTGTATCATTTTTATAGGAGCAGATCTAGATACAACAAACATGATGGCAAAACTTCCCTCCAAAAGGGTTCAAGTCCCACGATGTCAGGTCCTGAACCTTCTTTCTAAGAAAAAGGTACAAGCAAGAACAGTCCTCAAAGTATTGGGGAACCATGACAGCTGCAATAACCTTGATTCCATTAACATGTCTGCACATGAGGATACAACAGTGGCTGCTATTCACTCAGTGGTCCATGCAGGAATTACCCATGTCCCACCAAATTTTGATAATGGAATCCTGCAGGAAAGACATTTGTTGGTGGCTTTACTCCACTCGTGACATTAGGTTGTCCCTTTGTTCTTCCCCAGCCATTAGCCACAGTAACCACAGATGCTTCCCAGATAGGGTGGGGGGGGGAGCATTATCTGTGAAGAGCAGTTCAAGGCATTTGGCAAGACCATGAGGCCCATTTGCATATCAATGTCCTAGAGATGAGAGCAGTGCTTTTAGCGTTGCAAACATTCCAGGAGATTCTCTTCTGCTAGGAGCTATTGCAATATAGTCGGACAATATGTCAGTTGTATGGTACATAAACAAGGAGGAATCGGATCTTACCCCCTTTGTTGGGAGGCCCTGAGAGTATGGCACTGGGCAACCTCCTCCCAATGTTTTCTGATAGCAATGCACATCCCAGGGAAATCCAAAGTGATTACAGACAAACTCAGCAGAGTGATTCTGATGCCTTACGAGTGGCCCCTAAAACAGGAAGTGGCGGAAAAGATTTTCCACAAATGGGGCCAGCCTTGCTGTAACCTTTTTGCCACATCTATAAATGCCAAATGCAAGAGCTACTTTGCCCTACAGGGGAGTCACCAAGGGAAGCACTGTTCACGATTGGCTCTCAGGTCTGCCTCCTCTACGCCTTTCCTTCCTTTCTTTTGATACCAAAAGTTCTTCAGAAAGTCAGTCACTTGGGAAGGAACTTTATACTTGTCTCCCTATACTGGCCTCATCAAATCTGGTTCCCCTTCCTGTGGGCTCATCTCCAAGAGGAGCCGTGGATTCTGGACCCAGTTCCAGACTTCTGACTCATGTGTCATGGATGCTCTACCCCTCTCTTCAAACCCCCAAACTGACAGCTTGGCTCCTCTGGTCCCTAACCTTTCTATGTAAGTAAAACATATCCTGATCTCATCTCATAAGGCTTTGGCAAGAAGGTTATATAGAAGCAAACAGAAGAGATTTTCTTCATGGGCCTTGAATAATCACATTGATCCCTTCTCTGCCCCAATAGTTTCTATTCTTGAATTCCTAGCAAAGCTGTTTAATGAAGGGGCAGTTGAAGCTACTATTTGGGTCCAGTTAGCTGCCATATCTAATTTCCACTTAGGATAATCAGGCCCTAATGTGATGCCCCACAGACTTTGCAAAGCCTTTCCTAAAGGTACTCTTTATTAAGACCACCTATTAAGGTCCCCCCACTGTTATGAGACTTAAATTTTCTCATCACATTTGATTCTTCCCCCTTTTGAGCCTGTATCATCCTGTGATCTCAAATATCTGACTTGGAAAATGATTCTTTTGATAGCTATTACTTCTGCTAGAAGAATTTCAGAGCTGCAAGCATTATCAATAAAGCCCTCTACATGCATCTTACACAAAAATAGATTATCTCTACACTCAAACCCATCCTTCTTACCCAAAGTATGCTCATAATTTAACCTGAATCAGTCCATAGAACTGCCATTTTCCCCAGTTATGGCAACAAGGCAGAATATATGATGCACCAATTGGATGTACTTAGACAATTACATCTCTACTTACATCGACAAAAGTTTTCAGAAAATCAGACCAATTATTTGTATCCTTTTCAGACTCAAAGAAGAGTGTTCCTGTGTCAAAAATCACACTTTCAAGGTAGCTATATTACCTTTGCTTACCAATCTCAAAACAAAGAACTTTCCCATAAAGTAAAAGGTCATTCTACAAGAGCCATTGTAACCTCTTCTGCCTTTTGGGTGTAACTACCTATTGCCACCATTTCTGCTGCAGCCACATGGGCAAGGTCTCATACCTTTATCACTCATTACAAAGTTGATTTGGCCTTATAGAACAGGGCCTCCTTTGGGTCCACTGATCTGAAGAATATTCTCCCTTGAGCCACCCAAGAAAGATGGTGCTAGGGATGCTGTCCGAACCTGCTAAGAATGAAGGCGAGATAGGACAACACATAAAGAAGTTATGTACTCACCATAACGTTCCATGAATGTTGTCCATCTTGTCTTCATTCTTGCATCCCACCCTTCTTCCCCCAGCCTTTCAATCCTGGAAGACCGAGGTGATGCAATTGGCTATTAATGTCATCTGACCTTCTTCATTGCTCTGTTATGTATTTAATTACCTTTATTTAGCAAAACATTTTGTAAACAAGATCTGGGGAGCTCTCATAGTGCATCACAGGATAGGGTTTTAGCCACGAGCTAGTGGAAGACCTCGAGCTTTGTATAAGTCCGAGTCAGGACCGAGGATCGGTTCTGAACCCAACCTGCTAAGAATGAAGGCGAGATGGACAACACACATGGAACATTATGGTGAGTACATAACTTCTTTTTTGTATGTTTATCTTTATTCTTGCTATGTTGCAAAATATCTTCAGAGAACCTTCTTTGTCAGTAAATAAATTATCTACATCTCTTTCATTCATATTTGCTATGAGTACACTATACCTCATCAGATTGCCTTATATTCTCGTATATCATGTTTTCTAGTTTTTTATGACACCACGTATCTATTTTTCATTGTTAAAGTTCAATCAGCCCACTTTACATCTCTTACATTTATGTATTCCCTCAATATTCTTTCAAAAAGAAACTGTAATTAATTTTTCAACTTCAAAGGTATCTCCTTTTTTCATGTTGAAACATTGTAAATAGTTATTAGGCTACTCCCAATGTTTCCTATAACAGCCACATCTTCAATTCTCATATCTTCCATTCCTTCCTTTTTTCACATATGATATTGATTGCTCCTGTTGAGTTAATATAGATTTGCCATTATCATGTCTCATTTGAACTTTAATCCTACTTTTACTTAACCTGAATTCAACATAATTTTCAGCCTTTACTTCTCATCCATATAGTTTAATGACTATTGTCAACAATATATTTAGCCAAATCTCCTGAATGCATTATTACTCTGCGTGTCGGATGTCTTTCCTTTCTCTTTGAATCTTAACAAGATGTAAGATGATATGATGATTACATTCCCTAGCACTAAATATATTATACTTTCAAAAAAATAAACTTATGGATCATTCTTTGTATGTGGATAACATATTTGGTGAAAAAATCCTCTTGCCTCAGCTGTGGGAATAATTTATATACTGTCTCATCTTTCCAATTTTGTTCATTTCACCCTATTTCACTTGCATTATTTCTATTTTTTGTTTTCTCTTTTATGATTTCACCTACTATATTTTAAGTATTATTCTGAGCTTCATTTAATTTGAACTCCTTTAGTTTTCCATTTTCATAGAGTTTACATCTGTTCTAAATCTCCAATCTTCATTTTCCTGTGTATCTGTCCTTCCTAGTTGAACTTCACTTTTATTATTATATTTCTAGCTTTAATTTCTATGTCATTTTCTTCTCTTCTGGAAATATATTCTCTTAATATCCCTTATACTTTAATCATTTACTGATAAATTTTCCCTTCTCTACGTGTCATTTATATTTATCATCACCTGTCTCTGAATTTACCCTTTCTCTGTCTTCTCTGTTTTTTTCCTTCTTATTTTTGATTTCCTTTTTGCTCTTCCACACCTTGCTGTATATATGTACTGTCTTCTTTACAGACCATTTTCCCAATTTTTGAATTTTTCATTGTCTTCATTTCTTCTAAAGTTCTAACCAGCCCACATCTTAAGTTCTCAGTAGTTAATCAGTTGTTCATATTTCATTTTTGCTTGCTCATTGTCTTCTGAATCCACTAGCAACTGCTCTGAAAGTAATGTACTTTCTTTCATTCCATAAAGATTTTCTTATGATTATTTCCTGTTTTCCCTTGCATGGGTGGCCATGCTGGTGCAGATGTTAGTATTGCCCCCGCACAGCAAGAGGTTCTCCCATTCGATTCTCAGCTGGGGTGCCTTCTGTGCAGAGTCTGCATGTCCTCCCTGTGGTCGTGTGGGTTTCCTCCGGGTGCTCTGGTTTCCTCCCACATCCCAAAGACATGCTGTAGGTGAGTTAAATACTCTAAATTGGCCCTAGGTGTGTGTGTGTGCCTTCTGTGGAAGGTTGGGTGCCAGACTGGCAACTCGACACCATAAAACTCCACTGTCAATCGTTCTGTGGACTGTTGTTCCTCTGTGGTGACCCCTAACCGGGATAAACTGAAAGAAGATGATGATTTACTTTTTTCCCTTGCAATTGAATATTACTGTCAACTACTTCTTCTTCATAAAATGTTGATGACAAAGAATGTATTCCATGTATACTAATAGAATTGGATTCATGGTTATCGTTCCAGTACCATTGATTATGGCATTAATATTCTCATTACTCTCCTTATTTTCTTTTTTATCTTCTCTTTACATTTTTTTCAACTATGTTCCCTATCTGTTTAGGAAGTTTTTCTTGATTCTTTCTGACATTTACTCAGTCAGTGATGCTAACCCAATCAAAGATTTAATTTATTGTTCTCTGTTTATGACCTTTTTCTATCCCCTCTTACTGATGTCTTTCTTTTATGACAGTATTATGAAAACAATGTTTACAACTAAAACACTTATTTCTATGTATATCTGATGTCATTAAAGGCCTCTCTTTCAGGTCTGTGCCTTTGTCCTCTATTTTCCTATCTCAAATCCTTCATTTTTTGAACTAATATCTCTATCATTTATAACTTTCATTTCCAGAAACCACACAAAAAAATGTCAGAGCTCAACACCAGAAAACTAAAGATCTGTTTAATTTTAAAAAATAGAAAATGTATTCACACAAAGCTTTCGGGAATTCTTCCTTTGTCACAGTGTATACAATATATTTAAACACAACATCATTTATATTCATCACATGATAAAAAAAAATCAAAATTAAGCAGTAATTTAAATGACAAAACAGATTCCAATCTAATTTAAAAACATAGCATATATAAAAAATCCTAAAACATTTTAAATATGTTACACTATAAATATTATATAAAAGCATTATCTAGAAAATAAATTATTAAATCATAAAAATGTTATATCTTTGTGTCTCAAAATATATTTAATACTTACAGCAGCATTTAAGCCCAGTGGCTTATCAGCGCTAAGTCTTAGAATTAAATTAAATTCTTCTGTCTCAGTAATGTTTCTAAGGTCCCCACCTCTATTCCTTTTAATTTTTGTTTGTATGACCCTGCATTTAAAGCTATATTGTGAGCCTTTCTCACTAACATGTTTACCATGTGAATTTGAAGCAACATTTCTCTTTATATATGATAAATGTTCTGTTATTCTCTGCTTAAATTTTCTATTACTTTTCCCCACATAAAAAAACTTGGACTTACAATACAGATAGCCAAACAAATTTTATTGTCAATGTTACAATTCGCATAAGAAGCAAAATTAAATATTTTCTGCATAATCAGATGCATAAATTCAACCAAATTTAAAATGTGTTTAGAGCAGGAGCAATTATAACAGGGAAAGGTTCTTTTTTCCTACTAGAATTCAGATCTTTCATCTGGTTCATCTCCTTATAACAAAGTTTCTGTTTCAAATTTTAACAATTCTTAAAAGCAAAATATGGTGTGGATTTTATAAATTTAAACAAAATAAAAACAATACTCCACTCATCTCGGATACCAAAAAAGAATTCCAAAATATAGCACAACAGCAAAGCTTTTAAGTCTACAAGACTCTTTCTCAACCAGATGAAAAAATCTAATTTCTAGTAGGAAAAAAGGAACCCTTCCCTATTATAATTGTTCCTGTTGTAAATACATTTTAAATTTGGCTGAATTTATGCATTTCATTGGTGAGTTTGAGATGGAAACACTCAGTATGGTTTTTGAATGTGGGAGGAGGAACCCACAGAGACACAGGGAGAAGATGCAAACTCAAAACAGGCATTGGCCAGAGGATAGGATCAAACCTTGTTGAGATGAAGACTTTAACTATTATGCCAACTGGTCTGTAATCTGAGAAGATAGACATCCTTTATAAGGGATACAACAACCTGATCATCAGTCCACAGGACATCAAAAGCAGATAGAAAGAATACTTCCAGCAGCTTCTGAATGAAGAAAACCCTACAGAAGCTGTACTGCCCTAGACACAGCCTATGATGAGAGAAGAAGAGGAGCCCACCTTAGAAGAAGTAAGAATAGCACTAAGGAAAATTAAGTCAGGGAAAGCAGCAGGCTGAGATGGGGTCATAGCAGATATGATAAAGATGCTGGGTCAAATAGGGAAGAAATGGCTCCTGAGGGTACTCATAGCAGTGTGGAGAGAAAGGCATATCCCAGATGACTGGAGAACAAGCATACTCATGCCAGTGTACAAGAGCAATGGGCAGTACAGTGGTATTACACTCATGTTACATTGATTGAAAGTTCTGGAGAGGGTGATTGATAAATGGGTACTCAGAGTAGTAGAAAGTAAGATGGGATATGAGCAGTTCAAATTCAGATCAGGATCCAGCACAACTGACCCAGTGTTTGCAGTGAGACAGATAGTTGAGAAGAAGCTAGAGATGTGGAAAGAGTCCAATTGGGCACTCCTGGGCTTGGAGAAAGCAAGCATATGACAAGAAAGCTGATTTGGGAAGTCCTGTGGTGGTTCAAAGCCCCAGAAGCATTGATAGAATTAATGCAGGTCATGTACAAAGATCCAATAACTCAAGTACAAACAATGTTCATTCTTGCAGATGGGTTCCCAGTGGGAGTGGTTGTGCATCAGGGTTCAGCTCTGAGCCCACTTGCTGTTCATACTGGTGATGGTTTACATTATTAAAAAAGTTGGTGTCGACAGATTCATAAAGTTGCTGTATGAAGGTGATGTGGTATTACAGACAGACTCTGAGCAAGAACTTCAGCAAAGGAAAGGGGAATGGAATGAAAAACTGAAGCACGTAAGAAGAAACTAAGTACAGATAACACAGTGATAATGGCAGCAAACTGGGGAAATAAGAAGAAGCTAAGAATGAGATAGAAGTAGGGTAGTGGAACAGGTTAACAGTTTCAAGTATCTGGGAAGGTGGTCGAGAAGAAGGGTAGTCTGAATGAAGAAGTCAAAGCTAGAATCA
The DNA here is from genome assembly GCF_019279795.1 of Protopterus annectens. Taxonomy (NCBI): domain Eukaryota; kingdom Metazoa; phylum Chordata; order Ceratodontiformes; family Protopteridae; genus Protopterus; species Protopterus annectens. The sequence continues at coordinate 849,686,171 of NC_056731.1, forward strand.
TACGGGCTGCAGCCAACTGGCACAGAGAGTCAGGTGTAGTGTATGACAGAACAATGCAAAGAAGCTGAAAAGTAAGGTATACAAAACAGTGGTGTGACCAGTACTACTGTATGGTACAAAAACCTGATCAGTAAAGGCAGAGCAGATGAGGAATCTAAAGATTACTGAAATTAAGTGTTTGAGACAGGTGGTAGGATGCACAATGTGGGATAGATGAATGAATAAATAAGGACATAAGAGCAGAAGCCAAAGTAGCTCCAACTGAAGAAAGGATCAAAGAAAACAGATTACAGTGGTTTGGGCACATGTGCAGAAAACAGGAGATAATCTGGTGAAAAAGATTTAGGATAGGGAGACAGAAGGTAAGAGGAAATGAGGCCATCCAGCAAAGAGGTGGATGGTTTGTGTGGCAGAAAATCTGCGACAGGCATAAGTGTCAAAGAAGGCAGGAGTATGGCATTGAACTGAGAGAGGTGACAGTTAAAATGACACACTGACCCTGTGTAGAAAGTGGGGAAAAGGGGGATTATTGATGTATTTTCAAACTTTTTTGTCAATGTTTTCAATCTGACAGTAAATTAGTTTGATCATACACAGTTAAACCATGTATATGTATATATATATATATATATATATATATATATATATATACATACACACACACACACACACACACACACATGTGTGTGTGTCTGTATGTATGTGTATATATATATATATATATATATATATATATATATATATATATAGGGGGCATAGAATCTCTCAACTGTCCCTAATTTTACTTATGTTTTGGTCTGTATCTCATGAAATTAAGTGCTTGGTTTTCTGGAAATAAGTGAAGACTACAGTCACTAAATAATGGTAGACATTTGAATTTCAAACTTTGTAGCCTTCATGAAAGCATGCTAATGCAAGTTCTGTTATTTTAGCAAGTTTCTAAGGATATAAGGCAGTATCTGTCCCCGATTTGGAGTCTTTGTTTCCCATTATATTTTAGCTTTGTCAATGATTCTTGAGTTAAAAGGTTGAGAGATATGTGAGGAGGGAGAGTTGCAGTGGGTTGCACACTGTTTTCTGACAGCAGGGAGCAGAGAAGATTCCTGTATGGCAATTATAACAGCCTGTTCATTTGTTCTCTGAAGGTTATTTATATTATTTTATCTAGCTATGCAAGTGTGCATGTGTATTTGTGAATTGTATATGTAGGTGTGCATATGCAAGGGCATAGAAAGTCTCAAGTATCCCTGGTTTTGCAGAAAGAGTGGAGCTTCAGAATTTTATCCATCATTCTCTGAACAGTGGTTGGAGCTCCATGTCATCCAAATGACAGTACTTTGTATTGCAGTAAACCTTAACGGAGTTTCAAAGTCTGTTTTTTTTTTCTTTAACAGAAAGGGGAAGTGGGATCTGCTAATATCCCTTTGTCATGTCTAATGTTAAGTATTTTGATTTTTCTAGCTTCTCTATCAGCTCCTCGTTACCAGGCATGGGGTTATCAAATTATGAAATATTTAATATTTTAAAATCATTACAGAATCTGTTACTTCTAAAAGGTTTAGGGATACATACTATTGGGCTTCTTCATTCACTCTGACTCTTTATTACCCCCTAATGTGAGCATCTGTTGAAATTATTGTCCTACTAATTGTTTCTCTGATTCTGATACACTGTGAGGTTTTAGACTTCATCCAGGTGTCATCTGTATGTTATGTTCTATCATTTTAGTTGTCCTGGGTATCTGTCTTAAGAGCACTGAGAATGAAACCAATGTTTTTAGGAGTATCGCGCAGTATGGAAGTAGCTCCATTGCAGTTCTGTGACAAATACTTTAGGTAAGTCCAGTAAGATTGTATTGACGAAGTTACTAAAATGAAGTTCTTCCTGAGTGTATATGAGCAGGTCAAGAGGAGCTGCAGTTGTTTCATGAATGATCTGAAATCCATACTGAGAATTAGATATTAGATAGCTTATGCAATGAGTGACTAGATGAAGATTCATTAATTTTTTCCAAGATTTTTGACATACGAGGTAGTAAGGCAATGACATTTATGCAAAGGTGCAACAAGTGATTGTTTCCAGCAATGCAGGACCTGACCTCCCTTGATGGAATTCTTTACGACCATTGTAATAGTAGATAAGAATAGGTGGATCAAGGAGAATTCGGGGAGTATGCTTGCCATTTCCAGATAGTCAGGTTGAAGTGTAGCAGTCTGCAAATTTTAGAGGTATGTGCTGTCTGGCTGTGAGAAGAGAGAGGAGTAGGATAATAACTAGAGAGATTTGTCGTGTATTTTTACATGAGTCATGGAAATGAGGAGCAGATATTTCAGTTATCATTTATCATCTACGTGAAGAAACCAGTCAACCGAGTTCCAAAGTTGTTTTGGATTATCTATATGTTATTATTGTTAGCTGTGAAAGTAGGATTTCTATTTTCCAGAATTGTATTTTAAATATATATTATGCAGAAGAAAATATATTAAAATTATCAGTAAGTTGAATTTTATGGTAAGCAATGTCTCATAAGTGTTGTCTATCATGCATTAACATTTTGATTTCAGGAGTGTTTCTTCTATAAGAGTGTAACTTTATTTAGGATACTAAGAAAAATCATACTGAAGTAAGATGCTTGTTCCACGTACGGTATTGCCAAATGCATAGATAACAGAAAAAAATGCACTTACTAATGTTATGAGAAAAAAATAAATGTTTTATTTATTTATTTTTTGGTGGGGGGGACTTGGATTCTAGATAAAATAAATGTGATTAGTGATGATGTCAGAATTTCTGAGTATTTGACCAATAATGTATATTTTCCTGTTATATTGTGACAGTCCAAGAGATGGAGTGATGGATGAGATGACGAGCCATTAGCAAGGTTCCGTCTGATAACAAGGATTAAGACCTCAGAGTTAAGGTTTGACATCTGCCATTACAAGGCTTCTTCAGTCATAGAATCTTCTCTGTTGGAGGGTATGTAGACACAGACAATTGTCAGGATCTTAATATCGATGGTTTTGATGTTATTGAGTATTTGCAGTAGGGAGATGACAGAAGAGGTTGTCTTTGTATAGCAGGGCTACCCTATCAGCACCTCTGAATGGTCTATTATTCCTACATATGGCATAACCAGGTGGAGGGATAGTCTTATCAGACTTTATTGCAAGTCTCACCTCAGAGACTGACAGCATGTCTGGTTAATAAAAGGCAAACCTGCTGTGAATGTTGTGTGGTTTATTCTTTATTGATACCTTAGTCACTTTTCCAAAGCATGTGTTTTTTTTGAAAGTTAGCTCTGCATTAGGGTGACTGTCACCAGAGAGTAGTGTAAATGGAAAAAGTGTGACACACCTGATTTGGGTCTATATTAGAACATCGAAGTTTCAAAACTTCGAATGTTCTAATATCGACCCCTATTCAGCGAAAGCTGAAAACATCGAACATACAGAACAGCAATTTTTTTTCCTAGGGAAAATAATTTGCTGTTCCAAAACACATACACGCAACATAAGCAAACCAAACAAACAGCAATCCACACACATACACCTAATAATTTACACCTAACCTACACTAAACTATACACAAACCATTAACTATCCACTTACCTTAACCCAAACCCTAACCCTAACGTCCGTCACTATCACACACTCACCTCATCTGCGCCCTAACCCTAACTCACCTACCCCGCCCTAACCCTCACATCCACACAATTGCACACTTACCTGACCTGCGCCCTAACCCTCACGTCTACACAATCGCACACATACCTAACCCTAACTCACCTAACCCGCCCTAACCCTCACGTCCACACAATTGCACACATACCTAACCCGCATCCTAACCCTAACTAACCTAACTCGCACTCAATCGCACACTTATCTGAACCTGACCCATAACTTTCCACCACAGCGTTGAAAATACCGAAGCAACAGAAACGGACAACCAAATTCTTTCCCTAGGAAAAAATTCCATTTTCTGTTGCTTTGGTATTTTCAGCTTTTGCTGAATAGGGGTCGATATTAGAACATTCGAAGTTTTGAAACTTCGATGTTCTAATATAGACCCCCTGATTTTAGGTGTGTAAACTTTTTTTTTTTATTTTTAGTGTGACAAAATCAGTTGGACTTACTGGGCAAAATGTTGACTAAAAAGGGAGTAATGGAGATTAGAACACAACCAAAAAAAAAAAACCACCGTACTTCTAAATAAATCAAAAGATTTCATTCTCACTCTCTAGCATCTCAGCCAATAGGCCTTTGAAGAGATAAAAAACTTAAAAAATAACCTTTATATATTAACATCAATTAACAATTAAGTTAAACAATTAAACACACATCCAATAAAAATTCAAAACTAATTTATTAAACTACAACAGCACTTTCCAGTTACATTCTAAATTTAAACCAGTAGGTACCAAAGTACTGTATTTTAAAATAAATATTGTTTCCTTATACAATAATTTATTTTTCATTTCAAAACTATTGTAACCTACTACTTTATCTAAAATACTGCCTTTTAGAGAACTACCATCCCCTATGATGTAATACATAATGAGGTGCTATAGGGCTTGTGCTAAAGGCTTATGGGATATATGCAAATGGACCCCCATTAAAGACATCCTGTGCTTGATATGCAGATTTCATATACTCTATCCCTGTTATTAGACCCCCACCCCCTGAGGGTGTAAAAGGCTGAATTGAAGATTATGGTCAGAAAATACATGTTTGTATAAAAATAAAAATAAAGACATAAAAATTAGCATTATTTCAATAGTAAAAGTCCATGCGCTTTCGCAGATTGCTTAGTCAGACCTAACTTCTAACGACGGTGAGACATTGACTGTCTTTGGGAGTGATAAACAAAATTTCAATGAATAATCGGGTAAAACAATCCCTTTTACTCTCAGTAATGGGTGTGATGGTGAAGCTTCCTTAGGTTAACTACGCTGGTTATGGATATGTGAGAGTTCAATTCAGGGGATCTGCTGGCATTGAGCCTAATCTGCCTTTCGAGTTCTAGCTTCTCCAAGTAATCATTCGAGTGATTGGTCTAGCTAAATCCCAAATATATAAAAGAGGTGTTGGTTTCAATGCTATTGTTATCATAGTCAATGAAAAAGAATCAGAATTTAATCTCTGAGGCAAAAAAGTGGTTCAGTAACAAGCAAAGCACTACAGTTGGGTCAGTACAGTTTATTACCTGATATTAGACTTGACAAAAACTGAAGCTGTGTGTGTCAGCTTTTACACAAATTCAGAGGAAACAATCATGCATTTAATCCAAAATTAGAATTTAGATATTATCCTTCTAAAGTGTGCTGTTTCACAGAGCTAGCGTTAGAAATGCTGCCCGAAGCATTTTATTTTTAAACATGATATTGCTACTATTAGCATTTCTTATTTATTCAGCTTTAGTATGACGATTACTCATTTTGTTAATTTGTGAGAAAAAAAGGAATCATTCTTACTACATTTGATATCTGTATGGCTGTGCTATGTAATAATTGGGAATTAAGGAAAATGAATTTGCAACATACAAAGGTAACAGTAATAACAGCTTATGTGGAGCTCAAATATAATCAGATCAGTTAATCTGTAGAATACTATCATGCATTTTAGGCAGCAGGCAATAGTGAGACATAATGTGTTTCTGTTCTTCACATTTGGACAGTATATAAGAGTAAAAAGAAAATATATATATTGTCCTATATATATATATATATATATATATATATATATATATATATATATATATGTGTGTGTGTGTGTGTGTGTGTATACACACACACACACACATATATATAGTCACGTTTAAGATTATTTTTGAAAGAAATTTACAGTTTACCAGAATATTCACTGTGCTATAGCCGAATATTGTGTGTCAGCATGCATGCATGTGAGTCAATGGGATCAGTGGGTGACCTTTTATTCCATTCTGCTCACCCTTAACTAACAGATTTTCATGCTAATTTTATCCTGGTAATAAGCTGACCATGTGCATTCTGAGAGTTACTTCTCATAACTCATTTAAATCTGTCTTTTAGAGGAATTAATCCAATCAGTTCAATGTTCATTTATATTGATATGCTTTGATAGGGACAGGAATTTTTATATCAGCTCTGATTTATAATCTGTAATCTGTCTTGGCTGAGGCCCTTTTAGCCAGGCAACACATTTTCTTGCAGCTTTTTATTGTTTTATTAATTCCTGACATGTTTCCAGCTACCACTGACATTTATATAAAAGATTATTCAGACATCCTATCTAGGGAAGATTTTGTAAGCGAGTATCTACTTTTAAGACCCAATACTGTAATGGTTTCCCCTGAACAAACATTAGGACCCATGTTTGTTGTTCTTGTCCAATGAATGCCTTTATCAGTATTCAGACTTCAGTGGTTCACTGCACTTCATAAATATATTGGACCTAATGCAGTTGATCTACTGTCCAAATTAGCACTGCTTGATGCTTTACACATTCCTTTCTACATTTGACTGGCAGCATTTACTACACTCACACAACCCAGAATGCCAACTATCACCAGGATAAGTTGCATTAGTTTTTCCTCTCCAGCCACTGATACACCCACCTCTCAGCCAAGCGAACCATGTTTGTTTTGCTATTTGTGCTTTTTGAGCAATTCCCCTCAATTAGCCCAAGGTAACTCTTGCTCTCGGGTTCATTGTCAGGAATAGAAGTACAGCATTCCTCTCTCACCAATTTGCAAGTACCATATCTACTAGCAAAAGTATATTAACAATGTAACACTACTTAGTTTCTCTATCAGCAGTATTAACTTTTGAACTTTCCCAAATTACTTTCTCTGCTCAACAAAAGGGAACATTGATGCTTCTAATAATACATCATATCCTGCATTCAGTTTTTATGTTAATGTGTCAATGTGTCTTTTAAATCTAACATTTCTAATGTTATGAGTAGGCAATTGATGGAATTACATTTCCTAAATAACACAGTCCCTTCCAAACCTCAAGAGCCATTTATATGCTTTTTTCTTACATATGTAATACCTGCCAAACTGGAATCATTCATTTCAGCCAATGTTTAGTTTTAGTTTTTTTCTAAATGCAGTACAGGTATCATTACTAAAATGTTCATAACATTGTTCAAATATATTAACAGTCTTATATTTCTGATGAACTGGCAGTTATTTCCTCTTCCTTCTTCTCATAGGCAAATGTCAGATTTTTGTGCACAGGTGTTAAAAAATGATGTTGTGTCCATTTCCTTAATAGTCAGTCTTTGAAGCTGTAAGGCTAAACATCTATTGAACATCTTTGGAAGCAAAAATGTCACTCATAACATTTTGAGGTATTTCCACTTAGGTGCAAAACTGGCAAACGTCAAAAGACTCTTGAATATAGTTGCATCTGTTGTTATGACTGTGATGATCATCAAGACCTTCTTCTCTCAGGATTATCTGAAAAGAGTGAGAATCATGTTCTTAGTAGTTGTATCTGACAACAGTCCCCTGTGTAAAAGAAAACAAGTTAATTATTTTCCCTCCATTTTGAAGTTTTATATGTTTGTGGGCTTCACCACTTCTTGACAGTTGATATTATACAGTTAATATCACCCAAAGACTCCCTATGCTGTGGAATAAAATCCCGGTATATGTGAGGCAGAGCACCTCGCTGGCCTTGTTCAAGAGAAATCTTGACCAATGGATGGATTACCTCAGTGTCACTGCTCAACAGAGGCACAGCAAAATAATGGGTATAGTTCCCCATACTAAAGGGGTGGCGTAAGCCACAAAACTATGGGCTAGGCTTGTAAATGCCCTCGGGCAGATAGCCTAGTATGAACCTATGAACCTATGAATCTTTCACTTGCTGGTAGCTTTACTTTTGTAATAATGTCGGGTCTTTCTCAATTTAGGCCCAATTTGCTTGTATTGCCAAACTGGTGGAGAATTACAAGATTTACTTGCTCCAAGTGTACCTCCCTCTTTTCCCAAATTTTCATTTTATTTGTAAAATTCTAAGCCATAGGCTTATCTAGCTTTCTAGACTCTCCACTTTTGTTCAACTGATTTGGTCTTGAAGCTGGTCCCGTAATGTTAAGTTCTTTATTAATGGAGAACAAAATTCTTAATGCTCTAGGAAAGACCTCACCCTGTCAGTTGTTTAGAAGGCCCTTAGGGTCTGATTTCTTCCATTACCATTCTCTAGGCCTGCATTATTCCTAGGAATACTTTAGTAAACTTGAGAAAGAGGAGACTCACACCATCAGCAGTGTGGATGTCACCTCTAAGTCACTGTACTCAGGTGAGGATTCACAATTCTTCCACCTCCAATTTCTAGAATGGGTCTCCCTGAGAATCAAACTTCTGTTTTTGTTCCCTCCTTCATCTCTCTGCTTCTTACAATATCTTCATTTCTTATCTGCTTTAATCCTTCTGTTGAGGTTCTATTAGCCCTTTCAATTCAAACTAATCCAGAGCTTTGAGTTTAACACATTTGTTTTGTTAGTGTTCCAGTGAAGTGGGCTCCCTGATCACTCTGTATCTCCTAAGATACACCCAGTGTTAGAATGATTCTTTCACTTATTTTTAACTACCAAATTCGCATCTTCCTTTTTTTTGGACTTCTCCTGTTATGCTTTCCTACATTGTGCATGCACAACTGTCTCACCTGTGCATAGAAATTTGGAATTTACAATTTCTTGTAGCTTTTCTCTTCCTGGATCGCATAGGAAATTATGGTAGTAGGTAAGTAATATTTTTCCTTTTTCAGGTTCAATTAATTTTACTCTATGCAGACGACCATTTTTTTAGAATTTTCTTTATACTGACCAAAGTTCTGGGAATACAACCTATATCTATTCAGCCTTTTGCATGGCCTCAAACTCCTCAATTCTGTCTTCCTTGATGTTGACTGTTTTTTTTTTCTATCAGAATTTTTACCAAGGTTCCTGTTTACTATAATTATGTGTTTTTTGCATGTAGAGTCATGTGGGCATTTTGTTCAAATTCTGGTCCCTGTAATGGTCTCATTTCAACTGTGCCTAAAACTATTAGTATACACACATAGACTAGATCCTATAATGATCCCATCATACTGAATCTGGGTGACTTTATCCACCTTGTACTCATGTACTGTTCTTTACAAAAGTAAGGTGTACATTGTAAAGGTAAAGGATTCATAGGTAAGTTTATTTGTATTTGGCACTAACTCAAAATCTTCTACACCATTCCTCTTGTCTCTTTTTCTTCCATGATGCTTACTTCCAATGCCCAGTACTGTGGAGCCTTCTGTAATTGAATATGTTTGTTTAGCACTGACAACCCCCCCTTTTCTGTTAGCTGATCTACTGTTTGGTTGTCCTCACCATGCACTTTGGATTTCACCTTGGGTATATGCTTTGACCTTGTTTATACTTACTGTAGAAGGATTATAATCTTTTCTCAGGCTCCATATTTCTGTTAACACTTCCTGATGGCTAATTTGTTTACCATTCACTGGAATCAAGCCTCTTCATGCCCAAATGGGAAAGAATGAGGTTAAGATCTGGATGACATACTCACTGTCTGTATATACATCTCTACGGGTCTGAGCAGTAGTAGAACTTTCTAGTTCAGCTCTTTGTGTTGAACACCCCCCAGGACACTTCCCTTTTTTCTTCCTTTATTTCTGGGTTGTAAATTTTATTTTATTTTTATTTATTTTACATTTGATTACCTGGGAGGTCCGATTGGAAAACGCTGTCCATTTTCAGTGGAGGCCCAGGGAGAAAAGCTCCAGAAACAATTGCTAACATACTATGCATAAGATATTTACATGAACGTTGTGGTTTACACATACAGTTATAAAATATAGCAGATAACATATGATTGCATAAGATATTTACATAAGCATAGTGGTTTAGACATACAATTAAAAGTATAGCAGGTAGTAACATATGATTGTTGTTCATACAGTATGTTTAGTAGAGATAATCATGAAGATGTAATGAAGATAGGAGAAGAACAAAAAAACTAAAAATACTAACCAGTTTGTCAAAGGAGGAGAATATAGACAAGTTCATATGAGGTTCATTGAGATTTTAAGGGAAAGCTTTTCAACTTAGTCTAGGGGAGAGTTACTGGGTATAGATGGTACAGTGGGGAGTAGGCAGCAGTGAGTTGGTAAGTAGTATGTCATAATAAATATAGGTTCACCTGTGGGAGTTTTAAAGAAAAGGTTGGATAGTGGGTAGAGGAAAGGTGTTAGAATATTCAGCCAGGTGCTAGGCAGTTGCATGTCCAGCAATTGTTTAGGTGGGAAATAAGCTGTTTTTTTTGAAGCACATTTTGTTAGGTTGTACCCTGATTTGTAGTGGTAGGGAGTTCCAAGTTTTGGCAATGGTGCTAGAATACAGGGAGTCACCAGAGCTGTAATGGCTTTTGGAGATGCAATTAGTGCCTTGTTAGTGGATCTAAGTTCTCAGTTATTGGAGTAGAGGGTGATCAGGTCCTGTAAGGCTGGAGTTTTGTCAGGTTGGTACAGTATTTGGTGAGATAGAAGAAGTTGGTTTAGAGCTAAGGTGTTAGGGAGTTCCAGCCAGGAAAGCTGTTTTAGGGCTTGACAGTGGTGGGTGCGGTAGGAGGAGTTTATGGCAAATTTTGGTATTTTGTTGTAGCATACTGATAACTTGTTTAAATCACTCTTATTTTGATTAATTAGGACAGGACAGGCATACAGTAAGGTTGAGAGAAGATGGGTACGAGCTAGGGTAACTTTACTGTTGTGGTTAGGAAGATTTTACATCTGTAAATAGTACCTAGTTTTTTGTTGACTTTGGTTATTGTATGAGCTATGTATTTGTCAAATTTCATATTATTGTCAATAATGACCCCTGGTAATTTGGTTTGTGTGATGGGGAGATGGGGGTATTATCTGAAGCAGAAATAGAAAATGGAGGATTAGGTACTGCTGCTTTGGAAGGATGAAAGAGCATAAGTTGGATCTTTTTAGGATTTAGTATTAGCTGGGAGTTTGTTAGCCAGGTTTTGATGGACGTAAAGGCTTCTTGGGTCTTGATGTGAAGTTGGTGGGTGGGGGCAGAGCATACTAAGGTGGAGTCATCAGCATATTATACCAGATTTGCTAGAGGGGTGGCTTTGTGAAGATTATTTGTAAATATAGTGAAAAGTAGGGGTCCTAGGATTTATCCTTGGGGTACTCCTAGTTTTACAGGCTGTAGGGGGAAAGGAAGTTTTTCCACTGAACAGCTTGTTGGCATTGGGAGAGACTCTTGAAACCATAATAGAGTGGGGGTAGTTAGTATTAATTCTGAGAGTGATGTTAGAAGTTTTCTATGGGAGACTTATCAAATGCCTGTGATAAGTCAAGGAAAACTGCAGACACTAGTTGGCTGTTGTGCTGCATATTTACTAGGTTACTAAAATGGACGAGTGGAGTAGTAGTGCTATGGTTGGGGTGGAATTGATGCTGAGTTTCGGCAAAAAGATTGTTGGTGAGGAGATGCATTAGGATCTGGGTGTAGATACATTTTTCCAGTATTTTAGCCAGTGGGGAAAGTATAGCTAGAGGGCAGTAGTTTGTTTGGTCAGTGGAGGTGCCCCCTTTGTGTATTAGTATAATATAGGAAATTTTCCAGAGAAATTACACCTTTTGTTCTGAGATTGATATGTTAATGATTAGATAGATTGGGTAGGAAATGGCTTTGGTGGCTATTTGTAGGGCTTTGGTGGCTATTTGTAGGAATTTAGCAGGTAGTTTGTCTACTGGTAGGGTGGTGGGTATGAGTTTGGTTAGATGTATGTAGATGGTGTAAATTGGTACAGGTTGAAGGAATTGGCATTATATGATGGGTTATATAGTATAGTATAGTGGGGGTTGAGGAGGGTGGGTCTGTTGACAGCTTTAGTATAGAGTTGGTAAAGAAATTGTTGAATTGAGTGGCTGTGATTATAGAGGTGGTGTCCATGCTTGGTTGAGGAGATGGTGATTTACCTGGTTGGAGAATACTGTTTATAGTGGCCCAGAATGGTTGTGAGTTGGTATTGTGCTTAGTTTGAATTTCACTATAGTATTTTTGTCTAGTCTGATTTTTTTTTTTAGTGTTTCTCAGTTCTAAGAATGTTTGCCTATTAGGAGTAGTTTTGTTTTTGCACCAGGTGTCCCATGCTTTGTCCCTTTGTTTCTTAAGTTGCCTAGTGGTCTTGGGAAGCCATGGGGCATAGATGGTTTTAGCACAGATCTGTCTTGGTGGGGCAAGTTGGTTGAGAAGACCTAAGAAGATAGTGTTGAAATACTCAACTGCTTCATCTAAAAGAAGTGTTAAAAGGGGGGACCAGTTTTAAGGGCTATATTAAGGTCATCAGCCCTGAACTTTTTAGTATATCTGATGTGTTTAAGAGAGCTAGGTCTAGTGAGTTTAGTTTGGTCTCTGATGAAGAAGGTTGGGAGGTGGTCGCTTAGAGTGTCAGGTAGTGCACCAAAATTATGGATGAAAGATGGGCGATTGGTGAGAGTCCAGTCTAGTATTGATTCTTTTTTTGAGGTTTTCTCTACCCTAGTAGGGGTTTGTATAAGCTGTGAGTAGCCATAAAGGTTAATATGATTTGAAGGGTGGGGTGATTTGTGAGGTCAAATCAGTTTTGAAGTCGCCTAGTATAATGGTTTTGTGGGGGAGGGTTTCTAATGTCCAGTGGAAAAGAGATTCTAGAGTTTTGATGTTATCTCCTGGAGGGATATATGATCCTAGGATATTTAGCTGCTTTTGTGTATTTAGTTTTACCTTAGCAAGTAGGATCGCTGCATTATTAAATGCAGGAATTTCTATGTTAAATTGTTCAACACTGATGTTCTGATATAGGAGAGCGACTCCACCTCCTCTTTTAGCTGTATGGTCTTTTCATAGTATGCTATAACTAGGGGAAAGTATTTCTTCATTTTCAATGTGTGGTTTAAGCCATGTTTCTGTGAGGAAGATGATGTCAGGTAAGTATAATGCCATGGTTGCATGGAGCTCAATGGTTTTGTTAAGGGTATGATTTATTATTAGACTATTGGATGTTTTCTTATGTAGGTTAGTATTGGTTCCAGCCTGATTTTGGTGATTTGTTGGACTTGTTATTGGACCTGGGATGGAGTTGATATTGCCACTGCATAGTAGGTGTGAGGCAGTGTTTATTATGGTTTGTAGGTATGTAAGAGAAGGCTAAGTCACATTGTATGGATACGCTAGATTTGGTTTGATAATGAAGGAGTTTGTAGGGGTGTAGGTCATAGGTGGTGTGGTTAAAGAGCAAGGGTGAGATGAGTAAGGGGTAGTTAGTGAATGTTAGAAGTGAGGTTGAGGTGGGGTGACTTATGTTGGGAATTGTAATGTTGTTGAAGTAGGGTGAAGTTAGATGGGCTGTGAGGTTGAGTGCTGGTGTTAGAATTATTTGATGGGCGTACATTTGGTTTGTTAGACATAGTAGGAGTGTATAGAGATAACTCTGTGGAATATGTAGGGGTCCTGATAGTATATTAATAGGATGGACTGCAGCAACTTTGTGAGTGGGGAAGTACTATGCATAGAGTGTGAAACACGAGAGCAAAGAAGGGGGAGGGGTGATGGTGGTAGTGTGATTGGCTGAGGGATGGGGGTTTGGTGTGGGTGTGGTAAGGTTAGGTATAAGGGAAATGAGCTGGGGTGGGTGGTAATGGGGGTAGGGTAGGGGAGTGGAGTGGGTAGAGCCCTACCTAGGAGGCAAGAGCTGAAAAAAAAGTATCAGGAGTCTGACTAAGTAATGAAGGAAAGCAGCATTGTGCCTTGTCTATCCTGTTAAAAACATCCCCTTTCAGGGCTGTAATATCTGGAACCATCTGTGTATCAATTTGGTATTCCCTGAATGGCAACCTGTAGGTGCTTCTCATCATGTTTCAGGTCAGGACACTTATGAGGTTCCCCTGGATAGGAAAGACATCAGCCATCTGGAATCCACTTAGGGTTGATTTCTTCCATTGCCAACCACTAGGGCTGAGCTCTTGTTAATCTGAATGGCCACTACTCTCATCTCTCCTGCCTGGTTTGCAAAACTTGCAGTAATTTTACCAAGTCATGCATTGTTCATGCCTTTAGGATTTCCTTCTAGGATGCATTGAACTGGTGTATGTTTGAATGAAGAACTGTTGGAGAGCACTGAATCACGTGGTGTCACTTGAGTGGACTATTCTGTTACAATGGTTTCCTTCTCATATTTCATTGTTCCTTTTTTAACTGGACTCAGGGCTTGTGAGTAATAATCCAGGACCTGATACCAAGATCCCTTTCTTTTGGTAGCACAATAGCCATCATATTTTTTCTATTGTTACTGAACTGTATGATTAATTCCTGGAATACTCAGGGCAGGTGCAAGAATAAGCTCTTCCTTGATTGTAGAGAAGACTGATAGCATTTATACCATTTTATCATTTCAGCTGAGGTGCTTACCTCCCTTTTTGCTTTCCTTAAGCATATCAGTCAGAAGTTTTGTTTTACCTGTGCAATCCAGTATTTATTCCCTTGAGAATCCAAATAGTCATAGCCCTTGCCTTAATCCTTTGAGTTCTCACTAATATTCCTTTGTCATGCTGATACTGTTACTCCCAAATAAAAGTAACAGCAGTCTTCATGAGCTGACTCTGTAGGGTTCAGTTTTAATTTACTTGTCTTATTGCCTGGAATATTTCTTCCAGGGTATTCAAGTGCTGTTGGTCTGTCTCTGTACCTGCAATGATATAATCTAGATATTGAATGATAGAGGATCTACATTTTAGTCGTTTCAATATTTTCTGTATTACCTGATGGAAAACTTTTGGAGCATTATGAAAGTCCTGAAGCATACTTGTCCAATTATATTGTTGATTTTCTATAGAAAAAGCAAGTTGAGTTCAGGCATGCTACCTATTAATTGGAGGGGATGGCACTTCCGATGGTAAGATGATAAATTCCATCTGACTTTTGTATAGGCCAGTAAGGGCTGTTAGCTGGTGAATTGTTTTTTCTTACAGTTCATTGAGGTTCTAAAGTTTTTACAGTGTTTAATATTGCCTGCTCTGTCTCGTTCTTGATTGGATATTGCTTTATGCTTTTTAGGATCGCCTCTTACTTTGAGAATAAAGTTAGGGACCTGCTCACAATCATATCTATGTTTAGCAAAAATGTTGAGATAATGCATCAGCTAGGCCAGTTCTTGATTAGGTGTTTTCAGTAAGTCACTCAAGTCATATTGTCCTGGATCCTTTATACTATATTTGCTCAAGGCCTCAGTAATGAATAATAACTTAGTTACTGGCCCCATTATCAATTCCCTCTTACTCAAACAGCTAGTTATTATTTATACACATGTTCAATGATTTAACAAATGTTAAAACTTACTTTTAATTTTAGTTATTGGTACTGAGTTTCCCATGCTTTTTCGTATTTTTTCTTTTGTGTTCTCTTTACCTTTTTTTATTTTTTTTCCTTTTTTTTTCTCTTCTTTAAATTAGGTCTCTGTCCAGCAAGGTCCCCACCATGTACCCAAAAGATTTAGGCATTTGTCCATTTTTGTTACAGTTATTGTATTTTCCTTTAAAATTTCCCTTTTATTTGTTTTGTTTTTGGTTTACCTCCCCATCATTAACATACACTGTTTTACTTCTGCTTTTGGCTTATGATTAGGTTCATAGGAGATTACTAGGTTAATGGCTCAGAAGCCCTTACAAGCCTAGCCAGTCAGTTTTATCTACATTTTACCCAATTTTCTATCCCTAGGGAAAAGATAACAAGGGTCAGCAAGTGGGGTTTTGACACTTTTTATAGACTGCCTGTAGTATCCATAAGGGAATGGGCACCACCCCAGGATTGAATTTGTGATTTCTCATCCATTAGTCCAGATTGCACTTGAAGATGGTCAGGCAGAGGCTCTGTTTTATGTGACTAGGAAGCCTTTTACAGAGGAGGGACAATCTCTGGGGCACATATCTGTATCTCCAGCATGATCTGTTCATGTCAGAGAGAAGGTTTAGATCCTTGAAGTGGGTTACCCTCATGCAGTTTTGTGAATATGCAACATTTCCATCAGTGCTGGGTCAAAGACTGACTTGTAAGTCAGGCAAAGATCACTCCTCAGTAATCGGTAGAGAAGTGAATATATTGATAGGGCTTTTAATCGGTTCTCATATGACATGTTGGTTATACCTTGCATTTTTTTGGTGAGAAACTTTTGAGGATGCTCCAACTGTTGCAGGTGCGTGGTGAGGTACATGCCAAAAGGTGCATTATACTCAGTTATTGGTCTGATGAGGGCTGAGTACAGTGGTACTATGACATCCTTAGATATGGATGCCATGCCCTTACTTATAACCTGAGCCATATAGAAGGATTTCTTCCCACCATGGACACATGCTGCTCAAGATTCAGATTGCTATCCATCTGAGCATCCAGATCTCTCACCACTGGGTCTACTCTTAGGGGGTGCTACAATGTAATTGTTCAGGGGGTATTTGATTTCCTGAATGGCATTATGCATGCCTTTGGATTTAGTTTGAGTCCCTGGCTTTGACACCAGTCATTAATCTTCATTGGTCCTTTATGCTGAATATCATCTTCATTTGGGGAGTCAGTGATTGCCCCCAACTTGCAGACATCAGCAAACCTGGTCAGCCAAAGGTCATCTACATTTGCCTTGACATCTAAGAGGTATATTCCAAACAGGTCCAGCACTGAGCTGTGTGGTACTCCACTGGTGACTGGCCTCTTGCTGGATGTGGATTCCCCATTCTAATAACATGTGCCCTATTTGTGAGCCATTTGGCTATCCATCTGGTGACATAGAGGTTTCTGCTCAGTTTTGTGAGTTTATCTGTAATAGTCAAGTTGGGTTTTGTGTCAAATGCCTTGTCCAGGTCAAGGTAGGTGGTATGCACTCTTACCCTCATCCATGGTCTTACTGACCTTCTTAAAGAAGTCCATCAGACAGAGCAGGCAGGACCTGTACTTGAAGCCAAACTGGGTTGGGTATAGAGTCTGGAGATTTACTATGTCATTTTTAATCAGGTCCATGATTATCCTCTCCATAGCCTTGCATATGAGGCTAGTCAGACCTATGGGTTGGTAGTTTCCTGACTCCATTGATGGTCCCCTTTGTACAGAAGGATGGCTGTTCATGTCCCCCACTCTACTGTGATAAAGCCTGTCTGGAGACCGTGGTTAAATAGAGATCTGAGTAGGTCTGCTAGGTCACATTTCAAGCTATTTAATAGGCACCCTGATATTCCATCAGGAACCATTGATGCCGTGTTACTAGCTTTAGAGAATGCAGTGATGACCTGTTCTTTTGTGATAACAGGCAAAGGAATAGTAGAGGGTATACCATGGAGAGTGACCAGAGGTGATGAAGGGGTGAAATTTGAGCTGAATTGATCAGCCAGCAGGTTTGTTATTTCTTCTGGCAGAGTATAGATAGTGCCATCTACAGCCAACTCAGCACATTGTTGAGTGTTTCCCTTAAGATTTGGGACATAATTAAAAAAAATGCTTTGTGGTTATCCTTTGCTTGGAAGGCTATTTTAGTCTCATATTTTGCTTTTGAAGACTTGATTAATTCCCTGATTTGCCTGTTGAGATTAATGAAGGATTTTTTCTCTCTTACTTCAAGACAGGAATTTCTTCCTTGTATTGAATAATCTATTTCTTCCAGGGGGCCATCAGGGTGACTTGTTTTACTGGCTGGACCTGGGTTTAGTTTGGTGAGATACTGCAGTTTCTATGCAGTTGTTTAAGTGATTGTACATGATATTTGTGTAGAATTCTGTATAGACCTCCATGTTTTCAGGGTGGGGAGCTTTAAAATTACATGCTGTCACTTAATAGAAGATAATTTGCCTTGAAAAAATTCTTTGTGGTTTTATGGTTTGATGGGGGGTCCTATCATTACATTTATTTCAAAACAGACCGATTTATCATCTGATCTTACCAATGAGGACATTACATGGGGTGGGGGGTAATGCTTACACATGTTTGTGAATACTATGTTAGGGATATTTGAGTCTCTAGAGGGAGTGCAGACCAGCTATTCCAGAGCATTTGCATTGACAAAGTCCAGGAATCTCTGAACTGGGGCTGGCAGGGTGGCCTAATGGTTAAGGTGTTTGCCTTACAAACACAAGGTGCAAGGTTTGAGTCTCACAAGGGATAATTGGCTAGGCTTAAAATGGCTTTCAAAGGCAGTTAGCTTAGTACTAATCTATGAACCTATGAACCTCTATGAACCTGCATGTTAGTAGTTTCATAGTTTCATAGTATAGTACTAGGCTATCTGCCCTGGGGCATTTGTAAGCCTAGCCATAGTGATGTGGCTTTTGCCACCCCATGAAATGGTACAAAAAATGTACAGAATAAATGTAGAATACTGTGCCTCTGTCTTGTAGTGACACAATGAAGGTCCCCTTATATAATAGAATTAGTTTACTGTGCCCCTGTCTAGCAGTGACACAGATGTGACCCCTGGGGTAAACCTACGATCTCCCATCCACTCATCAAGATTTCTCTTGAAGAGAGTCAGTGAGGGGCTCTGCCTAATACGAACTGGGATCTTGTTCCAAAGCATGGGAAGCCTCTGGGTTATGAATCTATCCCTCCAGCATGTCCTATTCATACTTGTGCCGAGGTTTAAGTCTTTAGCTCTCGTGGTCCTGATGGATTTGGATTTTTTGAGGTGGAGCATGTCCATCAGATCCTGATTGGACATGGCCTTGTACGTCAGGCAGAGATCACCTCTGAGCAGGTGGTATGCTACTGAACAGAGCTGAAGTTTCTTTAGTCTGGCAGAGTAAGACATATGTTGGAGACCCTTGATCCTCTTGGTGAGGTACTTTTGTGGTCTCTCCAGCTGTTGCAAATGCCGGGTGAGGTACATACCAAATGGGGCATTGTACTCAATCATGGGTCTGATGAGGGAGGAATATAGGGGTACAATGACATCCTTGGATCTGGATGTGAATCCCTTCATGATGAGGTGTGCAAGGTAGAATGTTTTTCTAACCACTTTGGCAACGTGGGTGTCAAATGAGAGGTCGCTGTCGACTTGGGTCCCTAGGTCTCTGATTACTGTTTCCGTACTCAGTGGGTTGCTGTCTATGTGATAATTTGTGGGTACTTTGTTTTTCCCAAAGGGGATGACTATACATTTTTTGGCATTTAGTTTAAGGCCGTGACTCTGGCACCAGTTGTCCATTTCTGTGAGGCCTTTTTGTAGGTTGTGTGTGTCTGCTGGTGTATCGACTATGGCGCCTAGTTTGCAGTCATCTGCAAACTTTGTCAGCCACAGCCTCCCATGTTTGCTTTAACATCTGAGAAATAAATGCCATTTTATGGAAGAGTAGTTAAACTCACCCATTAATAGTGTGCTGAGCTGAATGGTAAGTGATTCTAGTAACTTGAGGTATGTTGAGTGATTTTCATGGTTCGTGGATGGGGATCTGTAGATAGCAGTGATATGGTGGGGGATTTTTTTGTCTGTGGTCAACCGGACCTGGAGTAGCTCAAGTGAGTCATCTTGATGAGATGAGGTGTGATTGCTTTTTGTGTAAATAGAAACACCTCTTCTTTTTGTTTTTTCCTTTTCAGAGGGTAGTCTGAATGTGTGATAGGCACTGTAACCTTGCACTGCCAGGGTGCTTCAGGCAGCCTTGAACCATGTCTCTGTAACTGCACAGACATCAGCATTCTCCAGGGTGAGGAGAGCTTCCAGGGTGTGCAGCTTCTTGTTAAGACTCCTAGCATTAAGCAATAGCACCTTCAGCTTGGCATTAGAAGAATTTGTTACATTGGTAGGTAAGTTGGTTTAGCATTGTCTAAAAAAGCAATATGGGTGTGGCAAATGTCTTTGCCAGTATCTGAAAACGGGTCTATATTATATGAACGAATGCTCTAAAGAGCGAAAATGCCAGACCTCAAGCTCATTATTGTGGGGGGGCTGCACCTCCCTCACCCCCTGCTAAATATATATACCAACTCCAAGATTGCACTACAGTGAGGAAAGGGCAACTATTCTGACCTTCACTGTACTGCAATCCCACAAGAAGCACTTCAAGGTCTGGCATTTTTGGTCTTTAGAGCATTCAAAATTATAAACATTTGTTTATATAATATAGACCCTTTGAAAACTTAGCAGCAACAGGTCAGGTGCAAACTAGCTCTGGCAAAGCAGTGTAGCCTGTCGATCATGTTGTCCCAGGCTGACAAATACTGGATCCCCTTGGACTGACACTAGTAACTAAGCCAATTATAGAAGTCAATCATTTTCTGTTTGTATTGTGGTGTCATTCTTGGTGAGAGTAGAATGCTGTTCAATGCAAGGCTCATACCAGCCTGTGACACGTACTCAGAGAGATCCATTATGTGTCTCTTCGTATAGTAGGTATGTCTCGGGTCATTCACACCCACATGGACTATGACTGAGTCATACTGGTACTTGTAATTGAGTGACCTGAGTGGTATGTGATCTGGCAAATCTTGGCCCCTGACAGGCAACCGACTGTAACCCTCTCTTTATCCAACCTGGTGAGGAGGGAGTCCATGTGTCTCATGATGGAGTCTCCTATGACCAAGATGTTTGAATGTGTGGTGGTTCATTTTAGGGGCTTGCTTGTGGAGACACTGCAATGTGTATTTTTATGTGTAGTGGTTGGTGTTGACTTGGTTTTGTTTGCATGTGGTGTCTGAGGGCAGTGTACAGGAGGCCACTGAGGTTTTGGTAAGTTACTTGTGAGCACATCTGCATATGTGGGTTTATAAGTTGAGACCTTATTTAGTGTGTGAAATGATGTACATCTGCTGTCAACCTGTTTATCATTTGATTTGTCAGTATGTGAGAGTCATGTCTCAATTTTCATAGTGTAACTAAATCTCTCACATACTGTGTTTGTGTTTCAGGATTAAGTGGTTGCCAGTATACATGAAATAATTGTTGCATTGCCACCAGGCTGGCCATAGAGATAGCAGGAAAGTGCTTATCCATGGTTTCAATTTTTTAGTATGGGTTTAATCAGGGAGAAAAGTGGATATGTTTAACTGGACTGGGATGAAACCACACGAATGAAGAATGGGTGCTATACTCAGTGTGAACTGCAGCTTTACAACAAGGCAATGCTGTTCTGCATGCAACTCAGATGCTACTACAGCAGCCAGGGGACTGGGAAAGGTTGCAGAGAGAGTTATTTTAAGGGAAATTTTAACTTGAAAGCATTTACATCTATACATGGCACTAACTGCTGTTGTGTAGAGAGCAGCCTAGCACAAACACTGGGCTTATATAGAATCAGAAAAAACAAGTTTTGCAATAGCAAGGCCTGTAGACCAGTCAGAAAAAAACACATAATAAACTTTCAGCCAGCAGCCCCAGCTCACCCAGGTTTGCTACAGCACACTTCTGACACAAGAGTGCAGTCAAAATACCTTCTTAATGTAAAACTGCTGGTTTTATAACTCAAGTGCAGGGAAACCACACAATTTAGATACTATAGTCCTGTAAAACTAGCAGACACAATGTAATTAAGTACTATAGCAGCAGCAGAAACAGTTCAGCTTTGAAACTCTGCTAAACTGTGAGAAAATGTAACAAATTCAAGGGCACTACATTCTTCTGGTATAGTTATGGGCCCTTTTGGTGGTGAGAGGGTGGTGAAGTTTGCATTGAACCTGTCTGCCAGGATGTTGGCTATATCAGTCGGTTCAGTGAATTTTGTGCCATTCTGCACTAA
The DNA here is from genome assembly GCF_019279795.1 of Protopterus annectens. NCBI lineage: Eukaryota > Metazoa > Chordata > Ceratodontiformes > Protopteridae > Protopterus > Protopterus annectens. Next base: position 849,707,913 of record NC_056731.1, read on the forward strand.
CTCCGAGCAGATCTGAGAATTGACACTTAGATTCTTGACATAACTAAAGAATGCCTTGTGGTTATCTTTGGAGTCCATGGCAATTTTTCTTTCGAAGCTAGCCTTGGATGATTTAATGAGGGAATGTAGTTTCTTGCTGATACTGATAAGGGATGTCTTCCCTTCTTGGGATTTTACTCTTTTCTGTACTAGTTTTCTCCTTCTATTGTATAGCTTGTTTATGGCAGGGGTCCACCAGACTGGTTTCCTTTTCTTGGAGGAGTGAGTCTTAGTTTTATTTGGGATAGCATGATTCATGCATTCTTGTAGGTGCCCGTAGAGTGGATTAGTAAAAGAGTTTGCAGCTTGGACAGCGTTATCCTTTAGCATGGGGGCTTTGAAACTTCCCACCTCAGTCTTAAGTAACGTGAACTTTGCTTTTAAAAAGTTTTTCACAGTGGTTTCTTTGACCGGGGGTGGAGGCTGAATGTGGATATCCAGAGTGATTAGTTTATGGTCAGATCTAACCAAAGAGGGGTTGACATCCAATGTGGAACACCCGTCGCCCATGTTGGTGATGACCAGGTCCAATATGTTGTCACCTCTGGTGGGGTGTTGACCAGTTGATCTAGGGCATTTGAGTTTATAAATTCTAGGAAATGTTGGGCAAGGTAGTTTGTACTTGAGTAGTTCTCCCAGTTAATGTTTGGGTAATTGAAATAACCCAATATCAGGGTGTTTGGTAGGACCTTTATGTTTCCCAGTGTTACCAGGAATGCAGAGTGGGGGTCCTGGGACATGGTGGGTGATCTGTAGCAAGCTATAATTTGAATAGCAGTTTTTCCCATTGTTAGTTGCACGTGGATGATCTCTGAAGCATCATGCTGTGCCACTAACCTGGAGGTGTGGGTATCCTTGATGAATATGGATACACCCCGCCTTTTATATTCTGGTCCGGGTTTTGTGGCCGAAATGTATGGTATGAGTTGTAGCCTGGTAGTGCTGGGGTGCTCTCTGGAGCCTTAAACCAGGTTTCTGTTACTGTACATATATCAATTTTCTCCATACTGAGGAGTGCCTCGAGTGCATGCATTTTGAAGTTTAGACTTCTGGCGTTGAGTAGCATTACCCTCAGTTTTTTTGTTACTTGTGCTATTTACGGCAGTGGGTTTGTCTTTTGTGCCTTGCCTAAAAAAGGCACTATGGGGGTGGCAAGAGCCTTGGCCAGTATTCAAAAGCCTAAGGGTGACCGGTGCAAGCCATCTCTAGCAAAGCAGCATGGCTTGTCGAGTATGTTATCCCAGGATGACAGACACTGGATCCCCTTTGAATGACACCAGAAGCTTAGCCATTTGTTGAAATTAATAATTTTTCTCTATACTGTGGTATCGTTCTTGGTGAGGGCAGGATGCTACTCAGGGTCAAGGTCATACCGGCCTGGGATACATGATCAGAGAGCTCCTCCATGTCTCTTTTCATGTAGTCCAGGGAGGTACAGCTCAGGTCATTCACACCAACATGGACAATGACAGAATCATATTTGTACTTGTTCTGGAGTGACCTGAGTGCTTGTGTTATGTGGCAGATCCTGGCACCCGACAGGCAGCTAACAGTAACCTTATCCTTGTTCAGCCTAGTGAGTGGGATGTCAGTGTGCCTGATTATAGAGTCACCTATTACTAGTGTGTTGGGTATGTTATTTTGCCTTGAGAGCTGTGATTGCGTGGCACACTGTTTTTGTAAAGTACGTGTTTCATGGTTTGTGTTGGGGGGTGGAGGTTGCTTGGATGTCTGCTTTGGAGGTCTCTGTTGCTTTTGCAGATTTTTATTTATAGCCTCCGTGTATGTTTTCGTGTATTTATGTGTGTTTTTTGCTGGTGCTGGTTTCATAGGTCTTATGTGAGACTGGTGGTGTGATGCAAGTAATTCCCTTCTCCTCTTGACTGCCTGGTCCAGTCTTGGGTTGAGAGAGCTTAGCCTCCAGTTTGGCTATATAATCGCATCTCTCGCATGTAATAGTGTTTGATGGATGGAGGACAGGGTTGTCTATGTACATGAGGCAATTGTAACATTGTCTCAAAATGTTCAGATTCACCACTTGGACCAGAGAGTATACCTCAAACTGCCCTTTGGACATGCTTGGATAGGTACAGTAAACTGTTTTACTAATTGGCTGGTAAGGTCGAATAAAGAGCCTTGTCCTTCTCTAACAGTATAGGGGGGTCTAGTGCTAAGGTTTATTACTGCTTGCTATGAGTTTTGAGCAAGTGCTGGGATGAGAAGTGAATGGTTTGAGTGCTTAAGTTAAAAGTTTGTCTAGTTCCAAGGGAAAAATTGAAGAGTAGACTTTGTGGAGCTGGAAATAGTTATACCCCAGCTAACCGGTGCTGCCCGGCCAACAATACAGCGCAAATGCGGGTTTTATAGCAGGGAAATGAAAGAGAGAGAAATTAGCCCAAAAAGGCCAATAAACTACTAATTTCTGGGCTGAAACCACTCCTCCAGGGACAGATAGGCTGCTCAAAGCTCCCTCTCTCTCAGTGAACATAGAAACATCCTTCTATCCAAGTAAGGTATGGGCAAACACTGAAACTTGTAACACAGCCCTGAATTCAGCACTAACCTGAAAACTGGACTATACTAGCTTAGAAAGACGGGAAAACAAGTGGTTTTTTTTTTTGTTATTTTCAGAAAATAAAGCAGATGCAATCAAAAAAACACTTTAAATACACAGAAATGGCTATCACACTTGAGTGTGTAGCCTACAACAGTTAAACAGGTAATTTAAACACAAAAATGACTTTGTTAAAGTGCAGGCAGTAAAATAAGTACAATATGTAGCTGAAGCAAGCTTTTTAAATCACAGAAACTCTAAAAAAATTGGCATTTTAGGCAGAATTAGCTAAAGGCAGCAAGAAAATGCAGAAAAATGATACTTAATCACTCCAAAGTCTCTCTTTTGTCTCTGCTGCTGTAGAACTCTGCAGGGCACCAGGCAGGAGCTTGCTGAGCTGTATACTAGTGCAAAAACCTCGCAAATGCAGGTTTTATAGCAGGGAAATGAAAGACAGAGAAATTAGCCCAAAATGGCCAATAAACTACTAATTTCTGGGCAGAAACCACTCCTCCAGGGACAGATAGGCTGCTCAAAGCTCCCTCTCTCACAGTGAACAGAGAAACTTCCTTCTATCCAAGTAAGGTATAGGCAAACACAGAAACTTGTAACATAGCCCTGAATTCAGCACTAACCTGAAAACTGGACTATACTAGCTTAGAAAGGTGGCAAAACAAGTATTTTTTTTTTCAGAAAATAAAGCAGATGCAATCAAAAAAACACTTTAAATGCACAAATGGCTATCACACTTGAGTGTGTAGCCTACAACAGTTAAAGAGGTAATTTAAACACAAAAAACGACTTTCTTAAAGTGCAGGCAGTAAAATAAGTACAATATGTAGCTGAAACAAGCTTTTTAAATCACAGAAACTCTAGAAAATTGGCGTTTTAGATGGAATTAACTAAAGGCAGCAAGAAAATGCAGAAAATGATACTTAATCACTCCAAGTTATTGCACAGTAATAACTGGACACCCTTTTAAGGGCCTTTGAGTAGCTGATAAATATTAGTGGGTGGTGGCAAGTGGTACTACCTTTTAGACTGGGCAGAAAAGGGGCACAGCTGGAGAACCTGTGCCAGCCTTCCCCAGGAGTGTCTGTGTGGTTGTATAAACTCTTATCTCAAACTGTAAGTGTGTGTGTGTGTGTGTGTGTGTGTGTGTGTGTGTGTGTGTGTGTGTGTGTGTGTGTGTGTGTGTGTCAGCTACTTGGACAGGGACATGAAGCACTGGTTGGACAGAAAGGGTGCTGGAGGTTTTAGCTTGCCCACTAGGCTGAGATCTGGACCCTATAGCTGTGCCAGTGTGGAGTCTTATTGGGGACTTGGAGAGCAAGGGAGCAACTAGCCCAGGACTGACTGTGATCTCTGTGTGGTCTTAAGGGAAATTGCACTTTACTGTGTGTATTTGTTATCCTTTCCTCCTATATGAGACACCCCTCACTGGTGTTAGTGGTGAGGCTTGAGGCTCCTTGATTGCTGGGCCAGGGCATGGGCATCACATATTAATTGTTTGGTAGTGGTGGGATATCCACACCATATATTAATTGGTTGGCAAATACTTATTAGCTTGTAGTGGTATGGGTAGAGTAAATTCCTGTCACTTGTGTACAGTGAGCTTTGAAGGTGTTTTGTACTCTAAATCAGCCACGCAGTTCGGATCACAATTGTTTTATTTCTTTTGTTAGCTTAGTTAGTCAGGGTGAGCAGGCAGCATGTCAGCAGAGGAGTATGGAAAGCTGACAAGGAGCCAGTTGGCAGAGATGTGCCAGGCTAGGGGACTGGTGCATGGAAATCTGACTAAGGTAGGCCTGATTGCAGCCTTGGTTACAGCTGCATCAGAAAACAGCAACCAGGAGGACAATCAGACTGGCGGTGGAAATATAATACCCTCGGAGAATGGACAGCTCAACCTTTCTGCAGAGGACTTAAAAATCCATCTGGAGCTAAAGAGACTTGAGTTGGAGGCCAGGTGTGTGGAAATAAAAGCAACTGAGAGACTGAGGCATCTAGAGAGTGAGGACAATGAGAAACTGCAATGTTTGCAGGCTGAGGAGAAGGAGAAACTGCTACACCTGGAAGCTGAGGAAAAGGTGAGACAAAGGCAGCATGAGAAGTATATGCTAACTCTTCACCAGTCATGGACGTAATGGGGAAGGGAGTAAATGGACCCAAGAAGCACAACAGGTCAGTAAATTTATTCCGCAGTTTAAAGAGGGGGGTAATTTTGATAGTTTCATTCATATGTTTGAGAGGGTACAAACAGTATGGTTTTGACCAAAGGCTCTGGGTACGGTTCCTGACCCCCTTACTCCATGGTAAAGCTGTAACTGTTTTGTCAAAAATGTCTGATGTTGCATGTTTTGATTATACTGCTGTCAAAAATCACTAGTTAGAATTGTTTAAGCTAGCACCTGAAACATATTGGAAAACGTTTTGTGAGCATAGATGCAAGGCAGATGAAATTGTGTGTGAATATGTTGCTGAACTGGGCACTTATTTCCATAGGTGGGTGAGTGGATGTCAGGTCACCACTTTTGAAGGGCTGGCAGACCTTTTGGTGAGGGAACAAGCCCTTAGCACTTTTCCTGAGGACATGAGGATCTGGTTAGCTGATAGACAATGTGCTACTTCAGATGAGTTGGGGAAGAAGGGAGACCTATACCTGGCAAGCAGAGCAGCTCTGCACAGGAAAGGGACCCCAAGTACTGCTCATGGGTCTAAAGGAACCCATAGTGGGCAGCACAGACTGCCCCAACAGAATCTGCCAGTAGCAGGGGAAGCCACTAGTCCAGGTACACATCCAGGAGCTGGGGTTAATTGTTTTGAATGCAACCAGTGGGGCCATGTGACATACAGATGTCCACGGAGGCAAGGTGAGGAACAAAAGGTGAGTGAGCCAGTAAGTGGGAAAGACAAAATGCCAATAGTAGGTTGTCTTGAGACAACAGGGATACCGAACTTCTATCCTGCAGATGTCCTGATAGGGAAGGATTTGGATGAGGCAGTACCATGTGCTTATGCAGTTACACGCAGCCAGACTAGGAGACAAGCATGTGGGTCTGGTAGACTGGGGGAGACCCAGACAGACTGCATACCTGCAGCCAGGACTGGTGAGGTGTTTACTTCAGGGAGGGAGCTACTCTGTAACAGTGAGACTGAATGTGAGCCACAGCTGCTTGTGGGTACTGATGTTTCCTTGGACAAAGTGACTGCAAAGGTAGAGGTGAGTAGGAGTACCCAGGCTGACAGTGAGGCACCACTGTCAGTGGATGCCAGACTTCCTGTTGAAGGGGAGCTGGGAAGGGTTACAAGGAGAGAGTTGAGTCAGGCTCACTTCTAAGACCCCACATTGCAAGGCCTGAGGCAGGAGGCACCTGATTCTCAAGGAAAGGGGGAATCTGTATACTGAGACAAAGGGTTACTGTACAGAGAGTGGACCCCTGAGGGAGGGCTAGAAGGTGAGAGAGTACAGCAGTTGGTAGTGCCTAGAGCCTACCATCTGGCACTTCTAGCCATAGCTCATGATATTCCCTTTGCAGGTCATATGGGCATAAAACATACAAAGAGGCATATTATGCAGAATTTCTATTGGCCTGGAATTTTCAGAGATGTAACAGGGTACTGCAGGACCTGTGAGCAGTGCTAAAAAGTAGAGAAGGCGGGAGACAAGGTGAGAGCTCCTTTAATGCCTTTGCCTGTGATTGAGGAGCCATTTCAGAGGGTAGCTATGGATATTGTGGGTCCTCCGAGTACCCCAAGTTCCACAGGGGAAAAGAACATCCTAGTGGTAGTGGATTATGCTACACGATACCCTGAGGCAGTGACTTTGTCCTCCATTGAGGCAGAGAAGGTGGCAAATGCTTTGTTAGAGATTTTCAGCAGGGTAGGTTTCCCAAAGTAAATACTGACTAACAGAGAAGCCAATTTCATGTTAGACCTGTTGGATTGTCTGTGGAAGTCCTGTGGGGTGAAGCACATGAAGACCACCCCCTACCATCCCCAGACTTATGATCTTGTTGAGAGGTTAAACTCTACAATCAAGTCCATGCTATGGGCATTTGCAGATCAGTTTCAGAGGGAGTGGGACAAATATTTGCCCCATCTGTTGTTTGCTTACAGAGAAGTACCCCAGGAATCCATAGGTTTTACACCCTTTGAGTTGCTGTATGGGTATAGGGTGAGGAGACCTCTAGATTTAATTTGAGATGAGTGGGAAGGTGAGTGTGAGTCTCACAAGGAGTCTGTTATGGCATATGTCCTAAACCTCAGGACATGGCTCAGGGAACTCATGGGCTTGGCCCAGGGGAACCTGGCAGAAGCCCAACAAAGAAAAAGGTGTGGTATGACAGGAATGCTCGAGCTAGAGAGTGTGCTGTGTGGCAGCAGGGAATGGTTCTCATTGCTGTCAGACACAACAAACTGCAAGCAGCTGGGGAGAGACCCTACAAGGTGGCAAGAAAGGTAAGTAATGATAACTACATGGTGGGACTGCTGGGCAGATGGCAGGGGTGGAAATTGTACCATGTTAACATGATGAAATCTTACCATGATAGGGAGGCCCTTGTGCTGAGCATTTGCAGTGGATTGCAGGAATCAGATCTGGGGAATGATGTCCTCAGTGAGGCTCAGGCTGACACCTCAGTGGAATGGGTAGCAATGTCCTAGCAGTTACCTCCTACCCAAGTTTGAGAAATCTGAGCAGTGTTGCAGGAATTTGGGGACATGTTCACTGGGAAACCAGGGTGCACCCACCTGGGGCAGCACCAGGTGGATACAGGACCCCAAAGGCCTATTAGGCAGGCCCCTTACAGAGTGTCTGAGAGTGTCCAACAGACTCTGAGGGAAGAGGTACAGGAGATGTTGGAACTAGAGGTGATTCAAGAGTCCAACAGTCCCTGGGCCTCCCCAGTGGTGCTGGTGCCAGAGAAGGATGGCAGCACCAGGTACTGTGTGGACTACAGGAATTTAAATAGTCACGCAGAGTCAGATGCTTACCCCATGCCTAGGACAGATGAGGCCCTAGAGCAGCTGGGTGGGGCTAAGTGTCTTACAACCATTTATCTCACCAAGGGTTAATGGTAGGTGCCCTTGACTCCCAGTGCAAGAGAGAAGTCAGCCTTTGTGACTTCTTTTGGCTTGTATGAGTTCACAAAGATACCCTTTGGAATGAATGCCCCAGTGACTTTCCAGAGACTGGTAGATCATATCCTAGCAGGAGAGTTTGCCCTTGCTTACCTAGATGATATTGCCATCTACAGCCATTCCTGGCCAGAGCACCTTCAGCATGTCAGGGAGGTGCTGGGCAGACTACAGGGGGCAGGGTTGACCATTACGCCAAGCAAATGTCAGGTGGCTATGGCAGAGGTCTCCTACCTAGGACATAGAGTGGGGAGTGGTAAGATATGGCCAGAACCTGCCAAAGTAGAAGTTATTCAGGCATGGCCAGCACTTGTTACTAAAAATCAGGTGAGGGCATTTTTAGGGACAGCAGAGTATTACAGAAAGTTCATCCCCAGTTACAGTACCATAGCTGCTCCCCTCACAGACCTGATAAGGAAGAACAGGCCAGATAAGGTAGTGTGGACCCCAGCATGTGAGCAGGCATTCCAGATGCTTAAAGAAGCTTTGGGAGGACCCCCTGTGTTAGCCAGTCCAGAATACAGCAAAGAATTTGTTGTGCAGGTGGATGCTTTGAACCATGGGATGGGGGCTGTACTTAGCCAGATTTCTTCAGATGGAGAAGAGCACCTAGTGGTTTATCTCAGTCGTAGGCTCCAACCCAGGGAGGAATGCTATGCAGCTGTAGAACAGGAATGTCTAGCCATACTGTGGGCAGTGCAGAAACTTCAGCCCTATCTGTATGGAAGGAAATTCACTGTTATGACAGATCACAACCCCCTAACATGGTTAAACAGAGCCAGCAAAATGCCAAATAGTTAAGATGATGCCTGGGGTTGCAAGCATATGATATATCCATGCAGCACCGCAGTGGGATTAGCAATGTCAATGCAGATGGGCTGTCAAGGCAGGGAATTGGGAAAGGTATACTCAGATTGACCTAACCCTCTCAAGCAACGTTTCTCAAGGATCACTTGAAAAACTAGCTTGAGTTCTCTGGTGGGAGATATGTGAAGATAGATGAAGGCTGCCAGCCTAGCCAGAGATAGTTTTATAGATAATTCTGTCATTTGTAAATATTAATGTAAACCACATGCTTGTTGTCTTAAATGGTAAAAATAGTGTTACATGTGGAACTGCAAAAATGTAACAACAGTGCACTCTGCTGTAAGGAAGCTAAGTCAAGCATTTTATGTCTGTCTTTGATCTTTAAAGTTGGTTCCAGCCTATCTAGATGAAGGAATTCTTGCTATTGTTTTAAGGCCAGAGTAATGGCCAGAATTTGCATGCATAAATGTCCTTAATGGCTTTGCTTCTTGACCTGGTGTGAACTTACCAACGAATGCAGCCTGTTAGCCTGGGAACCCAGGGAAGTGTGACGAATGATGTAATGTGAACCAGGAATGTGATTTTAAAAACAGAGAGAATCAGAGAGCATTAAGCATTTTTGTCTTGACCATCCAACTCAGTACTGCCTTGCTCTACATGTAAGTTTATCTTAGATTTGTGTTTTCTCTTAGAAATAGATAGAAACTATAAAGATTAGACTGTGGTTTTCTGTGATGTCAGAACTGTACTACTGAATTATTTTAAGTATTTCTCTGTGATCTCTGAACTCTTGACTAGCACTGTGTAGTAAAACGTATTGTTTTGTATTTTGACTATTTGTTATTAAATATTTTTAAACCCTTTCAACTGTGGATGTTTTTGTAGAGATAATTTAAGCTCTTCAGAGTACCTGCATGCCTTTGGTAAAATTGTACAAAGCCACTTCAATAGCTTTAGCCATGGGCTATACTACCAATTGGATAATAATATTGCACCGTAATAATTGGATACCCTTTTAAGGGCCTTTGAGAAGCTGATAAATATTAGTGGGTGGTGGCAAATGGGTACTATATTTTAGACTGGGCAGAAAAGGGGCACAGCTGGAGAACCTGTGCCAGCCTTCCCCAGGAGTGTATGTGTGGTTTTATAAAGTCTTATCTCAAAGTATGTGTGTGTCAGCTACTTGGGTAGGGACACAAAGCACTGGTTGGACAGAGAGGGTGCTGGATGTTTTAGCTTGCCCACTAGGCTGAGATCTGGACCCTATAGCTGTACCAGTGGGGAGTCTTATTCGGGACCTGGAGAGCAAGGGAATGACCAGTCCCGGACTGACTGTGATCTCTGTGTGCTCTTAAGGGAAATTGCACTTTACTGTCTATATTTGTTATTCTTTCCTCCTACATGAGATGCACCTCACTGGTGTTAGTGGTGAGGATTGAGGCTCCTTGATTGCTTGGCCAGGACATGGGTGTCACAAAGGGTATGGAAATATTGAGTGGATTTGGATAATCCTTTATGGATGTCGAAAAGCATAGGTTCATAGGTTATAGGTTCATAGGTTTATACTAGGCTAACTGCCCTAGGGCATTTATAAGCCTAGCCCAAAGTTATGTGGCTTACGCCGCCCCTTATGTTAGAAATACTGTGCCCATTAGTTTGTTGTGCCTCTGTCCAGTAGTGACACAGAGATGATTCCCGGGGTAAACCTACGATCTCCCATCCACCGGTCAAGATTTCTCTTGAACAGAGCCAGCGAGGTGCTCTGCCCCACATGGACTGGGATTTTATTCCACAGCATGGGGAGTCTCTGGGTGATAAATCTATCCCTCCAGCATGTCCTATTTATATCCGTGCTAAGGTTTAAGTCTCTTGCTCTAGTGGTTTTGGTGGATTTGGATTTTTTGAGGTGGAGCATGTCCATTAATTCCGGGTTGGTCATGGCATTGTATGGCAGGCACAGGTCACCTCTGAGCAGATGGTATGCAACTGAATAGAGTTGGAGTTTCTTCAGTCTGGCAGCATATGACAGGTTTTGGAGTCCCTTTATCCTTTTGGTGAGGAACTTTTGGGGTCTCTCCAATTGCTGCAGGTGTCAGGTGAGATACATCCCGAATGGGGCATTGTACTCGATCATTGGTCTGATAAGTGAAGGGTACAGGGGAACAATGACCTCACTTGATCTGGATGTGAATCCCTTCATGATCAGGTGGGCAATGTAGAAGGTCTTTGAACCACTTTAGCAGCGTGGCGTCAAACGAGAGGCCACTGTCAACCTGGGTCCCCAGGTCCCTGATAACCTCTTCTGTGCTTAGTGGGTTGCCACCTATATGGTAGCTTGGGGTTACCTTGTTTTTCCCGAAGGGATGACTATACACTTTTTTGCATTTAACTTCAGGCCATGGCTCTGGCACCAGCTATCAGATGTTCTTCGTCTTCCATTGCTGCAGTCCTGACTATTGGGTATAGTCCGCGTCCCAGTCGGCCCGAATACCAGAGTATAAGGCTGACGTCGGTCATGGCCTTAGACTGGCGTCAGTGCGTCAGGGTACTAATCGCATGACCGGCGTCATTTCCTCAGTCTTTTGCCGCATGGTCCGATGCAGAAGCAATTTTGCGAGTGCAGGTTGGCGTTCTGAGATTTTCGAAACCGGAGTTTCAGACCGAAACAGAGTTGGCTAAGTAACCCGTTGGGGAACATTTTGGTTTTTCTTGCCTCAGTATTTAACGGATGTCAGAAAAAGTGAATAACTGTATTTCTTGTGGGAAGCAGATACCGCATAGGGATTATCATACATTGTGTATACCTTGTTTAGGGCCTGAGCACGACGTTGTTGGTTGCCGCTCTTGTGCTAGATTTAACAAGCGCATTATTAAGAGGAGGCTAGATTGTGCTAGGTTAGTGTTTGGGAAGCGTTGCAATTATAATATGCCGTCGGATGCTCCGCCCGCTTCATCCAAGAAGCGCAAGGATAAAACAGTGAAGCCTAGGGGTGAGGAACCGGCAGTCCCGGACGTCGGTTCTTTAGTAGGCTCAGTGGAGCCAGAGGTTTTGCCAGGAGTCTCCGTGGAGTCTCAGGCAGATACTTTATTGTTACAGGATGTGCCCTCTCAGGAGGTAGGCCAGGCTGAGGGGGCTTCTCAGGTAACTGTTCTTCCCTCTCTTCCCAAGGTAGTTAGGGCCTCTCCTTCTGTTGCCAAAGCTTCTTTAAGAGGTAGGCCAAGTTCAGCTTCTGTGGGGGCTTCTCCTAGCATTTCGGGCTCTGTGCCTAAGAAACATATGCTTAAAATGGCAGAAGATTTGATTACTCTGATTAGAGGTTCTATGCCCCCGCCTGATAAGAGGCCTAGGGTGGAACAGGAGTTTGATAGTTTTGAACAGTGTACACAGGCTTCAGAGTCTTCTGTGGAAGACTTACAAGAGTTTCCTACTTATTCTGATTCTGATGTGGATGATTCCACTCCTACAGCTTCTCCTCCTGAGGATTTTTCATTTTCAGAGACTCTTCACTCCATGAGGGAGCACTTTAAATGGGAAGGCCAGGATTACTCTGATCCCAGGAAAAGGCATAGGGAATCCTTGTTTTTACCCCAGCATAGGCCCTTAGCTATTCCTCCTGTGTTGACTGTGGTGGAGGATGTTTTTGCAGAGGCTTCCCTGAACCCTGACTCCTTGCCTCCTGCTCCTGTTAAGCCTGATAGGTATTATAGGGTGCCCGAAGCTCATAAGTATTTGTTTAAGAGTCCTAGGGCGGACCCAGACACTGTTTCTCAGGGGCCTAAAGGTGTTAAAGCTTCTGTGGTTAAAAATCCTGTACCCTCTGATAAAGAGGCAAGGGCTTTGGATAGGTGGGGTAAGAAAGTGTATACTTCTTCCACTCTAGCCATGAGGGCGTTGAATTGTCAGTTTCACATGCTAAAATATCAGAATTATCTCCTTTCACAATTGAAATCTAAGGTGGATGCTTTGGCGGAAGGTATTGAGTGTAAAGAATTGCTGGATTTGGTTCATGTGTCTGAACAAGTGGGTAAGCATTCTTTGCAGTGTGGTTTTGATGCTGTTCAGGCCTCCTCGAGGGTGGCTGCTACTAGTTCTGTTCTTCGCAGACATGCCTGGTTGAAGGATCAGAATTTAGCTGAGCATGTTAAGACCAGGATTTTGGATGCTCCTTTACAGTCTGATGTGTTGTTTGGACCGCCTGTGGAAGCAGTTTTAAAGAAAATGGAGGACAAAGCTAAGTCTATGCAGACTGTTAAAGATTTTTTGCAGGTGCAGCCTCCGAAGTTTAGTAGAAATTGGCCTGCTAAGGGGTGGACATACCCTGCTTATGGTTCTCAGTCTAGGGGTAGGTCTAGACGTGGTAGGGGCAGGGCTCAAGGTTCGTTTAGGCCTAGATCAGAGAGTTCACCTGCTCAGACTTCTGGTGAGGGCAGGGGTCAGTCCTTTCGTAAGCAGACCCAATGACCTGCCTTTTCAGCTGCCAGTGGATTCTCGTCTGGCAGCTCCTTTGGGAGGAAGACTGTCTCTTTTCAAAGAAAATTGGGATTTAATCACTCAAGACAGATGGGTGCTGGATATCATTCATCACGGTTACAGATTTTATTTCCACACAATGCCCCCTTTCAAAGGCATGCCAGATGTTCCTCCTTCACAAAGAAAAGAGGCTCACAAGCAAGTTTCTCAGTTACTCCAGATAGGGGCCATTCAGCCAGTCCCTGTATCAGAAAGGGGCTTGGATTTTATTCTCGCCTGTTCCTAGTACCAAAGAAGGGGAACACGTGGAGACCAATTTTGGATTTATCTATCCTCAACACTTATCTGGACATTCCCAAGTTCAAGATGTTGACGTTACAACAACTGTTACCTCTGCTGGGCAAAGATCACTGGATGGTAACTTTAGATCTCAAGGAAGCTTACCTTCATGTGCCTATAAGGCTAGGTTGCAGAAAGTATCTGCGGTTTCGAACTGGAGATTTTCATTATCAGTTCTCTGCATTGCCCTTTGGCTTATCTACTGCGCCCAGAGTATTCACAAAGGTTCTGGCTCCAGTGATAGCTTACTTCAGGCTTCAAGGCATTCAAATCTATCCTTACTTGGACGACTGCCTGATTCTGGCTCAAGAAAAGGAAGACCTTCTACAGCATCTGGAATATGTCATAGCAGTGCTAAGATGCCTGGGGTATTCTGTGAACGAAATAAAGTCCAGTCTAGTACCCTCTCAAGACATGTGCTTTCTGGGTGTGAGACTGAATACAGCAGCCCAGATGGCCTTTTTAACCCCGGACAAACAAAAGAGTCTGTCACTTTACTTCCATCAACTATCTCATCAGTCCGTGCTGACTGCAAGGACAGTCCTTCAAGCATTAGGGTTCATGGCATCTTGTATTCTGGTGCTTCCCAATGCCAAACTGCATATGAGGAAGCTGCAATGGTATCTCAAAAATGTATGGACACAGCACTGCCAGGATTTGGACACTGTCATTCAAATAATACCTTGCCTTCAAAAGGAATTCTTGTGGTGGGCTCAGGAATGTCACCTAAACAAGGGACTCTCTGTGACCCGGCCAGAGGCGAGTCAGATTTTAACGACAGATGCCTCGGACACTGCTTGGGAGCTCATCTAAATGGAAAGTGGATACAAGACAAGTGGCCTGCCAGACTACAGCATCTACATATCAACATGAAGGAGATGTTAGCAGTCCAGTTTGCATTGATGGCTTTCAAGGAGTTACTTCTTCCAGGGCAGGTGTTGATTCTAACAGACAACACAACTGTCATGTGGTACATCAACAAGCAAGGGGAACACATTCTTATCCTCTATGCAGGCAAGCAATGATTTTATGGGAGACTGCGTTAAGCCTGCAACTAACTCTTCAGGCAAGGTTTCTGCCAGGAGCACAGAACTCCTAGCAGATGTGTTAAGCAGACAAATCATGGATCCCCACGAGTGGAAACTGGATCTTCATGTATTTCAGAAATTGACAGTGTCATGGGGAACTCCAGACATAGATCTGTTCGCTTCTCCACTAAACCACCAGCTGCCAAAGTATTGCACAAAGGGGTTTCATCACACAGCTTGGAAAGTGGATGCTCTGTCGTTCAGTTGGAAAAACCTTCATGTCTATGCCTTTCCACCTCTGCCTCTTCTTCCAAAGGTATTATTAAAGGTCAGACAAGACAGGCCAAGGATGATTTTGATAGCTCCAGATTGGCCTCGGCAACACTGGTATCCACTACTACGGAGTCTGGTAAGGAAGCCTCCATGGCCTTTACCTCTGATTCCTCATCTGTTATCTCAGAAGGATGGTCATCTGCTCAATGTCAAGCTTCACTCTCTTCATCTAACAGCCTGGCATATTCTCTCTTGAAGCACAGCAGGTCTCAACTTCCTCAACAAGTTTTAAATGTGATTATGGAAGCTAGAAGACCTAGTACAAGGAAGGTGTACGCAGACAAATGGAAGAGATTTTTATTTTGGAGTACAGCAAAGAATTTGGAGATTTCTGAGCCTAATTTGAGTGTGGCTCTTCAATATCTTACTGAGTTATTGGACAAAGGTTTGTCCTTCTCTTCCATTAAGATTCATGCTGCAGCAATTTCAGCTCATTATGATTGTGACCCACCTTTGTTTTCGCATCCTTTGTTCAAGCAGTTTCTTAGAGGGCAAAGAATATAAGACCCCCACGTAGAGCTCCTACTCCTGCTTGGGATCTCAATTTTGTGTTGGAAAAACTTACTCTACAACCTTTTGAGCCTGCGGCTACTGCTGAGTTGAAATACTTGTCATGGAAGACTGCTTTTCTGTTGGCCATTACTTCTGCAAGAAGGGTGTCTGAGTTGCAGGCCCTTATGGCAGTAGAGCCCTTTTGATTTTCCATAAGGATAGGGTATCATTACGTACTAATCCTTCCTTTATGCCTAAGGTGGTTTCTAGTGTGGCTTTAAACCAAACTATTCATTTGCCTACTTTTTATGCAGATCCCCAAAATAAAGGGGAAAAGATTTTGCACACTTTAGATGTACACAGGCAATTGAGATACTATTTAAGCAGGACTAAGGATTTTAGGCAGTCTCAGCAGTTGTTTGTTTCTTTTGCCTTGAGTTCACAGGGCAAGCCTGTGTCAAAACAAACTATTTCGGTGGATTGGCTTTTGCATTGCATTTTGTTATTCCCATCATGGCAAGGAGATTCCAGCTGGGATTAGGCCTCATTCCACTAGGGCTACTGCCACTTCAACAGCATTTCTAAGGGGGGTGGCAACTAAGGATATTTTGGAAGCAGCTACTTGGAGTTCAGTGCATACTTTCTCTAAGCATTATCATCTTCCTATCTACTCTAAGTATAGGGCTGGTTTTGCCACTGCTGTTTTGCAAGGCATGTTATCAGCTCCTACTTCCTTATAATTTGCCAGCCTCCCTTTCCTCTGCTTTGGGATTCTACCCAATAGTCAGGACTGCAGCAATGGAAGACGAAGAACATAGTACAGTTTTGTACCTACCATAAATGTAGATGTTCGAGGATTCCATTGCTGCAGTCCAATTTACCCTCCCTCCTTCCCCTCTGTGTTTAGGGGTGGTTGTGTAGGTGAGTTACATGCTTATATTTTTTGTATATATTGTTGTATATATTGTACATGTTTTTTGGTGCAGGTTTTTTGGGACTTGTCTTTTTGGGTCTTCTGACATCTGAGGCAAGAAAAGACTGAGGAAATGACGTCGGTCATGCGCATTAGTACCCTGACGTACTGACGTCAGTCTAAGGCGCCATGACCGACGTCAGCCTTATACACTGGTATTCGGGCCGACTGGGACGCGGACTATACCCAATAGTCAGGACTGCAGCAATGGAATCCTCGAACATCTACATTTATGGTAGGTACAAAACTGTACTTTTCCGTGAGACCCCTCTGAAGGATGTCTGTGTCCGATGTACTATCCACTATGGCACCCAGTTTGCAGTCATCCGCAAACTTTGTCAGCCATAGTCCTCCTATGTTTGCCTGTACTTCTGAGAAGTAGATGCCGAACAATAGGGGGCCAAGGACTGAGCCCTGTGGGACTCCACTTGTAACCGGCTTGGAGTCTGACATGGCTCCAGCAACTCTAACCCTGTGGGTTCTGTCCTTTAGCCAGTTTGCAACCCATCTTGTGACATATGGGTTTACATTTAAGCTGGTAAGTTTCTCTATAATACCCGAGTGGGGTATTGTGTCGAAAGCTTTTGCAAGGTCAAGGTAGGCTGTATGGACTGCCTTTCCCTCATCAATGGCCTTGGTGACTGTTTCGAAGAAGTCGACCAAGTTCAAAAGGCAAGATCTGCCCTTGACAAAGCCAAAGTGGGTTGGGTCTAAGGTCTGCAAGTCCCCTATGTGTTTATGAGTTCCATTATGATCCTCTCCATAGCTTTGCAGACCAGGCTTGTTAAGCTTATGGGGCAGTAATTACCAGGGTCCGTAGAGGCACCGCCTTTGTGGAGTGGGACCACAGTTGCCGTACGCCACTCCTTGGGCACATATCCTGTGGTGAGGCTAAGATTAAACAGCTGCCTTATGTGCGGGTTTTTGTTCTTCATTGAGTTCATGTAGCACACAGCCGGGGACCCCATCCGGTCCCATTGATGCTGTGTTTTTAGCTTTAGAGAGAGCAGCTTTCACCTGCGCATTTGAGATGTCTGGGAGGCTACTCTCAGTTGGGATAGTTATCTCTCCTTTTGGAGGGGAGAGGGGGGGGGTGAAGTTTGCGCTGAACCTGTCTGCCAGTATGTTGGCAATGTCTGTGGGTTCAGTGATTTTTGTATCATTTTGGACTAATTCTGAGCATATCTGGGAGTTTCCACCCAGGTTTCTGACATAGCTGAAGAAGGCCTTATGATTGTCTTTTGAATCTATGGCAATTTTTCTCTCAAAGTTGGCCTTGGATGATTTTATGAGGGATCGTAGTTTCTTGCTAGTGCTGATCAAAGATGCCTTCCCTTTTTGGGATTTTGCTCTATCATGTAATAGCTTTCTTCTCTTATTGTAAAGTTTGTTTATGGCTGGGGTCCACCAGACTGGACGTTTGCCCTTGGTGGAAAGAGTCTTGGTTTTATTTGGGATTGCCTGATCCATGCAGTCCTGAAGGCGTTCATAGAAGGCATTTGTAAGGGCTTCCGCAGCTTGGGTTGTGGTTTCCATTGGCTCGGTGGCCTTGAAGGATACCACACCTGTCTTGAGTAGTGTGAAGTTTGCTTTAGAGAAGTTCTTCACTGTGGTCTTTTTTGTTTGGGGTGGGGGCGGGATGTGGATTTCTAGTGAGATTAGTTTATGATCTGATCTCACCAATGAGGGATATACTTCCGGTGTGGAGCATTTTGTCCCCATGTTCATGATGATGAGATCTAGTATATTTTCTCCTCTTGTGGGGATGGTGACTAGTTGTTCCATGGCATTTGAATTTATGAACTCCAGGAACCTTTGGGCTAGAAAGTTTGGGCTTGAGTAATGTTCCCAGTCTATATTCGGGTAGTTGAAGTCACCCAATATGATGGTGTTTGGTGATACATTTATACCCTCCAGTGTCTTCAGGAAGGCTTTTTTTGCATTAAACAGGAGTTTAGCTAATGATGTAGCTGAAGAAGGTCCTTTTGAGAATGAGTTTTAATTATGCAATGTGAGAGATCAGACCTATAGATTATCATAACATCTGCATAAAGAAATAATTGTAAATGAAGAGGTATAGTGGAAGTTTGTTGATGAAGTCTGAGAACAGAAGAGGTATTAGAATGGAATTCTGTGGCACTGCATTGTGAATGAGGGAACTGTAGGAAAGAGTAGGTCCTATCTTTGCTTGGAATGAATGGTTGGATACAAAATCTTTAAACCATACAGTGACATTAGTGTGGATTTCAATGTCTTGCAGATGGAGGAGTGGAATTGGGTATTTGGCCATGTTAAAGCCAGAGCTCCATTAAGATTTTCTTTATCCATGTTAATTGAGATGTTAACAATCAGGGTCCATAGAGTTGACACTGCTCCTATCATCCCAGAATCCATGCTGTTTGAAGGAGAGCAAGTGGTTGCAGGTAAGTGATGAATAAGTTACATATGATTTTTTCAAGAATGTTACAAATGGTAGGTAGAATGGAGATGAGGTGGAAATGATTGCAAGAAGAGGGTTTGGCTTCTTTTGGTATTGGTCTGACAAAAGAGGATTTCTCAATATTTAACATAGTATTAGTGTTAAGACAAAGGTTGTAAATGTGCTTGCCCTTGGTGGAAAGAGTCTTGGTTTTATTTGGGATTGCCTGATCCATGCAGTCCTGAAGGTGTTCATAGAAGGCATTTGTAAGGGCTTCCGCAGCTTGGGTTGTGGTTTCCATTGGCTCGGTGGCCTTGAAGGATACCACACCCGTCTTGAGTAGTGTGAAGTTTGCTTTAGAGAAGTTCTTCACTGTGGTCTTTTTTGTTTGGGGTGGGGGCGGGATGTGGATTTCTAGTGAGATTAGTTTATGATCTGATCTCACCAATGAGGGATATACTTCCGGTGTGGAGCATTTTGTCCCCATGTTCGTGATGATGAGATCTAGTATATTTTCTCCTCTTGTGGGGACGGTGACTAGTTGTTCCATGGCATTTGAATTTATGAACTCCAGGAACCTTTGGGCTAGAAAGTTTGGGCTTGAGTAATGTTCCCAGTCTATATTCGGATAGTTGAAGTCACCCAATATGATGGTGTTTGGTGATACATTTATACCCTCCAGTGTCTTCAGGAAGGCTTTTTTTGCATTAAACAGGAGTTTAGCTAATGATGTAGCTGAAGAAGGTCCTTTTGAGAATGAGTTTTAATTATGCAATGTGAGAGATCAGACCTATAGATTACCATAACATCTGCATAAAGAAATAATTGTAAATGAAGAGGTATAGTGGAAGTTTGTTGTTGAAGTCTGAGAACAGAAGAGGTATTAGAATGGAATTCTGTGGCACTGCATTGTGAATGAGGGAACTGTTGGAAAGAGTTGGTCCTATCTTTGCTTGGAATGAATGGGTGGATACAAAATCTTTAAACCATACAGTGACATTAGTGTGGATTTCAATGTCTTGCAGATGGAGGAGTGGAATTGGGTATTTGGCCATGTTAAAGCCAGAGCTCCATTAAGATTTTCTTTATCCATGTTAATTAAAACGTTAACAATCAGGGTCCTGTCTCTGCTCCTATCATCCCAGAATCCATGCTGTTTGAAGGAGAGCAAGTGGTTGCAGGTAAGTGATGAATAAGTTACATATGATTTTTTCAAGAATGTTACAAATGGTAGGTAGAATGGAGATGAGGCGGAAATGATTGCAAGAAGAGGGTTTGGCTTCTTTTGGTATTGGTGTGACAAAAGAGGATTTCTCAATATTTAACATAGTATTAGTGTTAAGACAAAGGTGGTAAATGTGCTTAAGACATCTGGTGATGTAATTTCTGCAGTGGTACAAGAACTAAGGGCAAGTATTGTTAGGTCCATGTGATGAGTCCATAGGAGTCTGTTCAGTTATGGGTAAAATTTGCCTAGAGGTGATTCTTGAGAAGTAAAAAAGGTGGAATTATAGTTTTGGGGGAAGTTAGGCTGTCTGTTTTGTGTGGCTGCATTGAGGATTAGGTGAGGGTATGGGAAGACTTGAGAATTATCTGAGGAAGTCAGAAGGTGTAACATTAGCAAATGGGCAGGGTATGATTCCTAGATTGGATAATTCATTTGGGGTTCTTCCTGTTAGTTGACTTCTTGCAAGAATTGTTTAGGGAAGTGAAAAAGGGAGGTTTTGTTAGATTTTAGTTGTTTGTTTTTGAGTCTGTGGGTGGCTGGTTTGGTCAAGTTCCCCAAAGTTTTGTAATGGTCAAGGTTGTTGGGAGTGGTGTCTTGTTTTCACATCTTCCAAGTTTCATCACATAGTTTCATTACAGATTAAAGCTTATTTGGTGAGTCATTTAGTTTGGGGGGTCTTTCAGTAGCCTTGAGATCACTGGAAAGTGGGTGTCTTTAAGTCAGAATAGTAAGTCTGTTAGTTTACAGGTGGCAAACGGAATATCAAAAAGGGAGAGTATCGGTGAGACCAAGGAATAGTACAAGTGCTGAGTGTAGAATGGGTATTTTATGAGGGGTGCAGGGGTTTAGGGCTGAAAGATATTAGGCTGGGAGGTATTTAAGTTGTAGATTTTTATAGGGAGAAAGTAGTGAGACAATGATCAATAAAAGTGGTATGGTGAATGGAGACAGAGGAGATATTGTTGAGATGGGTTGTAATAGGGAAGTCAAGAAGTGAACTATGCTTAGATTTTGGGTTGGGTCTAGATGGGATATCTACTAGTTGGAGTAGGCTAAGATCTGCAAGATATTCAGTTAAAACATACTTAATTGAGCTTAGAAGGTTTAGGTTAAAGTTGCCCTGGATAATGAGTGTATTTGGTTTGATGTCAGAAAGTATGAACAAAAGTATTTTTTTTTTATCTGTGCAGTGAAGCAGGAGGTATGAGATAGGCAATGGCCAGCTATAGATGCTGTGAAGACTTGACTGGAAATTTAGTTATACACTAGTTGAGGTTGGAGTCAATGGGTGTATTGGCATGGGAATTAACTGAGATATTATTTATTTATTTATTTCCGGATTAGTCCAACTGAGTTTGTAACTAAACCCATTTTCAGTGGAGACCTGAGGGGAAAGGCCCCAGCAAACAGAAGTAAAGATAAAGTGACAATATACAAATATCACAATACAAAATAATTGTAAAAAGAAAAGGTAATTAGCTATTTGCATTGCATTGATAGTAAGCAACCCATTTTCAGTGGAGACCCAAGGGGAAAGAGCCCCAGCAATCATCAGCAAAGGTAAACATACAGGACAAAAACTATTAAAAATAACAATGCAAATACGAAATTAATTATAAAGAGAAAAACAAAAGAAAAAAAATTATAAACATTAAGGGTTGCGCTGATAGCAGTGGTCAAAATGTACTACATATGAGAGTAAAAACAAAAAGATAATCGTTGTTCAAAAGAAGAACAATGTACAGACATTTATAGGAAGTGGGAGAAAAAAAGATAAATAGTATGGAGAATGGGGGGGGGGGATAGGAAGGAGGGGGCCACAGTTGGGCTATAGTAGTAGAGCCGAGGGTTTAGGAGGTTAGTTTCAGCAGAAGTTACTAACAGAGAAAGAAAGTTAGGAGATGCAACAGGTTATACAGTAGGTCAGACTAAGACTACACATGATCAAGGCAACGGCATAATTTCAAGTTTAGTAGGTGGAATTTAAGCTCCTTTTTAAAACAGGGAAAGGAAAGGTTGGATCTAATATGGAGAGGGAGTTTGTTCCAATTCAGTGAGACAGAGTGTTTGTAAAGTAGTTTGCCAATATTCCTTTTGGGTTTATAAACTGAGAGAAGATGCTGATCAGCACTCCTTAGAGGCCGGGGATGGGGGAGTAACATGGGAGGAGAGAGAAGGGCAGGCAGAGGCGTTGTTGAGTATGGAAAAGGTAGTGTGGAGTTGCGATTGTAGGAGAAGGTGCAGAAATTCCAGCCACTGAAATTTGTTTAGTGAGAGGCAGTGATGTGAAGAGAGTGGTTGGTTTAGAATAAATCTGGCAATTTTGTTGTATGTTTGTTCCAGTTTCTGCACTGAGGTAGTTTGGATATTGGTAAGGCTGGGGGGAGCGTATAGAAGACTAGGTAAGAGAAATGCCCGTGCAAGAGTGCGTTTAGTGGCAGTAGTGAGGAATTTTTTGTTCTTATAAAGTAGTCCAAGTTTTTGGTGGGTTTTTTTTGATGGCCTGTTGTATGTGCAAGTCAAATTTTAGTCGGTCATCAGTTATTATCCCAAGGAGTTTGGTGTATGAGGCAGGGGAGATAGTGGTGCCGTTTAGGGAGGAAAGAGAAAAATTGGATTTAAGGTGAGAGGGTGTCTGAGGTAGGAAGAGAAGGAATTGAGTTTTCTTAGGGTTAAGGATTAGTTGATTGTTTCTGAGCCATTTTTCAACAGAGATAAAGGAACCCTGTTAGTGTGTGTAGTTCAGAGATCATATTGGAGGTAGATAAGACAGTAGAGTAATCTGCATATTGTATTACAGATAAGAGACTGCAGAAACTGCAGGATGAATATAGGTTGTTGTTAAAATGTTGAAAAGGAGCAGTCCAAGTATGGAGCCTTGGGGTACGCCTGTTTGAACAGCAAGGAAGGGTGAGAAAGCCTGCTGCCATCTAACACAGCTTATTTTCTGCCAGTAAGGTAGGATTGGACCCAGCCAAGAGTAGAAGGAGAGAGATTTAGGTCTGAAAGTTTGTTAAGAAGGATGGGATGAGAGACAGTGTCGAAGACTTTAGAGAAATCAAGAAATAGGAGATGAGGAAGTTGTTTTGAGTAAAGGGTAGTAAGGCAGTCAAAGTACTGTGTTTAGGGTGGAAGCCATGTTTCGAGGGGGTGAGGAGATTTTTGTGAATGAAATAGGTCAGTAGTTGAGTATGTATACATTTTTCAAGGATCTTAGAGAGCGGTGAGAGAATAGCGATTGGTCTGTAGTTAGAGAGTTCAACAGTTGCCACCTTTGTGCAGAGGAGTGGTGTAGAAGGATTTCCATATTTCTGGTATGGTAGATTCCTGAATGAAGCGGTTGATTAAGATAGATACAGGGTATGAAATAGAGTCAATAACAATTTTCAGAACTTGAGGGGGGAGTTTATCAGTGGAGGGAGAACATGGTTTTAGTTTAAGAAGCAGTGATTTGATCTATTTAGTAGAAACAGGTTGCAAGGTAAAAGACTGAGAGACAGAGGAGCTTAGAGGTTTAGGGGGAGGTGAGGGTGACACAGAAGAGTTGGGATGAGCAGAGTTACCAGAGGGTAGGAGTTTAGAGATGCTGTCTATGAAGTGTTTGTTGAGTTAGTCTGCAGTTTCAGAGGGAGAGTGATAGGGGAAAGGGTTAGCGAATTTGTGCAGTAGCATAACACCATCAGCAGGTCTGTTGCCTGGTAAGCATGAAATGCATAAATATCGCCAGGAAAGACATGATTTATATGGTGATGGCTATTATTTAGCCAAGACTTAAGGAGGTAAGGAGAGTGTGAGCTCAGAAAAGAGGTTATGCTGTCAGTCTTGTTTCTAATGCTTTTAGCATTAAGAAGTACACATGACAGAGGGCCTGACTTTGGAGTATGTGTAGGCTTGTGAAGCTGAGAGGTGTTTAGAGTTGATGTCATTGATGAGGAAGGGAGAAAAATGGGGAGTTGATAGAATAGAAATGCAAGAAGTAAATGAGGTAAGAATGAGAAAATATGTAATATTGCCAGAGGCATAAGTTTTAATGTTGTCATACTAGTGGCATGTGAGTTAGGAAGAGTGACAGTTTTAGAATGTAGTATATGAGAATGAGCATTAGACCAAGGCTTAGGTGGAAAATATTATAGTAGTGGGTCAGCGGGTGATGTTCAGAGGTGTGTGAATGCACCTCGACTTGATTTTGTGTGCCATGAGTGGAGTGTAAAAGTTAGTAGAATGTCTGAGTGAAGGATAAGTGTTTGAATGTGTTGTGTGGCTTTAAGAGGATAATGAGAAAATTGTGGGTGTGGAACAGAGGTTAAATTTGATTATCTGGGGTGTGGCTCAGGGAAGCACGGAGTTTGGAAGACACTGAAAGTTATTACCTTGTTATAATAACTTGATTTATCATATTATAATATGAATAAGCAATTAAGTATATTTATAGAGTAAGATGTTAGATAATATGTAGAAATCAATAAGGTACCAGCTAAAGGGTTCAAGTAAGACAGTTTGGAAACTTTAGTTTCAACAATTTGGATGTAGGATTGATGTAGATATATTACAGACTAATGATTGTAAGAATTTAGAAAACTGAGCAGTAAGGAAAACAATAACACAAAAAGTGATATATTGAAAGAAATATAGTGATGCTATAGGTGTGGGGCATTGGAAAGCTGGTTCAAAGGATAACGGTAATCAGTGAGATGAATGCTTAAGCACTTAGGGTTTGCAGATTAATGGATGCTTAAAGATTCAGTTAAGACTTTTGGAGAAATATGGCTGACAATGTATTCCTAATCTTCATCTTTAAGGCTATCATTTCATCTGCTTTTTTATATACAAATATAATATTTGTATATAAACTATTACAATGATACAATACACAATAATAATACAATACAAAATAATAATGTAATGTGCAGTGGTTCTCCAGCTACCTTTCTAACAGACTACAATCTGTCTGATGGCTCACTACTTGCTCCTGCTTCTTGCCTCTAAAAACAGGAGTCCCCACAGTTCTATCCTAGGCCCCCTTCTATTCAATATCTTTACCAACAATCTCCAGTCTGCCTGTAACCACTCTACTCTTATCCAGTGCGCAGATGACTCCACCCTCATCACCTCCTCTAATAACATATCTCATCTCCTTTCCCATACTCAAAACACATTTAACTCCATCGAAAAATGGCTTAATGAAAACCAGCTTATCCTAAACCCAAAAAAAACTCTTCCTCTTCCTACAAAATTCACTCTCTGGCCATAAATCTTCCTTTTCCATCTCCTCACTAGATAACACTATCATCAGAGCTGACCCTCATACAAAACTCCTTGGCACCATAATAGATGACCATCTTAAATTTGGCCAGCATATTCACCAGTGTATCAAAAAGACACATCAAAAATTAGGATTATTGTATTAAAACAAAAGAAATCCTTACCCCTGAAGCTAAACTGTCCTTAGCTAGAGCATTTCAACTACCAGGCCTCCTTTATACCACTCCCATACTCAGAAACTTACAATCCACATTAATCTCACAACTAGAACAAACCTATAATAAAATTGTCAGATTTGCAACAAACCAGCCTTACAGATCTGACCATTGCATTGTATGAAAACAACTGCAATGGCCTGAATTCCCCCACCAACTTCTTATAGCACAACTACAAATCACCCACTGCATCCTATACAATCCTACTGCTTGCCCCTCCCTCTCTAGTCTAGTCTCCTTCTACACCCCCACGAGATCGCTCGGAAGCTTTGAGAAACAACTCCTTGATGTACACAAACCCAGCAGAAATATAGGTAAACTTCTCTACAACTACAATGTGTCTTTAGCCTGGAACAAGCTTCTTAACTCCATTAGAAAACCTCACATTGTACTCAATTCAAAAAGCAACTAAAACTCTTCCTCTTAAGCTCAAGTACCTGTCCTTGCCAGGATCCTACCTAACCACTCCCATCCTTCTGACCTTACCTCATATCTTTCAACTCACTTCTCTCCCTCTATGATCAACCTCACAGCTATTTTTTCCATTCTAACTCCCTTTATACTGTAGTTTCTCTATACTGGTAATGTCACATCTCAGTATCCACTGCATTTTTTAACAATGTAATTGTGTATGTATGCATTGTATTCTATTATATTTTTGTTATTACTGAAACTCTTAGAAGACATTGACTCCTTCAAACTCTATTTTTGCTCTTTCCTAGACATCAGTTGTAAATACTTACTGTACACAGTCAATGATGCCACTTCCTGTCAATTTTAATTTTTTTGAAACTGTATTTTTTTGTACCCAGTCCTTTTTGTTCTTGTATATTTCCTTGTTGTACTATTTCACTCTAACTACTATGTATAACTTAAAATATATCATTCTATTTTACTGTGAATTTATTTATGTAAATACTCTGGAGCTTTTCACTTCAGGTCTCCACTGAAAATGGGCTTCTGGCCCAGTTGGACCAACCTGGTTAACAAATGTCAAATAAATAAATAAATAGAAATATTTAGCCAAAAGAATCGACTTTATTATCAGTTTCTATTTGCTGGAGTTTGCAACTAGCATATCTAACATACCTCTCAACATCGTAGAGCAAGAAATCTGGACAAAACCATAAATAATCTGGGGGCAAAGGCCCAAAAATAAGGACACATTTTAAATATTGCTCTTACAAACTTAGAAAGTTGATAGAATATCAATGTTTGCATTAGCATTAATTTTAAGAAGGCTATGAAGTCTGAAACTTAAATGTCTGTTATTATTTTCTGACTTCACTCCTCAATAATTTGGCAATGATTTGTCAGAAAACCAAAATGTTATGCGGAACTGACCAAGAATATGAAGCAAAAATCTAGACATTCTGTGAAAATACTGACAGTTGAGAGGTATAAGTATGCAGCTTGTCCCCACACTCCAATAACCTGACCTTTCTTCATACTGTCTAATTTTCCCTGGCTTGTACATTTTTTGTCTCACCAATTCCTTTCTAAGGGTAACTAACCATATAGTTACTATTGATATACTGAATCTATACTCACCTATATTCTATACCCTCTCCCATTTATCTGCTTCACATATTTGATAATCTGCAATCATGTTTCTTATCACTTCCTTACCGAGTGTTGACATTTAAGTCTTTGGACTTGTTCTTGACATTTTTCCTGTCTGTTGTTTGCATCCTCTTTTGCCACATATTGTACCTTTCCAGACATTTGATATATTTCCTCAGGTAAGATCCAAAACCTATGTACAGTAGTGTAAATTAAGGCCTATAAAGAGCTAAATCACTCACTTCTTCCTCAGTATGATCCACAGTGTCATTCGGCACTGTCTAGCACCTTTTCTGCCCCTCCATATTAGGTCCTGGTTAATATTGCTGTCTTCAGTACTCTCGCATTCTTTTCCTACTCAGTTATCCTTGCAGACTTAGCTAACCCTGCATTAAAAAAAAGTTTCTGCATCTACCTGTTCTGCATTGCTGTGCTTATATTCACAGATTTATTCTCCAAGAAGAGTTTTATTTTTGAAACTGTAAAATAATAACCCTGGCACTTTGGCCAGCACAGCCTTTACTATAAGTTAGTTTATTTAATACAGTAGACTCCCTCTTATCTGGTCCTGCTGGGACTGGACCTTAGGCTGGATAAATTAATGTCTGATTAATCAGAAAAAGCATATAGAATAGCATTCATCGGTTATAAATCAGCTAGAATAACAGGATGTGTGTTAGTATGCATTTTTCTAATGAATATGAAGTCTAAAACTCAAGTGTCTGTCATTATTTAGCCCAGAGGAGGCAGAAGTATTGCTCTT
The DNA here is from genome assembly GCF_019279795.1 of Protopterus annectens. Taxonomy (NCBI): domain Eukaryota; kingdom Metazoa; phylum Chordata; order Ceratodontiformes; family Protopteridae; genus Protopterus; species Protopterus annectens. Next base: position 849,735,538 of record NC_056731.1, read on the forward strand.
ATCTGTTGTCTTTTACTAGAGCTACAGTAGAAATTTGATAGCTGGTTAAAGAGATGCCAGATAAGAGGTAGCCTACTGTACTGCCAATTTATATGCATATGAAAATAGTAGTTTAATGCATACTTAAATTTACCTAAGCTGTGGTAAGGCCTACCAAACTTGATATGCATTTAGTATTATCTGAGACAAACAAGAGAACAAATTCCAATATGGAAGTTGCTTGTACTTCACCCATCACCGATCCTTGTGAGGGTAACTCAGCTCTTACCACAATCCTCTCTATGTATTATCTCAGTAAACCTCTCATTCACCTATTCGACTTTGCTATCGCCCACCTCCAGTTTTCTTACGCACCTGTTTTCTGGGCTGGGTCAAGATCTAAAGACAGGATAAGTGATGCCCACTTTATCCAGCACTTAACATGGCTCATTTATAGTATTTAGTTAAAGTTAATGACAAGGTCTTACTGCACAATTATAGTAATTAGTTAGAGTTAATGACATGGTCATACTGCACAGCTATAGCATTTAGTTAAAATTAATGGCACAGTCTTACTGCACAACTGTAGTTAATGACATGATTTTACTGCACAATTATAGTACTTAGAGTTAATGACATGATCTCACTGCACAGTTCTAGCATTTAGGTAAAGTTAATTACATGGTCTTACTACACAGTTATTGTAATTAGTTAAAGTTAAAGACATGGGGAAAATTCAATAAACCCTACATGGCTTGCTGAAATTGTATGCTTGTTATGAAAAACACACAATAATGTGCCGATTTGTATTCAGTAAGCAACTAGAGCCATGCAAACACAGTAAACGTCATGGCATGCTAATTACTGCATTAGTCGATATTGACCATACAATTGCTCTGCTAACAGTGGCCATTTAGGGTACATTAGTTGTTTACATGGCTAGGTTTATAAAGACCTTAGGGCCATTAGCCTAGTAACCTCCTGTGAATCAACAAATCCAAGACAACAGAGCTATTCAACAAACTATAAAGCAATTGTGTACACTTACGGTAGTCTTCTGCCTTGTATTCTAAAGCCAATTGGAATACAGCCACAGAAACTACATAGCAAAGAAATAATGTTAGGGGCTGCTGCTCTTCTACATGTGTCTATTTAATAGGCTGCAATTTATGCAGCTGGTGCTGTTGATAAACCTTGGGCAAGTATTAGAAGGGTACTTAGACCCTGTTTAACTTTTCATGGTCTGCATGAGGTGGAAATAGTAGAGGGCTACAGGGTGAATAGAGACATACTCCAGGAACTCTGCAACCTCTGTCATCCTTACCTGAGAACAAGGGCAAACTGAGAAGATCCAATTCCTGTGGAGATATGGAGACCAAGGTTTGTGTAGTACTTAGAATGTTAGCTACAGGAACCTTTCAGTGACTCACAGGGGACATTCTGGGGGTGTTACAGGTATCAGCATCCAGGATCCTACACCAGTTCCTGAATGTTATGCTACAGCATGCCAGTGACTGTATATAGTTACCTCGTACCTCTGAGGACAGAACTAGAACTATGCGGGAGTTCTTCCCCATAGCACATTTTCCCAAAGTCTTGGGTGCTATAGCCTACACTCACATTGAGATCAAAGCACCACCCAGGGAAAAGGGAAGGGCCTACATCAGCAGAAATGGGTTCTACTCCATTAACTGCCAGGTTATGTGTAATGCTGGAAGAATCATCTTGAATGTGTGTGCTGGTAACCTTTTCAGTTACCACAACTCCCATATCTGGCACACCTCATAGCTCTACCAGAGGTTTTCCAGGGGTGATGTCCCACAAGGTCATTTGCAGGGGGAATGCAGGATATGCACTCGAACCATGGCTAATGATGCCCATCAGAAATGCACACACACCCACAGCGGAAGGCTACAATGCGGCACATGCTCAAACAAGAAATATCGTAGTGTGTGTGTTTGGGCTGTTGAAATCACTGTTTTGATACCTAGATATATCAGGCAGGGCTTGGGAGTACAATCCCAGTACTTGTACAGAACTTATCACAGTCTGGACTATCCTGCACAGTACCATCCTGTGAAAACAGCTACAGCAGAAACACCAAAGGCTACAAGCAAATGTTCCACCACCACTAACAGGGTTACCACATCCACATGCAGGTGAGGAGTCAAAGGGGGAACCCTCAGCTGCTGTGGCTGTAGGCTGATGTAGGTGTGCACAATATGCCCTTCTCCTGGCCAAGAGACAATGGACTGTGCACATGCTCACCACCTAAAGGGTATACCCTTCATCCTATGCACATACATAGAGTAAAATTGATGCCAGGCAATGCTCACAACCTTTACTTACTCATGTAATGGTTGTGTACTACTATCATCAGACAGAGTCAGCCTTAAATCACAACACCTACAACTGCAGGACTAATATGTTAAGTGTTGAATCTGTACTATAAAAATAAATGTGTAGGAACTTGATTGAATGGTAGATGCCTGCCTAAGTGGTACCTGTAAATGTAGCTAAGTAGAATATGCGTGAGTTGTCCAGAAATGCCATCAATATCTGACATAACTGACATCTGTAATATATGCATATGCAGTTTACCAAATAACCTGGCCCATTTAAATGAAATGCCTACTGTAGAAAAACATTCCAAAAAGTGTACTTATCCCTACACTCTCACAAGTGGAGTAATAAGCATGATTGAAGGCTATTTTCTCCCCTTCAAATTCTCTAGCTACACAGTTACCTTTCAGTGTATATTCAGCCCTTTGAGCACTCTGAAGATGCAAATGAGGTGTGAACTCCTTAGAACTGCTGAATACCAAACCTTTAACTTCATGTATCAGATGTAAACATAGTGTAGCCTCTACACCACTGTTGGGTACTAATGGCTTGCAACTGTGAAGGATGATTTTTACAGAAGCAAAACATAGCAATGCACAGACACCCTTCCTTGAAATGGGTGTGTCAGTGGGGAAACACAAAGTGTGGAACTAACTGCTGTGAGCTTTTAAACAAAACCAAATACCCCACATGTATATTTCCTTGACATATTAGCATGATTTCCTGCCTTTGCTGAAAACTGTTGTTGATTGTCATGTATTTATATCACACCTCGGAGTACCTCAGGGTTCAGTCCTGGGACCGCTCTTGTTTGGCGTCTACTTCTCTGAAGTACAGGCCAGCAATAAGGGACTCTGGCTAACAAAGTTTGCAGATGACTGCAAACTGGGAGCCATTACTGAATCCCCAAATGATGTGGATATTCTACAAAAGGGCCTTACAGAAACAGATGCTTGGTGCTAGAGTCATGGGCTCACACTCAGTGCCAAGAAATGTGTAGTTATCCCCTTTGGGAAAAACCATGTACTCATGAATTACCACATAAGTGGCAGAACACTAAACACCGAAAGTGTGATAAGGGACTTAGGGACACAGGTGGACAGTGGTCTCACCTTCGATAACCACATAGCCACAACAATCAGGAAATCCGTCTATGTGGCACACCTCATCACTAAGGACTTTTCATCCAGAAAGAAGGAGGTTATTGTCCCACTGTACTCACCCCTCATTAGACCCATTATAGAATACAATGCCCCATTTGGTATGTACCTCACAAGACATCTACAACAACTGGAAAAGCCACAGAAATACCTCACTAAAAGAATCATAGGCCTAAAGCAGATGCCCTATGCTGACCATCTAAAAAAACTCCAGCTATACTCTGTCAATTATCGCCTACTCAGAGGCAATCTCTGCTTAACATACAAGGCCATGTCAAACCCAGTGCTTTTGAACATGCTACACTTAAAGAAATCCCAATCGCTCAGAGCCACACACTCCAGGGATCTAAACTTGGTCAGCACAATGAACAAAACATGCTGGAGGGATAGGTTCCTGACCCAGAGATTCCCCATACTCTGGAATAGACTGCCCATGCATGGAAGTAAATATTCTGAGAAGAAATAGCGAGGGGATTCTTATGGCTAGGCTTGTATAGACACTACGGCCGATAGCCTAGTACCAACCTATGAACCTTGAAAGAGTTGTCGGAGAATATGTACTAGAGATGGCATGTGTGATAGTAAAGTAGAGATAAGGGAATTATTTCCAGAATGCAAAGAGAAGGCAGAGCTGCAGTTTTGCAAACATATTCATAAATATTTTGTGTTCACTCATTCCATTAAATATATTATGCACACATTTACAATCAATTGAGAATGTCCATCTGTATGAGCTGTTTAATACTGGAGATGAAATGTGAATTGCTTGTATGCACATTATTTGATTGGTAATGCAGAGCTGTCTGTGGCAAAGAGAGATAACCCACTACAAAAGTGTTGTGTAAGTGCAATAGTCTGATGGTTCAAATCCAGAGGTGTCTAATTGTTTAATCTTTGTTAACTATTTGGGGACTCAATGATTGCATCCAGTTTGCAGTCATCAGCAGACTTGGTAAGCCATAGGCCATCTACTTTCACCTGTATTTCTGAGAAATAGATTCCAAACAGTAGAGATCCCAGCACAGATCCTTGTGGTATGCCACTGGTAACTGGTTTTCTAGTAGAGGTAGAATCCCCAACTTTGACAGTATGTGTTCTGTTGGTGAGCCAGTTGGCTGCCCATCTAGTGACTTATAGGTTAATCTTCAGCTGGGAGAGTTTCTCAAGGAAACCTGAGTGGGGGATTGTGTCAAAAGCCTTGGCTATAGGCAGTATGTACTGTTTTTCCTTTATCCAAGTCTTTGGTGACATTCTTGAAGAAGTCCACCAGGTTCAATAAACACAATCTACCCTTAACAAAACCAAAAGTCAAGAGTTTGAAGGTCACCTATATCCTTGTTGGTAAGGTCCATGATGATTTTTTCCATGGCATTGCAGGTAAAGTAGGTTAGGCTTATGGGTCTATAGTTCCCAGGGTTGGTTGATGGACACCTTTTTTGCAAGGGGATTACTGTTGCTGTTCTCCATTCTGCTGGAGCAAAGCCAGTGCTCAGGATGAGGTTAGAGAGAATAGTGGTTTTACTAGGTCTTGTTTTAGATTGTTTAGTAAGCAGTCTGGGATGTTATCTGGTCCCATAGAGGCCATGTTTCTGGCCTTGGAGAGCACAGATATGACCTACTCTTTGGAGATGCTAGGTAGAGGACTGGTGTCAGGTATGCTTTGGAGCATGGCTGGTGAAGACAGGGGGTGAAGTTTCCACCAAATCTATCAGTTAGCAGGTTAGCAATTTCCTCAGTTTCAGTATGAGAGATACTGGCCACTATAAATTTAGCACATAGTTGGGTGTTCCCTTTTAAATTTTGGACGTAGCTAAAGAATGCCTTATGATTATCCTTAGCTAGGGATGCTAATTTAGCTTCATAACTAGCTTTAGAGGATTTTACAAGATATCCGATTTGCCTTTTCAACCAGTGGAGGGTATCCTTCTTCTGCTGGGTAACTTCCCTCTTGTTCTTAGACATCAGTTTCTTCCTTTTGTTATTTAATCTATTTATACTTGAGGTCCACTAGGGTGGCCTGTTTTTTTTTTGGGAAGACCTGATTTTGATCCTGTCAGGTACAGCTAAGTCTATACAGTTGTTTAGGGGATTATACAGGGCATTTGGGTACTGCTCTGCATAGCAGTCATTGTTGGCTGTGTTAGCAGGGCGTTTGAAACTTTTTATATTATTGCCTAGTAGGCTGCAGTTTGCTTTAGAGAATTTTGTCAGTTTTTTTGCTGCTGTGAGGGTGTCAAGTCTGATCATTACTTCAAATGAGACAGATTTACGGTCTGACCTTACCAGGGAGAGCAACGCACAGTGGGTAGTGCAGACACCCCCATGTTGGTAAGTACTAAGTCTAGGACATTTGAGCCCCTTGTGGGGATGCAGACTAGCTGTTCCAGGGCATTTGTATTGAGAAAGTCCAGAATTTGTGCTCATCTATGTCACCCATTCAATGGACGGATAGTTGAAATCACCCACAACCAAAGTGTTTGGCTGTATAGTGAGTGACTCTAATAAGTCCAGGTCAGTGGTGTGCAATTCTGTCTCTCTGACGTCTCGGCCTCAGCCTTCAGTGGTGTGCTTTTGTTGGTTCATGGTGGGACCTGCAGCTAGCAATGATGTGGCAGGGTGCTTTACTTAGAGTTAGTTGGACCTGGAGTAGCTCAAGAGAGTCATACTGTTTAACCAGTCTCGAGGTGTATTTGGCTTTAATGAAGATGAATACACCTCCACCTTTGGTTCTTTCACACTCATTTTCAGGTCTGAACATGTGGCAGGCATTGTAGCCTTGCATGGTCTTGAACTCTGTCTCAGTGACTGCACAGATATCAGCATCTTCCATGGTGAGGAGTGCTTCCAGGAAGTAGAGTTTCCTGTTTAGGCTGTTAGTATTAAGCAGCATAACCTTGAGTTTGTCTCGAGTGGATTTTTTTTTTACGTTGGATATTTTGTTGTTTTGGCATTGCCTAAAAAGACACTATGGGGGAGGCAAGCACCTTTACCAGTATCTGAAAGGCTAGAGGAGACAGATGAAGACCATCTCTGGCAAAGCAGCATGATCTGTCAACCATGTCTTCCCAGGATTGACAGATACTGGATCCCCTGGACTGACATCAGAACTAAGCCAATTGTTGAAGTCAATCATTTTTTGTCTATATTGTGGCATTATCATGGGTAAAGATCGAATGCTGCATAGGGCTAGGGCCATACCTGCCTAGGACACACAATCTGAGAGTTCAGTCATGTTTCTCTTCCTATAGTTCAGAGAGGTACATCTCAAGTCATTCACCCCAACATGTAGTATGACAGAGTCATAGCGGTAATTGTTGTTGAGTGACTTGAGTGCATATGTGATTTGATGGATCTTGGGACCTGACAAGCAGCTGACTGTAACCTTTTCCTTGTCCGGCCTGGTGTGGGGATTATCTGTGTGTCGCCTATGACCAGGACATTTGTTTTTGGGGTATTTTGCCTTATGAGCTTATTTGCTGGTATGTGTGTGTGTTGTTATATGTAGTGGATTCTGTTTGCTTTGTAGTGTGTATGTGGTTTGCCCTTGGGAGGTCTCTGATTTTTTTTGGTAGGCTTCTGTTACGTACCTCCTCATATGTGGCTTTATGTGTTGTGACCTTGTTTAGTGTGAGAGGTGATGTGTGTGTGCTCACAACCTGTTTGATGTCCGATTTATGTGAAAGAATTGATTCCAAATTCATAGTGTAATTACATCTCTCACATATTGTATTTGTTTGTTTTAGGAGTAAGCGGTTGTCAGTATACATGAGGCAATTACTGCAGTGCCTCAGGATGCCCATGTCAATCAGGATGGCCAGAGAAATGGTTGGAAACTGTCCATTATGGTAGGTTTTTATCATAATTACTACTAGGGAGTGGGCTACTTTGACCCGATTTTGCTCAAGGATTAACAAAGGGGCTTATTCTACTGAAGGCTAGGGGTGAAAACCATGGTAACCCTTTTCAGAATGCAGCTGAGTTTGCTGCAATGCAGCGTGGAAGTTTGGGAGGGTTCACTAACAGATGTTTAGGAGAAAATTGTCTTTCAAGGCATTTGTGTCTATACAGGGCACTGCTGAACCCTATTGAGTGGTGCACAGCTATGTGCAAATGCAAGACTTAAATACAGGTGAAATTAAACACTTTTAAGCTAAACTTCCAATGGGAAAGCACATAATGAGCTTTCCTCCAGTAATCTCCAACTCAGATGAGGCTCAGACTACACACTTCTGCCACAAGGGTGAAGACAGGGCCTTCATAATGTAAGATGTCTGGAATAATGTCAAGTGTAACAATACAGTCTAGATTCAGCCGATCTGAATCTAGTCCATGCTATGTATTAACTACTTAAGGCAAAAGAACAGCTTTTTTAAAGTGCAGAAAAAATACAGTAACACTCAGCAAAATGATAAAACACAGTCAACAAAGTGCAAAGAAAACTCAAAAAGTACTTTTTTTTAATTTTAGCAGTGGATGCTTTGGATTTCAGCAGAATCTCTCCATATCTGTGGCAAAAGTCGTCAAACGTTGAGTAGCTCCGATACATGACCTGCAGTGGTACTGCCCTCTGCACAAACTGGCAACAATTCAAGCAGATGTAAACAGTGGGAGACTATGGAGAAAGTTTACTATAGAGGATTTCAAACTGGAGAGGTTTGCTTATATACAAGGCATGGGAACCTTCCTAATGTAAAACAAACTGGTTTTGAACTCAAGTGTAGTAACAAATGCTTTACAGAATTCCTTCAGTATCAGAAATCCTTGGAAATAAATTCATTAACCCTGAAAAATGTTCAACAAAATACAGAAAAAGTGCACAACATAAGAGAATATTTTGGCAGACTCAGGAAAACTTTGGCAAACTCAGAACAGCTTTTTCAGTACTGGTGGAGGTTAAGGAATATGAGAATACTGTTAAAACAATCTAAGAGCAGTACAGTAACAGATGGTGTTTCTTTATGAAGTGCAGGCTGAAAAACTGATAAATTCAACAATATCAGTAAATGCAGCACAGAAGTGTTAAATAGTACTGAGACAGTAAGAGCAACTGCACAAAAAATACTTGTATTAGCTTTGTAGGTCCAGATGATTTTAGAAGCAATCCAAGTCTTGTAGTTACAGGTGTCCAAGTCAGGCACAGGGAAGCTCTGAAAAATGATCGACTTTAAAGTTTTTTTGACAGAAAGGTATTATTACTGCTTGCACACATATACTTTTGTAGGTTTTATATGTATTGTGTGTGTAATTGGATCTAGGTCATTTGGTTGACAACTCATATGACTGACACTCATTTGGTCGACAGCACATTTGGCTGACAAAAAGTATTCAAGGCAAAAACCTGAGATTTGCCCCCCTCCCCACTGTTGTGTGACCGTGGAGTTGTTATATATAGTTGGGGGGTGTGGGGGGTGTGGGGGGCGAAGCCCCCCACCTAGAATGTTTGTCGACCAAATGAGCTGTCGACCAAATGAGTGTCAGTCATATGAGTTGTCGACCAAATGACCTAGATCCGTTTAACTGGTTCAGTATGACAGTGATGATTATGTAATAAAAAATGCAGTTGTGTATTTCTGATGGACACAGTAGTTTGCTGACAATCATCTACACCTTTCCCATAACCCAAGTATAACTGAAAAGCATAATGTATTATGAGGTATGTATCATAACTCCAAACTCTATTACTAAAGTCATGCAAGTCTATCCATTTCCAGTATATTGTCAGACATTAGTCCTGTATCACACCTGAGAATATGTAAGCCAGAACCTTGTATTGTCACATACATACAGGTCTAAATGATGTATAGTCCCAGTCAGTCTTTAAATTGTATCTTTAATGACCATGTTTGGCAAACACTTCTGTGGCAATGAGGAATAATAACTTGTGTGGAAATGTGTGCATTCCCTTTTACACAGGTTTGAATCCCACATTGTACAAATTACTTTTAACAGTCTATAAGTCCCCACAAGATGTGTGTCAAGTCATCTCGGTGATCTCTCCAAAATCATGGTTTAAAAGCCAAGTCATTTAGCATTTCAATGTTGACCACTGGGCAATGTGTGACCAGGTATAGTAGCACACGCCATAAATCAATGCCTAATGTCACATCATCATTGCCGTTTCATAAATTCCCTTCCTCTTTGTTTGGCAATATTTCTCTCTGCTTACTATCACAAAAACATGGTTGGTATGGTTATGCATGTTTCCACACTAGCCATAAAACATTGGTGGGAAACCATTGCAACTATTGTTGGAGGACCTTTGCAGATATGGCAGGAGATGGGAAAGTTGGTGCCACATTCAAGACACAGAGGTGGGGTATGTATGGAGAAGTCAAAAATATTTGTTGCACTCCTTGTGAAGCACTACAGCTGTAGGATACTGGAAGGAGACTTTTCTGGGTCTCAGCACAAGACTGAAGTTTGGAACAGCCTTGCCAAGGCTGTGTCTAGTGTGACTGGAATACCACGCTCTGAGGAGCAGTGTAGGCACCACTACAGTGCCCTGAAGAGGTGTAAGCAGGCATAACCTGACCAGTGACTGGATGAGTTTTGAACTGATGACACTCCCTAGTTGTGTAAGTATACAGATCGAGCAACTTGAAATGATATGGAATACTGCTCACAACCAAAACTGGTATATGGAGTGCTTTCCTGTCTCTTTTTCTCTTACTCTCTATTTTACAGCTACAGAGGAAATCCTGGCAAACGGAGGCACATGTTGAGAGGTTGGAGCAACTCAGAGGCGCAAGGGGTATGTTTGCAGCACAACTAACCTTGATTGTAATAAATATATTGTGATTCCATTGATCAGTATCAAGTTCAGCTTGCATATCTTAACTGTAACAGTAAGTATGCATGCTTTCTTCTGTAGATCTTGGTAATTGTATTAGGCAAGTGTAATAGTGCATTCAGATTATATAGATTCAGTTCCCACATATAACCTATTGATTTACATTCAGCAAGTATTATTTTTACATTTGAAATGCAGCAACATTGGCTTTAATGGCATGTTGTTAATTTAATCTGTACTATGTTTGGAAGCATATATGGAATATATGCATATTACAAGGATTACTTGTAGCAATTCACAATCATTTTTGTGATTGTGAAAGCTCTATAGCTACTAAAATAACAAAAGCATATTTATTTTAGTAAAACATAAATGGGACATTTCATGGTTCTAATATTCTATTTTCTATTTTGTCTCACCCTACCCCTTATTTCTCTCTCTTTTTTTTTCTTGTGGGTTACCAGGAAGCACACTGGTCTAATGTCATACTTTTCTGCCAATAAATCAAATGCAATTCTGCATAGAAAAGTGGGCCAACCAATGTATCTTGGCTTGCCAACCCTCCACTGGCTGCCACACTAATGCCCAGCACCTCTAGGATGTATCCTGGCAGTACTGCCTCCACAGCCCCTGCACTACCTGGCCTATCCACATCAGGTAACATTGCACCAGCTTTTGGTGCAGTGGTACCCTCTGGTAGTATTGATGGAGGTAGTCATTATGTCACCCATCATGAGTTGCCAGGGATGGTGAACAATTTAAAAAAAAACTGGCCTTGGTGTCTGCATCAGGCACATGGAGAGGTTGCTCATTAGAAGAGAAAAGAGATTCCCACACCAAGTAATCTCATAGGGAACTGAGGGAGGGAACAGTGATGGCAGTTCTGAGAGTGAGGACTAGATTTTCACTGTTCCCATGCTTGAAGGGCATGTGCCACCGATGTCCCTTACCTATCCCTAATCATGATGCCCGCAACCTTTTGTGTCAGTCATCATCCCTTTGTCTGTCTTGTTTGTCCAGTTTGTCTGCACCTGCTTCCTCACCTACCTTACCTACCTGACCCTCACATTCTTATGTTCCTTCCCAATGTTTATCTCTTTCTTGAAATTCAAAAAAAAAAAAAAAAATTGTCCCTTAAATAGCTCTCTTCTTCATGTGTCTTCTCGGCACACTTTATTTGGTCCAGTTGTGGTGACAGGCTAAATTCATCAAATATTATCTACATGTGCATATTACTTTGTTGAAGAAGTGGAAATCTATGTTTCTTTTCTAATTTTCTCCTTCATTACCCCCCCATTTCACCACTTTCCTATCAACCTCATTTTCACACATTTAATCTGATCAAAAGATAGAATTACACAACACACATGGCCAGAACTGGCGTATAACATAGACTTTACTTTTTGTCCTTTGCATTTGCATGGAGTTTGGCATTGCACTCTAATGCTGAGTGGTGGTGAATGGCTGTTCATGTGCTATGGCAAAACCTGGTAAGTTTTTGCCATCGGTTGCACTAGTCTGGTGGTGCTTAAACATGCAGTGCTATAGGAATACAGAGTGAAGACAGAGTACAGGCCCTACTTTAAAACAGTTACTGTAACAGTTCTTAGACTGCTACTTGTAATAAACTGCAACTTTCTATGTGGTGTGGTGACATGAATCACTTGATTGAGATTTTTTTGCCCATAACATCACAGGTTCGATTCCAAATGCATCTAACATCATTTCTTAGTGCTATATGTCTATGATATGTTTAATCATCCACATCTTAACATTTGCCACAGTTATGAGTTCTCATGGACATATACTGGATACTGGCCAAAAAAAAAAATATTTGCATTGACATCCATCCCCACAACTATGACATATTTATCCAGCATGTTCATAAGCCTGTTGTCCCTCTCCTACCCTTCTGTACCCTTACCTTGGTCACTTCATGCTGCAGGGCATGGCAGATTAATAATGAGAACAGACCAAAAGCATATTCAGAAATGTTACATTATACAAAACACTGTTATGTTTATGTTCATCTCTCCTTGTATGCATCCTTTCATTCCCACCCCTCTTTACAGATGTGTATCTGTTAGGCTGATGGATTCACAGGTTGTACCATACTTTCTGCATACTGACATGACTCTGCTGATGGAGAATATAAACATGTTACTTTGATTCAATAAGGGATCAGTGCTGTAGTGTGCAAGGTTTCAAAATCTGCTGTAGGATTCCCTTTGTGTCATGCACATGTGATGACGGAAGAAATGTTCATCTGATATGATGTGGAAACTGTCCTTACTGTGAAGAAGCATAAAACACAAACTTTTCAGGATATCTGGCCCTACACAAATAGTTATATCTGCTGAGTCATACTAATCATTAAAAAGACGTACCACACCTTGTAGTTTGTAGCAAGCTGTACAAACAATTAACTTATGAGTTGCAGTTAGGCCTACAAAGCAGCTACTATTTGTACAAGTGTATTGAGGTAGGCATCACTGATACAATTTGGGAAAGACATACACTTGAATGACTCATTGATAGTCGCATTTGCACTCCTGTTCACATTTACTTAGATAATCACATCCTGACACCATTTGTAAAAAAGAGAATAATCTAGATTTGAACCCTTGCTCACCTGTGCTTTGCTCAGGAGCTCATTACTCTTACAAGCTGTGGCACAGAAAAAGCTAGGCAGCAGGTGTATTTTCCACACTCAGTACTGTCCAGATGCTGACGGACATGTATCACTGCCAAGCCTGTTTGCGTGAAGGAAGGCATACTACATTAAATTTTCCACTGTTTTCCTTACACAGAGAAATGGGTTTGCTCAGCGCTTAATGTCATGCAAATGGGGAAGGCAAGGCCAATAATTATTTATGTAATAACATTTTGCCCCATCATTTCAAAGATAGATTACAGCATCCACATCATGCTAGCTGCCAGTAGTTTCTCCAATAACATATCTTGCCAGGCTGACACAGGACACATTAACAGCAAACACATATTCTGCAGTTAACCCCAATCAGATCAGTTACAGTATGTCCCTATTTACACACAGTTTGGCAATGAGCACTAGTGGGCATTGCTACTTCAGAAGTTCAATTTGAATTCCTAACGTTCAGAAGACACATGCGCTAATACTTTGACATCATCCGTGCAAATCAGCTTCTTGATGCAGTTTGTGAAGAGGTGTATAGCGTGTCTAACACTGGTTACTGGTCTGTAATCCTCCACTACTTCCAAATGCATTCATATACACAAAAAGGCAGTGACGTGTCCTTCAGTAAACACATACTATTTGATATTCATGTGTGTCATGCAGCAATGCACTTGCAAATGTTATATCAGGACTTCGGCCATTATCATACCCCAGAAGTACACAGCATAACTGCATTGTTACATTTGGTATGGGTTTATAGTGACACTGGACATTGGTCATCCATGACCATATCCCAGTGATATTGTCAGTAATTTGTATTAATGTGGGCATGCCTTCATCTGAATATGAAGACACATAAAACCATCATTGCATTACTGGTGTTTCCAAAATGTGTGTTTGTGTGCCTCATCTACACAACATCCAGAGAAAAAGGTACATGTCTGTCTCACTTCTACAATATGCATTCATGACAGCTTCTTTCACCTATTTTGCCAGGATGTATTTATTTGTACTTTTGCAACTTGCGCTCACGCTATCATATCACAAGCACTGGCTTTGCAAACATGTGTCATAACAGTATATCTTACCTGTTATGCTATGAAGCTGTCATCCTCTATAAAGTGCACTCTGACGTTGTTAAAATCAGGCATCTGCTGTGGCACAAGCATTAAGTACTGTGTTCTCTAGCTTGTGTAATTATATGGGTAGGGGTTCTAATCTCACAGCAGTCAACCTCTGTGTGTATGTCTATGTCTGTGTATGTGTAGTCAGAAAAGCAGCAGTCCAGGTCATGCTGTCCTCACTTAAGTAGCATTCAGAGGATACCTTTACACTGCTACATGACTCCACAGCAATTCTCTTCTCATCATACACTGGTGATGTCATCTTCTGTAAAGTGCACTCTGACACTGTTGAAATCAGATTTCTGTGGTGGTGTGAGCATTAAGTACTGTGATCTCTAACTTGTGTAATTAGATGGGTATGGATTCTAATCTCACAGCAGTCAATCTCTGTGTATCTGTCTACTTCTGTGTGTGTGTGTGTGTGTGTGTGTGTGTGTGTGTGTGTGTGTGTGTGTAGTCAGAACAGCGTGAATCCAGGTCCTGCTGCCCTCATTCAAGTAGCATTCAGAGGATACTTTTACACTGCTACATGACTCCACAGCAATGTCATACAGCTCTCTCAACATCCTCTTCTTGGTATACACTGATGGTGTCATCCTAAAGTGCATTCTGGCACTGTTAAAGTTAGATTTCTGCTGTGGCGCAAGCATTAAGTACTGCTTCTCTAGATCATGTAATTAGATAGGTAGGGGTTCTAATCTCACAGCAGTCAACCTCTATATGAGTGTGTGTGTGCACATATATGTGTGTAGTCAGAAGAGCATGAGACAAGGCCCTGCTGCCCTCTCTCAAGTACCATTTAGAGGATACTTTTACAGTGCTACATGACTCCACAGCAATTTCATACAGTCCTCCCAACATCCTCTTCTCAATATACCTTAATGATGTCATCCTCTATAAAGTGCGCTCTGACAGTGTTAAAGACAGACTTGTGTGGTGATCCTTGCATTAAGTACCGTGTTTGCAGCTTGTGTAACTAGATAGGTAGGGGTTCTAATCTCACAGCAGTTAACTTGTACGTGTGTGTGTTCATTCAGCTATCAGTATGGAGACACTTTTACAGCAGGATGTGAGGCCATATCTATGACCACACTCCTGCCTACATGTTCTTCTCAGCAGACACTGCTGACGTCATCCTGTATAAAGTGCACTCTGACACTGTTAAAGACAGACTTGTGCATTGGCACTAGTGCTAAGTACTGTATTCTGCAGCTAGTCTAAATAGATAGGTAGGTGTTCTAATCTCACAGCAGTCAACCTGAGTAAGTGTGTACGCGCATGTGTGTGTGTGTGTGCGTGCGTGCATGCATGTATGTGTGTGTGTGTGTGTGTGTTCATTCAACTATCAGTCTAGAGACAATTTTACACCAGGATGCGAGTCTGCATCTGTGTCACACACTCCTCCCAAACAACTTCTTAGCATACGCTGATGATGTCATCCTCTTTAAAGTGCACTCTGACACTGTTAAAGCTAAACGTTTGTTGTGGATCTATTCTTACATTGCATGGAATCCAGCTTGTATACCTAAATAGGTGTGGTGTTCAACTCTGACCTCAGTCAACTAATACGTATGTGGTTGGTGGTATATTATGGTCATTGTATGATGTTTTGAATCTTTCTTTTGACACACACTCAGGAGAAGCTTTTATATAGTCCCATGAATTCAATGTCCCCTGTTTCACTCTGTCTACATAACATCCTTTCTGCAGAACACTGAGGATGTCATCATCTCAAAGATGCATACACACAACGTGAAGCAGAGGGCCTCCATTACCATCTGCAATTCATTTCCAGACCACTGGATGTATGATTGCTAATTCTGTCATGTGGTGGTGCATATGTCACTTATGGACAGAGGGAGTCTGTAATAAAATCAAGCACATATACACATATGTACATACCTTTACTGTCTTCCCTCACCTAGAGATAGTGATTTGGGTTTAAATGGTTTAATAATAGCTAGGATTTTATGTGCTGCAGGCTGTTAGCCTAGTAATGTCCTGTGACCCTCTGAACATTGCACATGTCAATGTTGTCGTCATCCACATGTGCTGTGTTGAGGTTTGGATGTATTATAGCCTTACAACAATGTATTCCAATCTGTAAATTCAGCTACTGTATTGAAGGCCGTTGCTGCCATTTGATTAAATTTTCCTTCCATAACAGCTGTAGTAATATGTTCCTGAGGACTGTTGACATAGGATGATGCTATGTATATTGTTGCCTTAGAAAAGCATGTGTTCTTGTAATGGAATATATCAACTTTCTACACAGTCCTCATTTAACCATCACAGTGACAGCTGCAGTATGGCGCAGGTGTGCATGTGTATACCTAGCATCTGGAAATGTTATCTGACATACAGCAGTATTACGTTATACTGATTACATGGGCACATATGACTGGGTTCATCCACATGTAATGCTGTTATATGCATAAACATATGACATTTTCATATTCACTTGCAGCCTTGTTGAATTAATTGTATGCACTATTGTGCTGCTAGTCACAAGGATTTTATAGGTGTTCCCCATCAGCATTGTGTGACTGTCATATTTGTGTCATTACCTGTACTGCATGAACTGCATCCACCTCAGTTGTAATGTGTCCATATAAGATGTCAGGGCCATGATCCACACATTTCCACTGATAAACATATTAGCATACAAATGATGTAATGATGTGAAATAGACAGACTTATAAGACCGACTGCTTTAACAGACCCACTGTGTCATATGTGATTCATACCCAAGGTTTTATTTGGATGCGATGTACAGCTTGAAGTCCAGTTGTAGCATAGGTACAGCTGTAGTGTGACTGTACTGCATCACAGACATACCACTTCATTACATCAGTATTACCACTTGATACTTTGCATGAGCACATATGGGTGTATGTTAGGATTTCATTGTACATACTGTACATACATACATACAAATATTTCAAGCATGGGCATTAATGCCCTTCTAGCTTGTAGTATAAAATTTTCACTGGTAATGTCAGGGGGGCAGTGATTGTATGGCACATGTGTTAAGGTTTGACATACTTAGTGAGGGTGCTCCATGTATTTTTTGGTATGTATACAATATTACAGTGACACTTCCTTCATCACTGACGCTTGACTTTGTACTGCTGTAGTTTCGGTGCACATGGGCATAGTTGATGCATTGCCATCAGTCTCTCACACTGCTGTGTCATTCATTATAATGACTCACTTCTCAATTTACACATCAATTGCAGTTGCTTCAGACAATGTCCATTGCTATGACCTGGCAGATGCACACAATACCCAACTGTGTATAGAGAATCCACTCATAATAGTCTGGTGTTTGTATGTGTTGTTCTTGGTATGGCCAATACCTGCGTCATTCAGGGATGCTTTAGTCAAGTGTTTCACATTTGACACAGTGAGCTCCCACACATCTGGTAGGCCATAAAGAACTATGCTTTGGGATGCATACCTGTTAGGATTAGACAGTGTTCTACTAGATACTTGTGTGACATGTCTCTCTGTTGCACCGAGTAAATACACAGCTCAGTGACAAAACTGATGGCATGGGTTTGATTTTTGCTGGTGAGACCCGGGATTGGCCCTGATTTTAACTCCACAGTTAACACTGTCCTTCTTAACCCCTCTGAAAAGTGGTCATTTTTGTAGACCGGGTGGTGAATTTCTCTTATAGAGTACTGACAATCATTACAGTTGTACACATCTGTTACTGCGAACATGTATAATAAGTTACACTTACATATTCTGTCAATGCCACAGATTAATGGTCATAATATTGTAAAAGTGTCCATGATTGTGCCTGCTTCTGTCTGCATTTGTCCAAAAGTCTGTTGCTATGTGTCCCTGATAGGTTGTGAGCTATGGTGACATGTCAGTCATATTCAAGCAAGTCAATTTGTATACATTCAGAGTATATACATACCCTATTGTATATACAGTCCTTGCTAAATTCACCTCCATTGACATGTAACCTTGTGTGACCATCACATATATACTATCATGTGTGATGATATAATATACTCAAGCTTAATGCCAAGAAATGTATAGTTATCCCCTCTGGAAAAAACATGTACCCATGAATTACCACATAGGTGGCAGTACACTAAACATCGAATGTATGATGAGAGACTTAGGGACATAGGTGGACAGTGGTCTCACTTTCAATAACCACATCACCACAACAGTCAAGAAATCCTTCCATGTGGCACACCTCATCACTAAGGGCTTTTCATCCAGAAAAAAAGGAGGTCATTGTCCCACTGTACTCATCCCTCATTAGACCCATTATAGGGTATAATGCCCTGTTTGGTATGTACCTCACAAGACATCTGCAACAGCTGGAAAGGCCACAGAAATACCTCACTAAAAGAATCACAGGCCTAAAGCAGATGCCACATGCTGACTGTCTAAAAAAACTCCAGCTATACTCTGTGGCATATAGTCTACTCAGAGGCAATTTCTGCTTAACATACAAGGCCGTGTCAAACCCTGAGCTGTTGGACATGCTCCACTTAAAGAAATCCCAATCCCTCAGAGACATACGCTCCAGGGATCTAAACCTTGTCATCACAATGAACAAAACATGCTGGAGGGATAGGTTTCTGACCCAGAGACTCCCCATACTCTGGAATAGGCTTCCCATACATGTCAAGCAGAGCGCCGCCTTGGCAATCTTCTAAAGGAACCTTGATGATTGGATGGGAGATAGGAAATTCACCCCAGGGATCATGTCAGTCGCCCTGCTAGACAGGGTTCCAGAGAAGTAAATATTGTGGGAAGAAATATCCAGGGAATTGCTATGGCTAGGATTGTATAGGCCCTAGGGTTGATAGCCTAGTACCAACCTATGAACGTACAATACACAGGAGGTGTAAACAGCAGTGCATACAGTGCTATCTGCATATGTGCTTAATTTTATGCTACTGACATGTCTTGGAACTGTACATTGACATATGCCATCTTGGGGACACTGCCATATTTACAATGCTGTCTTTGCTGTCTTCCTCTTTGTTCATTCCTGTCATTCACGTCTGTACCCATTTTCCTTGCCCAGTGTACATTTCCTTGTATGTGCACTTGCTTGTCCCACCCCCTCCATTATTTCATTCTGCAAATCACTGTTGTAGTGTTCATTGCATGCAGCACACTTTTCTGTACTGTGTTAATACTGCTGTTATTGCAATTATTTTCTGCCTTGGTAGTCGCGGTGGATGTCCATGCAATTTAGCTAAGCAGATTTGCTCACAAACAAACTTGAATACTTCCTGTTGCTGTGTTTGTGTTGCTCTGCACAGTTTCTTTGAGGCAGCACTGCTGTTGGCTATGAAACTGTGCTTGTATACGTGTAAGCACATGGAGCAGCATGAACATCCGATCAGTGTTACTGCCTATCAAACTAAGATGTAAACTCTTGAGTTTGTTGAATTTCTAGAATGGTATGACTGCACAGTTATAGTACTTAGAGTTAATGACGTGGTCTTACTGTACAGTTACAGTACTTAGAGTTAATGACGTGGTCTTACTGCACAGTTACAGTACTTAGAGTTAATGATATGGTCTTACTGCACAGTTATAATATTTAGAGTTAATGACATGGTCTTACTGCACAGTTATAGTACTTAGAGTTAATGACATGGTCTTACTGCACAGTTATAGTACTTAGAGTTAATGATGTGGTCTTACTGCACAGTTACAGTACTTAGTTAAAGTTAATTGCGCAGTTATAATACTTAGTTAAATTTAATGATGTGGTCTTACTGCACAGTTATAGTACTTAGAGTTAATGACATGGTCTTACTGCACAGTTATAGTACTTAGAGTTAATGACGTGGTCTTACTGCACAGTTACAGTACTTAGTTAAAGTTAATTGCACAGTTATAATACTTAGGTAAAGTTAATGACATGGTCTTACTGCACAGTTACAGTACTTAGAGTTAATGACGTGGTCTTACTTTACAGTTACAGTACTTAGTTAAAGTTAATTGCACAGTTGTAATACTTAGGTAAAGTTAATGACATGGTCTTACTGCAGTTACAGTACTTAGAGTTAATGATGTGGTCTTACTGCACAGTTACAGTACTTAGAGTTAATGACATGGTCTTACTGCACAGTTACAGTACTTAGAGTTAATGACGTGGTCTTACTGCACAGCTACAGTACTTAGTTAAAGTTAATTGTACAGTTATAATACTTAGGTAAAGTTAATGACATGGTCTTACTGCACAGTTATAGTACTTAGAGTTAATGACATGGTCTTACTGCACAGTTATTTGTTTATTCATTGATTGTCGTTTGTTGACCGGGAGGTTCCACTGGGCAAAGGAGAGCCCATTTGCAGTGAAGGCCTCGGGAGAAAAGCTCCACAGAAAACTTAATTAGAGTTAAACTATAGAGGTAATCTTATTACAAGGTAGAACCTTTAGCATATGTATAGCACAGAGTATAATCTTATTACAAAGTAGTTCATAAATAGCGGCATCGCAGTATGGGTTACACTGTATCAAATACTTAAGCATATTATAGCAGAGGTTCAGGCTACAAATACATTAAGAGATTAATAGCAGTGAGACTAAAGAAGGAGAAGAGTAAGAGAAGAGAAGTGGGCAAAGATATTGGGGGCAAGAGGTGAGGAAAAGCTAGTGAGTACTGTAAGGGTGAAAGGGTGAGAGCGAAAAGGAACTGGAGGGGGAGGATGAGGGAGAGAGTGGCTAAAATAGTAAGGGAAAAGAAAGGGGGAGTGGGTAGTAAGTTGGAACAGGGCAGAGAAATGGGATGTCAGATGAAGTAGAAAGTATGGAATAATAGGAGGGTACTATGAACTAGGTTAGGGAAGGAGGAGGCTTAGTACAGTTGCAGATCCAGTTATAGTGAAGGTGGTTACGGAGAGCTGTTTTGAAGGAATCAGTACTCTGAGTGGTGCATATGGCCAGAGAATGGTTGTTCTAGGTTTTAGCTATTACCCAGGAGTATAGTAGTTGGCCAGCAGGTAGTTTAATTGTATGAATTTGAAGGAGGTGCTAGTTTCTGGATCATAGGGACCTGCTGGGATTGTAGTGGAAAAATAAGGAATTTAGGGCAGGGCAATCCTGAAGTTTTGTAAATAATTTGTGTGTGGTGGTTAGTTGGAGGTAGGCGAGGTAGTGGGGGAATTCAAACCAGTTTACTGTTTTTAGGAGTGTGCAGTGATAGGTGAAATGGCAGATGTTTGTTGCAAATTTAGCTATTTTGTTATAACATATTTCTAATTTAATTATGAGAGAGAATTGGAGGTTGGTTAGCAATGGGGCACCATAAATGACAGAGGGAAGTAGCTAGGTGCAAGTGAGTACTTGTTTTGTAGGGAGAGAAAGGAAGTGTTTATGTCGGTATAAAAGTATTAGTTTTTTGTGAGTCTTACTGATGTCATTTTGAATGTGTAGATCAAATTCTAAGTTTTAGTCGATTATGATGCCTAGCAGTTTGGTATGGGTAACTAATTCAATTTTGATGTAGTTCTGGAGAGTATGTTGAATTGAAATTAGTGATGGGGGTATTTTTCTTTGGAGTGAATATTACGAGCTTGGTTTTATTGGGGTTAAGAGACAGAGGGTTTTTGTGGAGCCATGTTTCTATGGTGGAAAATACAGACTGAGTGATGTGTTGCATCATTGGGTATTGTACAGGAGATCCTTGATGAAATTATAAGTGAAGGTTATTGATAAAAATGTTAAACAGTAGAGGTCTTAATATGGAGTCCTGGGGGACACTGGTGGGGTTGTGTATATATATATATATGTATATATATATATATATATATGTGTATATATATATATATATATATATATATATATATATATATATATATATATATATATATATATATATATATAAGGATGGTAGAGTCCAGCCATTTTACAACATGTTCTCTGTTACACAGGTAGCTTCTGAACCAGTTGAGAGCTGGAGTAAATAGTCCAACGTTAGAAAGCTAAGAAAGAAGGAGTGAGTGAGAGAGAGAGTATCAAAGGGCTTAGATAAGTCCAGAAATAGAAACAAGCTTTATTAACTAGGTCCATAAAGGATATTAGGGCAGTACAAGTACTGTGGCCTGGTCAGAAAACATGCTGTGTTTGTGAGAAGATTTGATTGTTGAGAAGGAAATGCAGAAGTTGTATGTGTACACATTTTCAGTGTTTAGATATGGGGGATAGAATAGTTATGGGGAAAAAGTTGGAAATATTGGTAGAGGTGCCCCCTTTGTGGAGAGGTAGGAATGTATGTTGTTTTCCAAAGGTTGGGAATATAGGATTCTTGGATGGCTCTATTAATGAGTATGCTAATGGGGCAAGCAATTGTTTCTGCAGCAATTTTTAGGTACTTTGTGGGTATGCTGTTTGCTGCATTGGAACTGGGTTTTAGTTTTAGAAGTACTTTTTTATGGCTGAGGTTGGGACTATAGAGACTGTGAATTTAGGCTTGGAATTGTTTGTAGATAAGTTTATGTGGGAGGATGATGGGGACTGGGACTGTGTGTCAGTAGGAAGAGTGGACTGACCTAGAATGTTTGTAATATGGACTGGAGACTGGGACAGTGTGTGCTGTGAGACAGAGGTTTGGTCTTGAATGTTTGATGACGGTTGAGGTTGAGAGAAGTTGCATGTAATATTAGCTATTATGTCAATAAAGTAGCAGTTAAATAAACTTGCTATTTGATCTGGTGTTTTGTCAGGGTAGGCAAGGGTTGTTTTTTGTGCCTGGGTTTAGGAGAGTACCAGTGAAGGACCAGAATTGCTTGGGGTTATGTTTGTGGCTTTTTTGAAGTTCTATATAGTATTCTTTCTTGTCTTTGGATACAAGTTTTTTTACATGGTTATGAAGCTGCTTGAATTTTAATAAATATGAGTTGTTCTTATCTTTATGCCAAAGCTTACAGGTTTTATCTCTTGTTAACATTAGTTCCTTTGTAGGTTCATTTAACCATGGAGCATGACTAGGTTTTAGTTTTTTGATTCAGGGGAGCAAGGCTGTCTAATATTTTTAGAAAGGTAGAGTTGAAATAATGCAGAGTGTCATCTAGGGAGAGAGTTTTTAGGTTATTCCAATTAATGCTTTTTAGGACATGGATAAATGTGTGCGTTGAAGTTAGATAGGTTCCTGACATGTTTGAAATAATGCTTTTTTGCGAAGGTGGAGTAGTTGGAGTAACAAAGGCAGGAAGGTGATCACTTAATGTGTTAGGGAAGATGCTGGCTGAAGAAATTTTTGTGGGATCAGAGGCTAGGATTGAATCTAAGATGGCTCCTTTGTTGGTTCTGTTATTATAGCTAATGGGGGTGGAGATAAGTTGGGTATAGTGAAACAGGTTAATAGTTGTGGGTGGGGTTTTTCAGCTAACATTTGACTAGTTGATGTTCATATCGCCAATTATTTATAGTTTCATTTTTTTATGATGTGGGAGTTGCAGGATAATATTTCTTCCAGAACTGGTATGTTATTGCCAGGTGGAATATATAAGAGTATAATACAAAGATTTTTAGAGTTAGTTATTTATTTTCAGGAAGGAGACTAATATTTCAGCATTAGAGATTTGTGGGATGTGACCAGTAAATGGGAGTAGATTAAATGTACTAGGGAATAGGATCTCAACGCTTCTTCCATTTTTGCTGGTTATATCTGCCCGTATTACACTGTAGTTATGAGGGAAGAATTCAGTGTCCTTTATATTTGGTTTTAACAAAGTTTCAGTAGTGGCAAGGATATCTGTTTTATTATGAGGTAGCCAGGCATGCAGGTCTGTAGTTTTGTGCGTATACTTTGAAGGTTTGCTGTTGTTATGAGTAATGATTTAAAGCAGGTGGAGGGGTTGGTTGTGGTAGGGTGAGTGGTGACAATAGGTCCTGGGTTGGGATGAATATCACTGCATTGAATTAATGTCAATAAAAGTGATGAGAGGAGCTGTTTGGAGTTGATGACATGCAGTAGAAGGGAGAAGGTGTAGAAAGTAGAATAGTTTGTGGGGAGAATAAGTATTTTGGAGCAGAGCAGAGGAGTTATATAATACTGCCTAGGGTGTATGTCTGGGTAGCTTTCTGATGGGGTATTTAGGAAGCTGGTTTTGTATGTATATTTAGTGAGTATTACTCTTGAGTTGAATGAGGGGATTTGTACTAGAAGTCCAATAGCAGTATAAGATAAGAAGAGCAAGTTAGAGATGGAGGGGGCCATGATAAAGGGTGAAGTTGTTGTAACTGGAAGGAAGTGAGAAGCAAGAAATGAAGGGGTTCGACAGGTTATTTTCAGGTAGAGGGTTACAGTTATAGTACTTAGAGTTATTGACATGGTCTTACTGTACAGTTATAGTACTTAAAGTTAATGACATGGTCTTAGTGCACAGTTATAGTATTTAGTTAAAGTTAATGACATGGTCTTACTGTACAGTTATAGTACTTATAGTTAATGACATGGTCTTACTGCACAGTTATAGTATTTAGTTAAAGTTAATAACGCGGTCTTACTGCACAGTTATAGCATTTAGTTAAAGTTAATGACATGGTCTTTCTGCACAGTTATAGTACTTAGTTAAAGTTAATGACATGGTCTTACTGCACAGTTATAGTAGTTAAAGTTAATGACATGGTCTTACTGCACAGTTATAGTACTTCATTAAAGTTAATGACATGGTCATGGGTTCATAGATTAGTACTAAGCTAACTGCCCTTGTAAGCCATTTTAAGCCTAGCTAATTATCCCTTGTGAGACTTAAACCCTGCACCTTGTGTTTGTAAGGCAAACACCTTAACCATTAGGCCACCTTCCCAACCCTGCTCTTTCTGCACAGTTATAGTACTTAGTTAAAATTAATGAAATGGTTTTACTGCACAATTATAATACTTAGTTAAAGTTAATGACATGGTCTTACTGCACAATTGTAGCATTTAAAGTTAATGACATGGTCTTACTGCACAGTTATAGTACTTAGAGTTAATGACATGGTCTTACTGCACAATTGTAGCATTTAGTTAAAGTTAATGACGTGGTCTTACTGCACAGGGTGTATGCCCCTCTGATTTTCTAGTTACTTTTTACCAGAACTATATTTGTTCCCTCAAAGGAAGTTTATAGTAAATACTTAATAGTTACCAAGTTTTACCTTTGTGTGGCCCCCTGTGTTTGAGGTGGTATTACACCTCACCATTTCCTTGCATAACTAAAATGTTTTATCCTTTTTTGTTACCTTGTTAACCACTCAGTCCCCTGTTTATGCCATTGCTTTCTTTTCTCTGTTACTTTAAGTAATCTTTCTTGTCCCATTTTTTGTTATATTTCCTCATATTTTCTGAAATCAGTTTTTGCACTTTTTGACAGGCTTAGTTAGACCTTTTTATCTTGTTTGAATGGTAGGTACTTAAAATAGTTGTTTATACCGTTGCTATCCTTATTTATTGGGTTAACACTATAACAATAAACCAGCATAATAATAATAGTAATATTAATAATAATAACAACAATTTACTAGCTGTGTAGGCTCATTGAACACACAGTCTTTTTTATGGGGTGACCCGGTAGCAATGTCGGGTTGAGTGACTTGAACAGGATCACATGTTGGCAATCAAACTCTATACCACGAGATCTACAACTCACAGCCTTAATAATAGAAACTTCCTGTGTACTAGCTGAGGTACAAGCCCCTTCTACCTCACTGAAAGCTTTGGTGAGAAACAAATACACAAATAAAATATGTTCCAGTTTGGAAATGAGGTGGCAACAAAGGTTAAAAAGTAATATAAAGTGTTTTTGAAATAAGGAAATCAGAAATATAAAACTTTATTAGCTGCAGCAGAAAAAAACTGCCACTTAACCCTCTTTGCCAACTGCCACCAAACCGGAAGAGCATATACCCAGTGAAGAAAGATCATGTCATTAACTGAATATTTTGGCTGAGTCCTAAAAGTGCGGACAGAGACTATAAAATGAGTATCATAATCAACAATGAGCTAACTAAAACAGTACTGATTAACTGAATATTTGTCTTTGCTAGATGCCTGAGAAGCCTGTTATTATATAATCAGAAAATGGTGGTGTTATAAAACTGAACAGTAGATGACAGTAAAGCACCATTTTACAGAACACCTCTGTCACTGTAGGCCGGCATGTTAACCAGTTTAATACCATAATGTAGAGGCATACCTTTTGGAAACATTTTAGCATGCCATGTTATATGTCCTTGAAATCTTAACTTGCACTTGATAACCTTGTGAAATTTTACATTAGCCAAAGCTGCAGCACAATAAACCAGTTTTAACTTGTAGATTATGGTTTTAATGAGAAAATAACTTTATAAGTTTTACCCTGTAATTGACTTTTGAGCAAGAGACGAATAACATCCAGGTAGAACTAGTTTTAAAGTACAAGTTGCCTTTTCAAGAATGTACACATCCTTTAAGCTAGAAATAATTGTACTTGTCTGAAAACTCAGCGTAGGGTTAACGTGACTTCAAGCGGAAGTTTGTGTCCAGTTTAGATTATGAATAAACTTAAAAGAGTATACTTTAAGGCAATATAAATTAAAACAAGAGAGGCCTCAAGTTTATTTTATGTGTAATATAAGCAGCACTTCAAATGTCTGAGAAAAAGTTCACATGCATGTGCTCTGTGATGTTCTCAGTACGTCATTACTAGTAATAACTCCTTGTTGTACTTTGCTTTTATTTATTCATTTATTAAGTAGAATAGTGAACTGAGCTATAGACCCATACAGTAATGTAAGAAAATGAGTTTTGCACACATTTAATATTGTAAATATGATTTACACACACTGCAGAAGTTAGAAAATGTAATGCTAATGAGTCGATCTGAAATCATTATTTTACAATAGAAACACTTGAGAGACAGAGAAGTTACATATACAGACACACCTCGGCTAATGCAACCCACTCCCACTAGTAACAGAAGAGAAGCACCTAAGGATCACCTTGGTCCGTACACTTTCATTGACCAAGCATATTGACATCATACCCAGAATGATGCCGCAGTACAAGGACAAAATGATTGACTTCAACAATTGGCTAAGCTTCTGGTGCCATTCTAAAGGGATCCAGTATTTGTCTGCCTAGGATGACATGGTCGACAGACCACGATGCTTTGCCAGAGATGGCCTGCACCTGTCACCCCTGGGATTCTGGATACTGGCTAAGGTTCTTGCCGCCCCTATAGTGCCTTTTTAGGCAAGGTTCAAATGACAAATTCACCACCATAACAGGAACAGGCAAGCAAAAACTGAAGGTGATGCTACTCAATACTAGAAGTCTAAATCTCAAAATGCACTCACTCGAGGCACTCCTTAAAATGGAGAACATCGATATCTGTGCAGTGACTGAGACCTGGTTCAAGGCTCCAGAGAGCACCCATGCACTACCCATGCACTACCAGGCTATAACTTATACCACACTTTTCAGCCATGTAACCTGGACCGGAACACCAAAGGTGGAGGTGTGTCCATATTCATTAAGGATATCCAGGCTAGTTGCTCAGCATAATGCAGCCGAGGTTATCCAAGTGCAACTAACTCTGGGCAAAACTGCAATCCAAATTGTAGCTTGCTACAGATCACCCACCATGCCTCAGGATTCCCACTCCTCTTTCCTTGATGTACTGGAAAATATTAGGGTTCAACCAAACACCCTAATAATGGGCGACTTCAACTACCCCACCATTAACTGGGAAAACTACTCAAGTACCAACTCCTTTGCTCAACGCTTTCTGGAATTCATAAACTCCAATGCCCTGGATCAACTTATCCACACCCCCACCAGGGACAACAATATCTTAGAACTAGTCATTACCAATATGAGTGACCAGTGTTCCACACCTGAAGTCAACGCCTCATTGGTCCGATCCGACCAAAAGCTAATTACCCTATATATCCACATCCTGCCCCCCCCCCCCATTAAGGAAACCATGGTAAAAAATTTCTCCAAAGCCAACTTCATGCTTCTTAAGACAGAAGTGGAGAACTTCATGACACCCATGCAGATGGACAATACAGTTACGACTACTGAATCCTACACAATTGCACTTTATAAGCACTTACATGAGTGCATGGATCGTGCTATCCCAAACAGAACCAAGACGCTATCCTCCAAAAAAAGGAAGCCAATCTGGTGGTCCCCTGCCATAAACAAACTGTACAACAGAAGGAATAAACTGTTGCAAAAGAGAGTAAAATCCCATGAATGGAGGAGCTCCCTGGTCAGCCTCAGTAAGAAGCTGCGATCCCTGATAAAATCCTTCAAAACTAGTTATGAAAACAAAATCGCCACTGATTCTAAAGACAACCACAAAGCATTCTATAGCAATGTCAAGAATCTCAATGGCAACACTCAGATCTGCTCTGAGTTACAGCACAATGGCACTAAATATACAGACCCAACTGATATTGCCAACACCCTGGCAGATAGGTTCAGTGCTAACTTTACCCCCCTCTCACCCCCTAAATAGCCCATCTCTATACCGGAAGAATGCAAAGTTCCTGTAATCATGGCTGCACAAGTAAAAACCACACTCTCCAAAGCCAAGAACACAGCATCCATGGGACCAGACAACATCCCAGGCTGCACTCTACATGAACTACAGAATGAACTGGCACCCCACCTAAGTACCATGTTCAATCATAGCCTCACCTCAGGCTTTGTGCCTGCTGAATGGCGCACAGCAACAGTTATCTCACTCCACAAGGGGGGAGCCACCACGGACCTCGGGAACTACTGCCCCATTAGCCTGACGAGCCTGGTCTGCAAGGCCATGGAACGTATCATCATGGAACTTATAAACAAAGACATTGGTAATCTCCAAACTCTGGACCCCACCCAGTTCGGGTTTGTAAAAGGCAGATCATGTCTCCTAAACCTGATAGACTTCTTTGAAGCAGTCACCAAAGCTGTAGACAAGGGTAAGGTGGTTCACACAGCCTGTCTAGATCTTGCCAAGGCTTTTGACATCATCCCCCACTCTGGAATTATAGATAAACTCACTAAACTAGGTATAAATCCCTATGTCACAAGATGGGTTGCCAACTGGATCACTGACAGAACCCACACTGTGAAAGTAGCAGACTCCAAATCCAACTTCAGACCAGTGACAAGTGGAGTACCACAGGGTTCAGTCCTGGGTCCTCTCCTGTTTGGTATCTACTTCTCTGAAGGACAGGCTAACACAGGCGGTCTTTGACTAACAAAGTTTGCAGATGACTGCAAACTAGGAGCCATAATCGAAACTCCTAACGATGTGGACATCCTACAAAATGGCCTCACTGAGACAGATGCCTGGTGTCAAAGCCATGGCCTCAAGCTCAATGCCAAAAAGTGCATTGTCATCCCCTTTGGTAAAAACTCTGTACTCATGAACTACAACATAGGCGGTAGTATTCTTAACACCAAAAGTGTGATAAGAGACCTTGGGACACAGGTGGACAGTAGTCTCTCCTTTGATAATGAAATCGCCACAGTAGTCAGGAAATCCTTCTACGTGGCACACCTCATCACAAAAGGTTTCTCATCCAGAAAAAAAGAGGTCATTGTTCCCCTCTACTCATCACTCATTAGACCCACTATAGAGTACAACGCCCCTTTTGGTATGTACCTCACAAGACATCTACAACAACTGGAAAGGCCGCAGAAATACCTCACAAAGAGGATTACCTGTCTCAAACAGATGCCCTATGCAGACCATCTCAAAAAACTCCAGCTTTACTCCGTCGCATGTCGCCTACTTAGAGGTGATCTCTACCTAACATACAAAGCTATGTCAAACTCAGAGCTGTTGGACATGCTCCACTTAAAGAAATCCCAATCCCTCTGACCTACACGCTCTAGGGACCTAAACATTGTCACCACAATAAACAGAACATGCCAGAGGGTTAGATTCCTGTTCCAGAGACTTCCCATACTCTGGAATAAACTACCTATCTATATCAAACAAAGCTCCTCATTAACACTCTTCAAGAAAAATCTTGATGATTGAATGGGAAATAGGAAATTCACCCCGGGGATCACCTCTGTGGCTCTGCTTGACAGTGGCACAGGAAAATAATTTTCTTGGGTGGCAAAAGCCAGGGTACCTTTTTGGCTGGGCTTGTATAGGCCCCAGGGCTGATAGCCTAGTACCTGCCTATGAACACTCCACCAAATGAAACTATATTATAGAACTTCACACCTCCTTACCCCTACAGCTCGCAATGCTGTAGCTAAACATGTGCTTATCCCTAAAATCAAATATGGATTCCTTCTTGTGACCTATCATTTTCACTCAAGCACTTGTAAAATACAAACTACTGTAAACAAAATTTGCATATTTTTTCTTGTAGAAGCCCAAACTCATCACTGCCAACTTCTACAGTGATGTAAATTGCTGCTTGTAAATGACAGAGTTCACATTTCTACTTAGCTGTCAAATATACAAGCTGATGAAAATAGGATACTGTCCCCTTGAAAAGAAAATTACAATTTATGGAGACTACACACTTGGAGACAGCCAAGAAGATTGCATTTCCCTTATCAGATCTCATTTTAAAACCTGCACAGGAGAAAGGCCTTTCTCTAGGGTAGGCCCATTTGTTTGGAATTGGCTACTTAGAGAACTGAGGCAGCAATAAACACTTCAGTTATTCAGAAACAAACTAAATTAACAATTATTTAAGGATACAGAATGCTGAAAGATACAGACCAGTTGCTGTATTCACTCCATTGGGCATATTCATTCTTTGCTAGGCACATGCTAGGCATAGGGTTGCCACCTTCCTTTGTGTCTCAGACCAGAGTAAAGCCGCACCCCTCACATCACCAATAACCCCACCTATCGCATCTCTTCTCCCGCCCACATTACACCCATTTTGTGACATCACAATGGCATCACTTGACGGAGAATGCCCTCTTTTTTTATTCCTGCTGCCTGCTTTCGGCTGATTTACTATGCTTTCCTGTAAATAAAGCATAGTAAATGAGACGATTTACAAACTCCGATAGTCTGTTTCCTTTTTGTACAGTGTTTTCCGGACTACCGGAGAATCAGTTTGATTTCCGGATAGTCCGTAAAAAAAGGAGCGGTGGCAACCCTAGTTAGGCAATTTTCATATAAGGATTGTTTCCTACTCATGTTTTTTTAGGTGGTTTGAGTGAAATAATGTTAGTAAATTCACTGTGACATTACACTTATAATATATGAATGTAGTGAATGCAGTATGTCACTTTGACTCTCATCTTTAGGCATTTCTCTGACATGTCAGTAAAGTGTTCACATATACCCATTTGGCTGTCCTGTATCTTTATTATATTACCTGTGATAAGTGGTGGCAGTAATGAAAAAAACTGAAAGACATCTGGACAGATTATACCATTTCACCTTTTCTGTTGTAACAGTGCACTGTTGTTTTATGTTTATCATACTTGACTGTCAAGAGGGCCATATTATATATTACAGTTCTCATCTGAGTTTGATCACTTTTGATCTTTTTCAGGCAGGGTTGGTCACTGTAACAGTAAACTGTAGTATTTGGGTTTACCCATTTATGTTTTCTTCTTTCTCCTGCAGGAGCTTTCATCATGGTCCACAAGGTGCACCAATACAACCAGGTATTACTTTAAACTTTCTTTGTTTTTTCTTACCATTCATGGTGTTAAAAATGTCCGTTCATGTCTCTCAACCATTTACTGTTTCTTCAAAGCTATTTAATCAAAAGTAAGATAAAGAAAGTGTTGAGATGTAAACGTAGTAGATGGTTACCCTTTTTTATTACTAGAGCAACAATATTTTGTATTATTTCATCTCCTTCTGAGAGATCAGTGACAAAAAAAATAAGATAAAATCACGAGGACAGTAAAGTTAACAAAGGTAGTTGTTGAAACAGGTAAAGAATAGTTTCAGAATGACTACAGAGGAGCTTGGATACTATTCCAAAGTCTCAAAAAATGGATATGAAGTAATTGTCAGAAGAATGAAACCTTTCCTTGCCAAACCTAGTGATGTCAATAAATTAGAACATAGTAACATCTTCATTTGGAGATGCATTGGTATTACCTGTGATCGTACGGAATCCAAGGATTATAGTTATGAAGGAATTCAGTACTCCAACAGCATTATCTATCCTAGAGCCACCATTACTCTATTTATTTCAGCTTCTGTTGTCATGCAGCCTTCCTCTGACTACAAAGCCTTTGCGACAGGATAACTTAATATAGTGCAAAAAAAATTGAGAGACAACACTGTCCTATGCTGGTACCTTCATCAGACTAACATCAGTTGTTAAATAATAAAAATAAGAGTGAAGCAAATATTTACAGATGCTTCCAAAGGTTCAAGATCATAAAAAGAAGAAACATTTCCTATGATTCTATTAATAAAGCAGAGGACTTTTATATGACCCAGAGTAATTTGTCTTCCTCTCAGATATAAGATTCTTCTTCTTCAGTGTCTTCAAATTTTCTTCTAGAAATATTTCTTTAATTGGAGCCTTTAAATATCATGACAAAGTTTTTTGTTTGTTTTATAGGAAATCCCAAATCTGTAATTAAGTGATATAAAAAAAGATATGTGATTCCATTTCAAACTGGACATTATCACTACATTATGTTACTTTCCAGGGTGTTTTTGAAGCACATAGTCAGTGTCCAGCTTCACAAGAATTGCTTCTCAGGACCTAACAAGATGCATAAGTCTCCTTGACACAGACAGGATTTATAAAACAAGCCTAAAGCAGATCATTAAGAAATGGACACATTTTCTATGTTTCTTCA
Source organism: Protopterus annectens (assembly GCF_019279795.1). Lineage (NCBI taxonomy): Eukaryota > Metazoa > Chordata > Ceratodontiformes > Protopteridae > Protopterus > Protopterus annectens. The sequence continues at coordinate 849,768,365 of NC_056731.1, forward strand.
CTGAAAAATAATTTTCAAAACAGATTCTTTTCTCTCTTATTTTACATACGTTGTCTGGCTTACATGCCTGAGAAAAATGCATGTTTTTTATATACCAAGACTCAGATCAAACTAAAATAAGTCAAAGTTGGTACTGTGGCCCTGGCCAACAGACCAGATTTGCTTTTTTTGATTCTGGTGCAATTTACCTCCAGGATAGCTCAGGTCACCAACTTGTCTTCCATAAACGAAACACAGTCTATCCATTTCTTTTTGCAGGACTCCAATCACATAGATTTTTTGTGCCCTGTCCTGTTGTTCAGTTAGCTTGACACTAAGCTTAGCTAGCATTATTTTCAGGCTAATTAATTCTTCCCTTATCAGGATGACATCCATGTGGTCAAAATTATCACTGTTAAATATTTTAATTGCAAAGTTCTTATATTTGCCAGTAATCTTTGTTAAACTCAGACACATTCCAACTTTCTTCAAGTACACCTACCTCCATATTTGTAAACACCAAGTGTCTGAATGATGCTTGCTACATTTTAGCAAATCTAGGATCATAGGAATTTACTAAGCTATTGGCCCTGAGGCCATTACAAGCCTAGCCAAGAATTTAGCCCATGTTCCAACAAGTTATCACCCAATGGCACTGTCCAGCAAGGATACAGGTGGAATCCCAGGAGTGCATTTTCTGTTCCCTATCTAGTTATTCAGGTTGCGCTTAAAAGGGTTAATGTGGTACTTTGCTTGATGTGGAGAAGTCTATTCCACAAAAGGGGGAGTCTCTGGGAGACAAATCTGACCTGCTAGCAAGTCCTATTGATGTCACAGACTAGGTTGAGGTCGAGCGTGTGGGTTATTCAAGTGAAGCTTGACTTGCGGATATACAGCAGTCCTATCAAAGTGGGGTATGAGATTGCTTTGTATGCCAGACAGAGGTCACCTCTGAGGAGTCCGTATGAGTCTGAGTAGAGGGACAGGGCCTTTAGCCTATCTGTGTAGGGTAGATGTTTGAGGACCTGGATTTTCCTGGTGAGGAACTTCTGTGGTTTCTCCATCTGGTGCATGTGCTTTGTGAGCTACAGCTACACGCTGAAAGGGGCATTGTACGCAATGATGGGTCTTATACTTTGATTTTTCATTTTATCATCAGCTTTTAGCATATATATCAAGTAAGTTAACACTTAAGCTTTTATTAACTTTGTGAACTAAAACTCCAATTTGTAGCCAAGTGAGTAAAAGTGCTTGTGGAAGTGAAAATAGAAGATGCCTTTTGCCGTGACGATCTCTTTCCTTTTAAACTTGATAGCATTCTTTGAAGCTGTAATCACAGTATTTGATAAAGGACTGATTGTGCAAGCTACTTAGCTTGACCTTATTAAGGCATTCAGCACTATTCCCACTAACAGAATAATTGAAAATAAAAGTACATGCATCAAATGTCAATTCATACATAGTTCAGTGGGAAAGCACAGCTTAACCAACATGAAGCAAAAGGTCAAGCTAAGAGGATGCATGTCCACCCCCGTGAGCTTTACTGCTGGTACCCCGCAGGGCTTAGTATCGGGTCACTTCTTCTAAGATTATTCTTCACAGATAATATAAGTGGGAGGTGGGATTAGCAAAAACAAATCTGTTGATGACTGCAAATTAGATAGCAGTTACTTCACTAAAATATACCTATTTTTTCCAGTACAGTCTACAAAGAATACATACCTGGTGTAGTAATAATGAAGTCACCTATAGGGGGTACTCACGGGGACAGTGTTTTACTCATTACTCTTTGTGATGCTCTGCTCAGCCCCAAATTATTTTGAACATTAGATAATATTTTTAGCTTCTTCAGTTACAACACTGCCTTTTTCATACAGTTGCTCCATGTTACTGTTTGTTTTCTGGTTTACTTTTGTTTCCTGGCTCATCTTTATTCTCTGTGGCCATATGTTATGGCAACTGGTATGAATGCCAGTTGAAACATTAAAGAAGTTTTGGGCTCTCTTTCCATGGCTATCCTACAGGGCATATTAAAGACCAAAGTGAACATTAAGAAACATGAATCAAAGTTAACAAATGTGGAACTGCAGTCTATGTGTAAGAAGACGCCATAGCCCAGCATCTCCAACATCTGGAATATCACATGCCTTTCAAGCCACAAATGACACATTTAGAAAAAGACGTGATGATGTGGAGAATTACAGTAACTGGAACAATTTGCAAGACATTAGAGCACCTGAAGGGAAATAAGGTGATTGTTGCATGAAGTTCATGTACAGGCAGCGTGCTACTTTATAAATTCGCTTTATGCTTGTATTGAACAGGCACACCAGATCAGTCCTTGATAAAAAAAAAAAAATAATCTGCCACAAATGTTACTGTCAAACTCATACACTATACTTCAGGGAACTCATCTTACAAAAAGCCTGAAAACAGCCCAATCAGGCTGATGTCAGTAGCCATTTTGTCAGTATATTACAGTAACTTGTGCTGTATTAATTAAGGAGTTTCACTCCCATAATGGAGCAGTTCAGAGTCTTGAGCATCCACTTCCAACTCAAGTGTTGTCTGATGTTTACTTTCCATTATATGGATGTACCTTCGAGTCACCAAAAAATAAAAGTTGAAGCAGTGATAACTAATTTTACAAAGAAATGGACCCTAAATGATTCCACTTCAGAAATGCCTGTGGCTAGTTGCTTGGCTATCTCTAAAGGATGTCATCTGTCAGATTAAATTCCAGACACTTAATCAAGACCACCTGACCCATGCAAAATAATGTCAACCACTGGAGGGTAAAAGACCTAAACCATCAAACTTCAGGCAAACAACTCACTTCTCCAGCCCCAAGAATAGATCTGTGGAAAAGAAAAATTTAAACATTCCTTTCCAAGTTTCTAACCACTTTGCTGTGCTTGAAGAAGACTCTCAGAATACTGAGATGCTTCATTGGTTCTACCCTTCAGCCAGGAAATAGAACTGGAACAATTTGCAAGATGTGTTGATGCTATCAAAACCATTGTGGGTGCTGCCATTAGAAGCAATGCTAATAACAGCATTACCTGATGTTAAATACATTAGTCCTTTTGCCATACATTTACGTCTAAGAGTCCCATAGATGGTTAACAAAATGTACTTCCCTTTTTATTATTGTGACACCCATGCCCTGGCCCAGCAATCAAGGAACCTCAATCCTCACCACTAACACCAGTGAGGGGCGTTCATATTGGGAAAGGATAATAAATACACACACAGCAAAATACAATTTCCCTTAAGAGCATACAGAGATCACAGTCATTCTGGGGGTGGTTTTTCCCCAAGTCCCCAATAAGACTCCCCACTGGCACAGTTATAGGGTCCAGACCTCAGCCTAGTGGGCAAGCTCAAACCTCCAGAACCCTCTCTGTCCAACCAGTGCTTCATGTCCCTGCCCAAGTAGCTGACACACACACACACACTTTGAGATAAGAGTTATATACAACCACACAGACACTCCTGGTGAAGGCTGGCACAGGTTCTCCAGCTGTGCCCCTTTTACCCAGACTATACAGTAGTACCAGCTGCCATCACCCACTAATATCAGCTACTCAAAGGCCATTCTGAAAGGGTGTCCAATTATGACTGTGCAATATTATTATCCAAATGGTAAGTTTGACTGAACAGTCAAGGCTTAATAGAGTGACTTGGTACAGTATCACTATATACATGCAATGTACTCTAGAGGTTAAATTAACTCTACATAAAACAGCCACAGTTGAAAGGTTTAAAAATATTTAATAATAAATAATAAAAACACAAGACAATACGTCTTACTACACAGTGCTAGTCAAGAGTTCAGAGATCACAGAGAAATACTTAAAATAATACAGTAGCAAAAGTTCTGACATCACAGAAAAACAAACTAGTCTAATCTTCATATTTCCTAGTTATATCTAAGAGAAAACACAATTCTAAATAACTTACATATAGAGCAAAGCAGTGCTGGTGATATTAGTTCTCAAGACAAAATGCTCTGAGCTCTCTGATTGATAACACAAAGCTGCTTCACATGACATCATTCTTTACACTTCTCTGGTGTTCCCAGGCTAACAGAAACTACATTTACATTGTTTACACCTGGTCAGAAACCAGAGCAATAAAGGACATGTATACATGCAAATTCTAGCTGTTAACTCTGGTCTTATAACAATAAGCAGGATACCTCCCTCTAGATATATTGGCTCCAAATTTTGACATCAAAGACAGTCATAAAATGCTTGATTTAGCTTTCTTATAGCAGAGTGCACTGTTGTTACATTTTTGCAGTTCAATATCCAATGCAGTCTTTTCACATTTAAGAGAACAAACCTGTGGCTTACATTAATATTTACAAATGACAGAATTATCTACAAAATTCTACCTGGCTAGGCTGGCAGCCTTCACCTATCTTCACACATCTCCCTCCCTGAGAACTCAAGCTAGTTTTTCAAGTGACCCTTGAGAAATGTTACTTGAGAGGGTTAGGTCTATCTGAGTATACCTTACCCCATTCCCTGTCTTGAGAACCCATCTGCATTGGCATTGCTAATCCCACTGTGGTGCTGCACTGACATATATGCTTGCAACCCTAGGCTTCATCTTAGCAACTTGGCATTTTGCTGGCTGGCTCTGTTCTTCCTTGTCAGGTCTGTGAGCGGAGCAGCTATGGTGCTATAACTGGGGACGAACTTTCTGTAGTACTCTGCTGTCCATAATAATGCCCTCACCTGCTTCTTGGTAACAGGTGCAGCCCATGCCTGAATGACTTCTACTTTGGCAGTTTCTGGCCTGATCTTACCACTCCCCACTCTATGTCCCAGGTAGGAGACCTCTTCCATACCCACCTGACATTTGCTGGGCTTAATGGTCAACCCTGCCCTCTGTAGTCTGCCCAGCACTTTCCTGACATGTTGAAGGTGCTCTTGCCAGGAATGGCTGTAGATGGCAATATCATCTAGGTAAGCAAGGGCAAACACTCCTGCTCCTGCTAGGACATGATCTACCAGCCTCTGGAAAGTTGCTGAGGCATTTTTCATCCCAAGGGGCATCTTTGTTAACTCATACAAGCCAAGAGGCATCACAAAGGCTGACTTCTCTCTAGCACTGGGAGCCAAGGGCACCTGCCAGTAACCCTTGATAATATCAATAATTGTAAGATACTAGACCCCACCCAGCTGCTCTAGGGCCTCATCTGTCCTAGGCGTGGGGTAAGCATCTGACTCGGTGTGTGACTATTTAATTTCCTGTAGTCCACACAGAACCTGGTGCTGCCATCCTTCTTTGGCACTAGCACCACTGGGAAGGCCCAGGGACTGTTAGACTCTTGAACTAACCCTAGTTCCAACATCTCCTGTATCTCCTCACTCAGAGTCTGTTTGACTCTCAAGCACCCTATAAGGGGCCTGCCTAATAGGCCTTTGGGGTTCTGTATCCACCTGGTGCTGCACCAGGTGGGTGCACCCTGGTTTCCCAATGACCATGTCCCCAACCTCTTGAACCTCAGTAGGATATAGCTGCTGGAACATTGTTACCCCTTCCACTGAGGTGTCAGTCTGAGCCTCACTGAGGAGATCAGTCACCAGATCTTCCTCAGACTCCTCCTGCAATCCACTGCAAATGCTCAGCACAAGGGCCTCCCCTATCATGGTAAGGTTTCATAGGTTCATAGGTAGGTACTAGGCTATTGGCCCAAGGGCCTAAGTAAGCCTAGCCAACAAGGTTCCCTGGCGTATGCCACCCAAGAAAGTTAATTTCCTGTGGCCCTGTCAAGCAGAGCCACAGAAGTGACCCCCGGGGTGTATTTCCTATTTCCCATCCACTAATTAAGATTTTTCTTGAAGAGTGCTAATAAGGAGCTTTGCTTGAGATAGATGGGCAGCTTGTTCCAGAGTATAGGAAGTCTCTGGGACAGGAATATACCCCTCCAGCATGTCCTGTTTATTGTGATGACAAGGTTTAGTTCCTTAGAGCATGTAGCTCGGAGGGATTGGGATTTCTTAAGGTGTGGCATGTCCAACAGCTCTGGGTTTAACATACCTTTATATATTAGGCAGAGATCTCTTTGGAGTAGGTGATATGCTACAGAGCAAAGCTGGAATTTTTTGAGACAGTCAGTGTAGGGCATCTGTTTGAGGCCAGTAATCCTCTTTGTGAGGTACTTTTGTGGCCTTTCCAGCTGCTGCAGATGTCTTGTGAGGTACATTCCAAAAAGGCCGTTGTACTCTATAATGGGTCTAATGAGTGCCAAGTAGAGGGGAATAATGACCTCTTTTTTCCTGGATGAGAACCTTTCTGTGATGAGGTGTGCCACATAGAAGGATTTCCTGACAACTGTGACAATGTGATTATCAAAGGAGAGACTACTGTCCACCTGGGTCTCTTATCACACATTCAGCATTAAGTAGACTGCTGTTTATGTGGTAGTTCATGGGTACAGAGTTTTTACCAAAGGAGATGGCAATACACTTTTTGGCATTGAGCTTGAGGCCATGCTTCTGACACCAAGCATCTGTCTCAGTGAGGCCCTACTGTAGAATGTCCACATCATTTGGGGACTCGATTATGACTCCTAGTTTGCAGTCATCTGCAAACTTCATTAGCCAGAGGCCTTCTGTATTAGCCTGTACTTCAGAGAAGTAGATACCAAACAGGAGAGGTCCCAGGACTGAACCCTGTGGCACTCCACTTGTCACTGGTACGTATCGATGCACGAGATGTAAAATGTGCAGTTTCATTGTAGCTGAACAGCGGTTTATTCACCCTACCATTGATTATGAATTTAACCCTAAGTTTTATGCTTCTTGTGATAGTAAGAACTTAGTTTATCTAGCCACATGCACAAAATGTGCAGGATTCTATGTAGGTATGACGACAAGGAGGTTGAAGGATAGAATGTATAACCACATATATGATATAAGGAAAAGGAATCCGCAAAATGCATTGGCTAGGTATGTTAGTTCATATATTGACCACACATTCAGGTTCAGGGTGTTACAGATAGTAACCCAGAGTGGAAGGGGTGGTAATAACATGAACCATTTAGAATCCATAGAACTCTCTTGGATCTTTAAGCTAAGAGCTCATGTGGATCCAGGACTTAACCAGTATATTAGTATTAAGCCTATACTTGAAGCACGCACATAGGGATTATTTAGTTATGTTATATTCTAAGTGAAGGCTGGATGTCAAAGGTTGCTAGCTTGTTATTCTATATATATTTTTATATCTTTGATAAAAGCTTGTAGCTTTACACTCACACATTTTTAGATAATATTTCAGCGTCTTAAATTTGTGCTTGATACGTTAGTTGTGTTGTTTCGATATGGTTAGAATATTTGACTTATTAGGAACATATGTTTTTAGCATATGAATAAGTGTTCACCTATAGTGACCAAGCATTTATTACAGAATAAATGTTTTAGAAATTATGTTTTAAAAGTTTATGTTTTGTATAGGAACAATGTTTTGTGATGTTTGTTTGTAGATTGGGTGATATTTTATATACGGATATGCATATTTCTATTCTATTCTATTTTAATTATATATTATCTCTTTTTTAGAGAAGTCAGTTTTGTTTAAAAGTAATGTTAAGGTGGTAGATTTAACAAAACTCCACCTATTTAATTAATTGATTACGTAATCAATTATTCAATTAAGCTGCTGCTATTTAAATGTTTTTTGGAGTGAGTGTATGTTAAATCTGAAGAAGCATGCCAGTGGAGCAAGTGAAAGGGCTCATTTTTATTCATTAAATCTGGATTTTATATACGTTGTGGTGGTCATGTCCAGTCTTTTCGCCAAATTATGGTAAAGAGGGATCTAGTGCTATTGATACTCCTCTTGGTGGGAGCTTGCTAACAACACTGCGTGGAGGTGAAGAAAGGTGTGGTTGTGGAGCACTTTTTTCTAGTATTTATTTCCCATCACGTAAAATATTTTTTTTTTACTGTAGCATTGACATGCTGCTCATCTTTATATGTTGAGCAACATTTCTGCATAGCCAGTGGGTTGGCATGGCCAGAGATGCAACATAGTCCAATAACATATGTAGCTGGGACCAGCCCACATTCCTTTGGAGTTGTGTCTGTGAATGTATATGATCTTGATGGAGGAAATCTGCATTTATGCTGAGAGTATGGAGCACAGTAGCTACACAATGTAGTAAGGCCATGAATGTGACTTTATTAGGCACAAAGGGCTTTGGCTTTACTCCATATCGGTCCTGCTTCATGGTCCATATTGTATAAAAATGCTGGCATGGGTCCCTGCAATGGAGTATTCCTACATTACAAAACAGTGAGATGACAATCTTTATAGCTTTTGCTGTTGCTCTTTTCATGAAATTCTTCATCTTTAAGAAAGGTCTCTCCTCCTGTCTTTGTTCCCCACAATCAAAAGAAATGGGCACTTTCTTTATCCTTGACTATTCTCAGTTGCATTTTGTATATTGTTTGTTTTCTCAGATGGCCAGGCACTATAATTTTGTCATCTTTAATCATTAAGCCCTGAGACAACTTATTTCTTCCTTGAAATAAAAATAGTAATGAATTTCTTTCCTTACTTAGGATTTTCATTCAATTCATTCTTTCATTGTAATGTCTGCATTTTCAAGTCAGTATTGGTAAATCTCTCAAATTCTCTTACTCTTTCTTCAGTCAGTGGTAGGCCTAGAATTATTTAAACATTTTCTAGTTCTCCTTCTTGCAGTTCTGTATACAATTTGTCTCTGGTAAATGTGCTCTAATCAACGTATCTGTTATGTGTAGTCCTTCAGCCAGTCTGTATTTAACTTTCAAATTATAGTTATGGTAATTTAACATCCTTTGTATTCTCAAAACTGAACTGTACAAAGACTTCCAAATATGCTTTGTAAGGGTTTGTGGTAGGATTCCATGCAAATACCTTTACCATAGACATATTCATGGATTTTTTTTCAATGCATGCACTATTACTAATAGTGCCTTTTGTGTCTGAGCATATTTCTTTTGGGCATCTATAAATGTTCTTAACTCATACGTAACTAGTCTGTTTTCTTGTAAGATCACAGCTCCTGTGCCATATTGAATGGGTTCAGCTTGCAATACAACTGCTTCATTCACATCCTTGTATTTTAAGATTGGTGCATCTATAACTGGTGGTCTGAGCACTTCAAAACTCTTTTGCTATTTATAACACCATTTCTAGACTACATCTTGCTCTAAGACTTTTCTTAGAGGTATAGGTGTCTCAGATATTATGTACATACTTTGCTAGGTACTGTATAACTTCCAGAAATTTCTGTAATGTTTGCTTGTCTTCTGTCTTTGTTATTAGCATTATTTATTTGACTGTTTCTGTATCAGGTTTCAGACTCATGTTGGAGTAAGGCCCACGTATTATAGACTTATCACACTTACTTTGCATTTACCCTTATTTAGCCTGATATTGTGTAGTCTTAACTTATTCTGCTACTTCATCAGTTTCTTGTCTTGCTCTTCTTGTGTTTGACTACCCACTAATAAATCATTAGTTGTGTTTACAACAGTTTCCAAGCCTTCTGGTACATATATATCATCTCCTTAGATAACCGCTGATGCTGATAAAATATCAAAGGCAAGTGTAAAGAATCTGTGCCTTCCTAATTCCCTATTAAATGTGCACAGTTTGTAGCTTTGATCATATAGTTTTGTCTAGTTTGCATCTAGTACTGAAATGAACTTAGCATCTAGCACTCTTGAGAACTCTTCTTCAACTGTAAGCAGCAAATAATGCTGTAATCCTGAGAGCTACTGGTACTTTTCTCAGAGCATGTTTCACTAGTATATCATCAGGTTTACAGACATGCTCGCTTGCACACACACATCATGTTCATAGGTTTATATGTGTTTACTAGGCTAACAGCCACAAGAGCCTTTTTAAGCCTAGCCATGCATCCCACATCTCTGACAGGTCTGCTGCTCTTGCAAATTGTAAGCAGGGGCTTGGGAGATTAAATATTTACAAGCAGGGTCCTGGGAGATGAAACATTTTCAGGCTGCCTGTGTCCATTAGAGACATAGATGCCAAACCAGGGATATATTTCCTGTTCTCCAACCAATTGTCCAAGTTACTTTTAAACTGAGTTAGGGAGGAACGCTGCTTCACATGCATGGGGCACCTGCTCCAGAGAAGGGGTAGTCTCTGGGATACATACCTGTCTATCTAGCATGCTCTATTTATATCACAGGCAAGGTTTAAGTCTTTAAAACAGGTAATTATGGTGCTGTTTGTTTCACAGATATGCAGGAGGTCTATCAGGATGGGGTCTGACAATGCCTTGTATGCCAGGCATAGAGCTCCCCTCAACAGCCTGTAGGAGACGGAATACAGGGATAAGGCCTTGAGATAGTCAGCATTGGATATGTTACTTACACTCTGTATTCTTTTAGTGAGGAACCTCTATGGACATTCCAATTCTTGGATGTGCCTGGTTAGGTACCTACCAAAGGGGGGGGGCATTCTACTCAGTGATAGGTCTAATGAATGTCAAATACATTGGAACAATGACTTCATTGGACCTAGATGGCATACCTTTGTTTATATGTTGCACAACATAGAATGATTTTTTTCACTACTGCAGACACATGATGGTCTAAGGCAAGATTACTGTCTGTGTGTGTCCCCAAGTCCCTGACTACTCGGTCATTTCTTAGGAGTGTGTTGTCAATATGATAGTTACCAGGGATGGATGACTTCCCAAAGGATAGTATTATGTATTTCTTAGCATTTAGTTTTAGTCCATGGCTCTGACACCAGCTATTTGTCTGTGTCAGTGTTTTCCTGGAGAACATATGTGTTGGTGGGGGAATTCTTTGACTGCTCCTAATTTGCAATCATCTGCAAATTTAGTCAGCCAGAGGCCATTGACATTGGTCTTAATTTCAGAGAAGTAGATTCCAAAAAGGAGCAGTCCCAGGACTAATCCCTGTGGGACTCTGCCTGTGACTGGCCTCTTTGGGGAGGTGGACTCCCTAGTTCTAACTTCCTGGGTCCTGTCTGTGAACCAGCTGGCTATCCTCTGGGTGACATAAAGGTTTATACATAACCTGTTAAGTTTGTTAACAATACCCAAGTGGAGTATGTAGTGTGAGACATTTTGCCCTCATCTATTGCTTTGTGACCTTCTCAAAGAAGTCTACCAGGTTGATTAGGCATGACCTGCCCTTGAAGAAACCAAATTGGGTTGGGTCCACTGTCTGGAGGTTTCCTGTGTTATTATTGATCATTTCTATAATAATTCTTTCCATGGCTTTGCATATGAGATTAGTGAGACTTATGGGTCTTTAGTTTTTAATTTCTCCAAGTCTTTTGGGTTTCTAATACCATGACGGGAATGGACCCCATTCCTAAGTCAAAGTATGATTAAAGTTCATGAAATGAGTATTGTTTCACTCTTTGATGTCAGCCAAAAGTGCTCTTCGCAGCACCCGCAATGTGCCCAGTAATGACTCCTCCTGCAATTCATACAGTGTCACATGAATTGGTAACATATCTAAATACGATTGTAAATTCTTCCACATACCTCTTTTTTCTGCCTGCAGATCCAGGTATTTTATGACTTTGTGTCTCTCTGTACCCAAGACACTGTAGTCATTCGGTGTGGCGATTTCAATGATCAATGCTACTTTTGTCTTCTTTTCTTGGACCATTATATCTGGTTTACTAGCAACTATGTTTTGAACTGTTGGTATTGGGTGATCCTATGTGATATAAACTTCATCATTTTCTATGATTCTTTGTTGCTCATGTTTCCAGTATTTTTCAGCCACTTCAGTACCATAATGTTTGCACAATCTCCATTGTAACAGTCTCGCCACATTATTATGCCTTTCAGTATACAGTCCCTCTGCCATTAGTGAGTTGCAACCAGCAATAAGGTGTGTGACTGTTTCCAATTTGGTTTTACAAAACCTACATATGTCTGTTTCTCTCACATGTTCAATGGACTTTGTAAACCAGTGTGTATTTAGCCCACTATCTTGGGCTGTCAATACTAACCTTTCATTTCTTGGTTTGAATTTGCCTCTCCTTAACCATTCCTGCATTCGTTCTTGATCAACATCAGGCTCTTCCAGAAGTTTTCTATACTTGCAACTATATTTATGTTTTTTCACATTTCTTGCCTTCTCATCTGGTCATTCACCTTATATTCTTTCTTTTGATTTTTGGCACATTCAGTTGCTGCCTGTTTTTTATTCACTTCTGGTTTGATTTCCATTCCTGCTTGATGTCGATATGCTTCTGCTAAATTAAGCAGATATGTCATCTTAGATTTAGTCTCATGTTTCAAAACTTTCACTACATTTGAATCTTGTGAGGTCAGTAAATATGTGTGGAGTCCCATGATTGCAGATCTATACATGTAATCAATTTCAAGGAGGCTCATCCCTTCTTCGGAACAGGGAATATATAATCTTGGTATACACTGATTTTTGTAAATCATTTGCTAAGCATGAAGCATCTTTCTTATTTTAATATCCAATATATCCAACATTTTTTGGGGCCAGTCAATCACTCCAAAACTATAAGTTAGGAGAGGAAGAGCAATTTGATTTATAGCTTGGATCTTGTCAGTAGATGTCAATGCTGTTTTTAGGATTAATTTAAGTCTTCTAAAGTACTCCTTACTGAGTTATATTCACATTTGTTCATGTTTTATTGCTGATCCTTCATCAGTTCCCAAGTATTTATACACTCCCTCTTGCTCAAGTTCTTTTATATCACAAAATCTTGTCCCAAACTGATGTTTTCCTGGTGCTGCAGTTTTCCTTTTTAAAGGTTGCTTTTGCACATTTATCAAGACCAAATGACATTTCAATATCATCTGAAAAAGTTTTGATAACCCGCAGCTGTACTTTCAGTTCCTCATCTGATGAGCTATACAGTTTTAAATCACCAACAAAGAGAAGATGAGAAGTCATTAGACTTTGTGTTTTTCTAGGAGCCAAATTGTAGCCATGGCCTAAGCTGTTAAGTAAACATCTTACTGAATTAATGGCAAGGCAGAATAGCAACTGTGACATCCACCTTTGAATTTTTATCCCTGAGATAATAATCTGTCCTTTATCATGGCTTAATTGCAAAGTGGTCTGCCACTGTTTCATGGTTATTGTAATGTAGTCAATCAGTGTAGGGTGTATCTTGTACATTTTTAAGCACTCTTTTATTCATGAATGTGGGATACTATCAAATGCTTTTTTTGTAGTCAATCCATGCCATACTTGGATTCTTCCCCTTCTTACAGTTCTCCACTATAACTTTGTTTAACAACAAATGATCCTTTGTTCCGTATGACTTTCTTTTAATTCCCTTTTGTTCTACTGCCATAATTGAGTTTTCTTATAAATGACTATACACTCTGTTGGCGTCAATTCCTGTGTATAGTTTATACATCATTGGAAGACAAGTTATTGGCCTATAATTTTTAAGGTAGCTTGCAGGTTCACTCTTAAGTAAGAGCATTGTTTTTCCTGTTATTAACCAGTGTGGAGTGTGTTTGGGGTGCGCATATAAATAGTTATTACTCATGGCTAAATCATTGTGCAAAGAAGTTAATACTTTAAGCCAAAAGTTAGATACTGCATCTGGGCCTGAGGTTTTCCAGTTAGAGGCTTTTCCCAACTTTTTTCAATCTCTCTGGCTGTTATTTCATCCAATTTCATATCATGTACCTTTAAACTTCTTATTCTTTCTTTTACTTCTTCTATCCATTTAGCATCTTTGTTATGTTCCACAGGATCTTCATCGATACTTCTCCAGAATGTATCTACTTCCTATTTTTTTTTGGTGGTCTTTCAATTCCTTTTACCATATTTCCCAGTTCTCTATAAAACTTTTTTGGGTCATCAATAAATTGCTTATTTTGTGCTTCTCCCTTATATTTATCTTCGTATCTTCTAAGTCTTTCCACCTGTTTTGAAATTTCTAGTTTGTTATCTCCAATAGTGCACAATAGATCCTGGTCTGTTCTAATAATGTGCATTGCTTTTATCACAACTATCTTTCTTAGTATTTTTGTTGATTTATTCCCTCTTTTACAATCTTCTAGCAGTGACACTTCTCATCTCAGCTGCTTTATAGTTTTCTCTATTTGATATTTCCATGATGGTATTCGCTTTTGCCCCCTCTTTTCCCTCACTACACTGTGTTCCTGTGGTAGAACTTTATCAGTTATTAATTTAGCAGCACAGTAATATATTCTGTTTGCTCTGTTATATCACATGGATCTCTATGGACAGTCCTAATTACTGTGTTCATTTGTTTATCAAGCTTCTGACTTTTGGGGTTTTATTAAACTTCTGCCATCTACTTCTTTCATTGATCTTGATATATCTGTCTTTGTCTATTAAATCAAGCAACTTTTCTCTTAACTCATTTTCTTCCATACTGAGGGCAAATCCCTTGTTTTCCATTTCCTGCGGGGATTCTATAGAAAGTTATATAGCATCTTCCTGTGGCACATTCTCTTCAGTTTCATCCTGTGTGATCTGTTGTTCTGTCATATAGGGAACTCACTGGCCTATCACTCCTCAACATTGACTGCACCAGAGTTTCCGCAGTTTCCTGTTCCTTTCCTTGCTGTCTAGCTTCAAATGAACATTTATACTGGTTTCCTGTGGAAGGCTCCAAAATATCTTGATATGGCACCTGGCCAATTGCTTCCTGTTCCACTGGTTTCCCCTTAATTTGGATATCCATTGCTCTATCCTGTTGTGGTGCTTTCTGTATTTGATTTACAACACTGAATCCTTCTCTTTGCAGCTGTTCCATAACCTCAATTTCTATTTCACTAATTTCTTTTTCTACTTTTCCTCTTAGTCTTTTTATTGTTTTGTATTGTAAAGTTTTCCATATCCAGATTCCTTTGCCTATATTTTTCTTCAAATATATTTGGTGCTGCTCTTTTTGTATTAGTTAGTTTTGCTTTCACATTTGCATAAATATTACACCATATTAAATCTCTTTTCCTTTCCCCTGTCCATATTTCTTCTTCACATGTCTCCTGATCTTCTTGCTTTTTCTTATTCTAGGGACTCCCTCCATCATGCTGTGATGTAATCTGTTTGGGACCTTCTATATTAAATCCTTCACTTCGCAGGCATTCCATAACTTCAACTTCTCTTTCTTTAACTTCTGCTTTATTAATCGTCTTTTCTACATTACATCTTTGTGCTATTAATCTTTTTATTGTGAAATTTTCCATATCTGGATGCCTTTGCCTGTATTTCTCTTCGAATATCTTTGCGACTGCCTTCTCTATATTAGTTAACTTGGCTTTCTCCTTTGCATAAATATTGCACCATATCAAATCTCTCTTTCTTTCCCATGTCCATATCTTGTTTTTATATTTTTCAAATATCTCTAGGTTTTGTTGTTTATATTTTCTCACTTCCTCAGATGCTTCTTTTTCCAAACAGATCAAAATTTCTTGATCTATATACTGTTTTTCAAAAATCTGTTGTATTAATGAACGCAAATTTTTATTTGAAGCTTCTGACAGTTTTACCTGTGGAAGTATTTCTCTTTCCTCTAATTTCTCTCTTAATCATTTTGTATATCTTGTGTCTGGAAATTCTGGGCTTTTTACATAAAAATAACAACACATCATTTCTTTCTTATCCTCAGTAGTCCACTCTATCGTTTTTTGGCTCTTCTTTGGACAATCAATTTTTATCGATTTTTTTGTGGACTGATACTTCCTTCTACAACAGGGGGGGCCATCCTCTCCCTGAGCCTGGCCTGGTCCCATTGTAGGAATATTTCCATATTTTGTGGATTCTACATTGCCATTTTTTCCAGTCCTGACACCAGTGCGCCTACCAGGATTGGGCACATTTTATCCTGGGTCTTGTGCACCCAGCTATCTTTTTTATTTTTTATTTACTTCTGTCCATGATATATGCTATATAAATACATTGTATATATCAGTATCGCCTTGGTAAGATTTTGTGAAAAACAGGATCCACCTCGTGAAGGTACTCACCAAGACTTGAGGATGAATTCAATTTCAGCACTACTACTCCCTTTGCTTCCTGACTTTTTCTCTCTCCATCTGGACCCCTATGGGTCTGTAGTTTCCAGAGTCTGTAGATGGCCCACCTTTGTGCAGAGGGATTACTGTTGCTGTTCTCCATTCATGAGGTATGAAGCCTGTTTGGAGGCTACAGTTAAATAGTAATTCCAGGGCCCTTATAGGTCATGTTACATGCTATTTAGAAGGCATCCTGGGATGTTGTCTGGGCCCATTGATATAGTCTACTTGGACTTAGAAAGAGCATTAAGGATGTGTTCCCTAGTGTTAGTAGGGGGAGTTATATTTGATGGCATTTCCTGAAGTTAGGCTGATGGGAGAGAGGGTTAAAGCTGGAGCTGAATTTGTTGGCCATTAGGTTTGCTATATCTTCTGGTTCAGTATATGTGGCTCCATTAACAATGATCTCTGCACACAATTGGGTATTGCCTTGAGGTTCTGGACATAGCTAAAGTATTTGCTGTGGTTGTCCTTGGCCTGGGAGGCTAAATTTGCCTCAAATTTGGCTTTGATAGACTTTATTTGCCCTCTGAGTTGTTTGTTTAGTTTGATGAGAAAGTTTTTATCCTGTTGGGTGCTACACCTCCTAACTTTTCCATGATTGTCTTCCTTCTATTATACAGTCTATTGATGGTGTGATTCTGTCAGAGTGGCTTGTTTTTTTAGTTAGTTCTGTACTTCTTCCTGGTGGCTACAGCTACTTCTATGCATCTATCAACATGCTTGTATAGGGATTTTATGAACATTTCCATGCAGTGTTCTCAGGGATTATGGGGCTTGACGTTCTGCCAGGTTATTACTTAATAGTAGGAAGTTCGCCTTAGAGCAGTTCCTGAATATTCCAGTGTTAGCTGGGGTTCCAGGTTTTATTTTTTACTTTGAAGGAGACCATTTTGTGGTCTGACCTTACCAGAGGGGACATTACACTAAGGGGTGTGCAGCACTCTCCCATATTAGTGAGGACCAGATCCAGTATGTTTGCACCTTCAGTCAGTGTATTGACAGTCTGGTCCAGGGAGTTTGTTTCCAAAATCCAGGAATCTCTGTGCCTGTATGTTTGGTGTTGTATATGTTCTCTTGGCTATGTTCCTAAACCTGGTAACAAATCAACACAGCCATACACAACATATTTTCTGTGGTTCTGCAAAACTTCTGATAAGCCTCTCTGTGTGATTGAGTCTGTATATATGTATTCTTTGTTTTTATACTCTGAATTTGTTTTGGAATTCCTCAGTTATCACAAGCCAAATAACCACACCTTCTTTAAGTGCTACAGATTGAAAGGGATTTTCTAATTTGATTGCTGTGCTCACTTGTCAGCATTTGTTGACCTACTTGGTAACCAGAATATGTTACCAATGTGTACATAGATATCTGTTCAACATTTCTACAACACAGTGCTTTAAAAGTATACTGAAGGACTGTATACCTGTGCCTAGTTTAAATTCAACATTATGTCTATTAATTCCCAGCACTGCTTTCTGGAAAAATCTCAGACTGTGGATGGTAAGTTTGCATTTCCTTATTTTGCTTTCTTGTAATTTGTATTGCTTTATTACTTTCTTCTATTTTGTATTCATTACACTGTGCTTTAATTATATTATATTTTCTATTGCATATTTAATCTAGCAAAGAAACTAAACTGGTATTGCTTGTGAATCACACAGAAATAAAATGTTCCTACCATCTCGCCATGGTGGTGTTATGTTTTTAAACACACTGTCACCTGCCCTTTATGTCAGTTTGACCACATAATTCCTTCCTTCTCTTCTTTCATTGGCTATTGTCAGTAAGCACAAAATTATCATTTTGTGAAGCCACTCCCCCTTCAGCTGTTTAAATTTATTAGCCCTCCCACTATGTTCCATCGAACCAGAATGCTAAATGTCCAACCCTGTCCAATCTATCTTGCTCTTTTAAAATGAGTGGCTCTCCTTAGACTGGTAAAATTTGAGTTACCTCCTCTTTCATATCTAACTGCTTAGTAAACATTGAAACTCTTAGGATATTAACGCATTTTCTTCTTGCCTTTAAAATTTGTAACATCTGGTCCAAGACCACCAATCATTGAAGAGTCCACATGCTGCCTCTTAGTAGACATCTTGTGATTAATGCTGCTGTTTTGCTCTTGATGAGCGAAGGATTAAAGGAACATTATTTCCTGGAGACTGATGATAACCATAAAGCCTGGTACGTGCTTCATAGGTGCCAACTTTGAATTTGGCTTCTGTTTTGCTCCTGGTGAGATAAGGAGCAGAGAGTCGTTGTTCCTGTCTGTCCTGATTGGACAGTGAGTATCTGTGAGGCCTTCCTGACTGGTCTGGTTGCTGTTGAAGGTATCTACCAGGACAAGACTACAACAAGCCTACATACCCCTGCATCATCTGGGATGAGATTGCTGATCATCTTGGGATTTGTGCTACTGTTTTGCTTGTGGTGAAAGAAGACGCAAAAGGGCATTGTATCCCAGCAGTGTGAAGCTGTGATGAGACTAGCACTAACAGTAGCCAGGTAGAAGCTAACTAGGTGAATCCCCACTATTCGCCCATCATTCTTGACAAAGCTAATTCTTTCTTTTTAGTAAGTGCTGCTTGATTAGCTATTGTCTAACATAATTTCAGAATATCTCCCTAAATACTTCATCCATAAATTGTCAGGGTCTTCATTAGTAGTTTCCCCTCAAGTGTTTGGGAATGCCCTGTATAGATGAAGCACAGCCAGCTGACATTTTTCCTGTAAAAGCACCCTTGAAATTTCACCAATACCTAGTTGCACTCAAGGCAACACGTTTGTGCAATGACAAGCACTGCCTCTAGTGCTGCATGCAGATATTCCTGACTTTACTTGATATTCTCACTGCAACCATCTGAACAATAAAAAGGGTCTGTTGCCATGGATATGAACTTTCCCACTATCTCTGTTAGCAGCTTGGTGAATATGGCACACTAATGCAAACAAACTGATAATGTATGTGAGAACTGTGTTTGCACAATGTCACTGGAAGCAAAGGTCTCACATTGCATCCATCATACACTTTAGGAAGCAGACACAGACACCCACATATACTGGTGCATTAAATGTAACCTTCCTAAACCCCAAAGAGCTTCCAGATGAAGCACACATGACAAATGCCCTCTGCAGACCCAAATTCACTTTTCCAAAACAACACCCACATCAACACATACAGTCACATCTCATGAAGCCTGTACTTCTAAACCCGTAAGGCAAGCCACCACACAACCTAACATTCTGGTCATTGGAGACTGCATTGTAAGACACACCAATGTCCCTCTCACCAGGCTGAGTAAGGACAAAGTCACGGTCAGTTACTTACCAGGATCCACCATATTATGCATTCACTCAGGTCATTGGACCACTTGTACCAGTATGACTCAGTCATAGTCCATGTGGGTGTAAATTAATTGAGGCATACCTCTCTAGACAATATGAAAAGAGACATCATGGAGATCTCAGAATGTGTGTCCCAGACTGGTATTAACCTAGCACTGTGCAGCATTCTGTCTTCACCAAGGATAATGCCACAATACCAACAGAAGATGACTGACTTTAATAATTGGCTAAGTTTCTGGTGTCATTCTAAGGAGATACAGTATTTGTCAGCATGGAAGGACATGGCCAACAGAACATGCTGCTTTGCCAGGGTTCATCAGCATCTGTTCTCTCTTGGCTTTTGAATATTAGTTAAAATATTGTCCTTCCCCATGGTGGCTTTTTTAGGCAATGTCAAACTGAAAAACATCTGACATAATAAATCAAAACCAAGAAAATCTAAACATGTTACTGCTCAATGCAAGGAGGCTAAACAAGAAACTCCACTTACTACAAGCTTTCCTTACACTTGGGAATGCTGATGTTTGTGCAGTCACTGTGGCATGGTTTAAAGCCACAGAGAGCACCCCAGCAGTGCAAGGCTATAATGCCTTCCACACATTTAGACCAGCTACTACACAGACAATTAAGGCAGAGGTGCCTTGATTTACATCAAAATAAATATACCTCAAGGCTGGTCAAACAGGACAATGCACTTGAGTTTCTCCATGTTCAAATGACCATATGTAAAATCCCATAACTCTTCCTTGCAAAATACAGGTCCCCCTATTTGACTCAGTAAACCCATAACACATATTTAAACTTACTGGAAACACTCACCATCCAACCCAATACCATATTCATGGGTGACTTTAATTACCCATTATTAACTGGGAATCCCATATAACATCAAATATGCAGACACAGAGATTCCTGGATTTTGTAAACACAAACTCCCTCTACCAGATTGTCAATATGCTGATCAGGGTGTAAATATACCGGATTTGGTCTTCACTAATATGGGAGAGTGCTGGACACCCCTTTTGTAATGTCCTCTCTGGTAAGGTCAGACCACAAAATGGTCTCCTTTGAAGTAAAAATAAAACCCAGATTCCCAGCTATCCCTGGAATGTTTAGAAACTATTCTGAGGCTAACTTCCTAGTAGTAAATGATAATCTTTCAAAATTTCAGTTCTCCACAAACACTGGGAATACTGCTACCTACACAGAATTGTTCACAGAAACTCTATAGAAGCATGTTAGTAGCTGCAAAGGGGCAGCTATACCCACTAGGAATAAGTACAGAATTAACTCAATAAACAAGCCAACCTGCTGGAATCACAAGGGCCTACATCACATAGTCAAAGTCTTATAACTTCGAACACGTAATGTTCGGACCATTATGTTTGAAGTTACAAAACTTCGACTATGGATTAAAAAAAATATATGGAAAACAAAATAAACTGTTTTAATCAGGTGGGCAAGCCCCTCTGTACCCCTCACGTGAGGGGCTGTGCCCTTGACACCCCCCCCGCTACTTAAATGTACTAACTCCAAGATTGCAACAAAATGGAAACCTACGCTTATGGAGATTTTCATTGAAACGCTCGAACTTTTACAAATTCTAACTTATAGTCTCGACCATATGAGGTTCGAACTTGTAAAAGTTTGACTACATGATAGGAACCCAATCACAACATCAATAGGTAGCCAATGACTAAAACTAAATGCCAAGAAATGCATAATAGTATCCTTCAGGAAGTCTGTCATGCCTGGTAACTATCATATTGACAACACACCCCTAGGAGTTGACCTAGTAGTCAGGGACTTAGGGACACATACAGCATACCTTTCAACCTCTTAGAGCAAGACATCTGGACAAAGCCATAAATAAAGGTGGGACAAAGGACCAAAATAGTGACAATTTTTAAATATTGCTCTTACAAACTTAGAAAGTTGATAGAATAACAAGTATTTTCTGAAGGTTATGAAGTCTGATTTTTCAACTTCAGTCTTTAATGATTTGCCACTAATTTTGCCAGAAAAAACACAATTTTATGAAAAAATGGACCAAAAATATGTGGCAAAAATCTGAACAGTCTGTGAAAATCTGTACATTTGAAAGGTAACCATGCAGACAGTAATCTAGCCTTTGACCATCATATATCTATTGTAGTGAAGAAATCATTCTATGTTGTACAACTTATAAACAAATGTATGTCATCTAGGTCGAAGGAGGTTATTATTACACTGTATTTGGCATTCATTGGGCTTGTCACTGAATGCAATGCCCCCTTTAGGCTGTACCTACTAGGCACATCCAACAATTCGAATGTCTGCAGAGGTTCCTCATTAAAAAAATACAGAGCATAAATAACTTATCCTATGCAGACCACCCCAAAGCCCTATCCCTGCAGTCTGTCTCCTACAGGCTGCTGAGGGGACATTTATGCCTGGCATACAAGGCATTGTCAGACGCCAATCTGATGGACCTCCTACATATCTACAAAACAGACAGCACCTGAATTACCCATCTTAAAGGCTTAAACATTGTTTGTGATATAAATAGGATCTACTGGAGAGAAAGGGACATATTCTAGAGAATACCTCTTCTCTGGAATAGGCTCCCCATCCATATG
Source organism: Protopterus annectens (assembly GCF_019279795.1). NCBI lineage: Eukaryota > Metazoa > Chordata > Ceratodontiformes > Protopteridae > Protopterus > Protopterus annectens. The sequence goes on from NC_056731.1 coordinate 849,790,379, forward strand.
AAGCAGAGTTCCTCTCTAATCCAGTTCAAGGGTAACTTAGACAATTGGATGAGGAACAGGAATTTCATCATGGTTTTACACCCATTTCTCTAATGTTTATAGGCAGTCTGTAATTCTTTCATCTCCCAAGCCCCTGCTTACACTTAGCAGGGCTACCAGAACTTGTCCGATTTGGGATGCATGGCTAGGCTTAGCAAGGCACCAGTGATCATTAGCCTACTAAACACCTGTGAAAGTATGAATCTATGAACTTCATGTCAAAAGTCTGATTTGCTTTTGCATTCTTGTTTCAGTGCTTCAGATGTCTGACAATAATTTTCAGATTTTACTGTATCAGGCATGTTCTCTTCCATATTTGCATTTTTATGTTTAGTAACATGCATTTTCTTTTGGATACAATTGTTTTAGTTTTACAAACCCTAAAAGAATATCCCTTATTAGCACAGATCAAATGCAAGGCTATGCTTCCTCTTATGTTTACAGCAATAGCTATTATATACAAGTTGAATTTTCAATATGCAATGTTTTCTCTGGACTCCATGTTTGTTTTCTTACACAGCTTTCTTTTTCATATCCACCTTTGCAGCATATCCTGAATATCTAATTTGTGATTTTTTATTCACATTTTATCTTGCATACACATCTCTTTTTGCAGCTAATTATTTATGCTAATAATTTTACTTACCTTGCACATCAGTCTTTTTATGAGGTCAGGTCTCTTTCCCATTTTTGTCATACTGTGTACCACGAATTGTTCTGTCTGTTACTAGAAAATCATGCAACACATCATATTCAGTCTTTGGGTCAACTATTTGGCTCTATAATATTAGCATCTAAAAATTATTGGCGTCTATATAGTCTTTGTATGACCTTGTACCCTTGTAGAGAATAAATAGTAAACAAACAGTTGGACAGATTCAATAAGGCCTACACTGTCTATTTACATTAGCGCACCATTTTGGATTCGGTAAGCAACTCTACACAGTGTGTACAGCTGCACAAACAAGATAAACACTGTAGCATGTAAATTAGACCATAAGCAGCTGAATTGTATGCTAATCAACCAATCCAAGATGAAGAAGCTGTTCAACAAGTTATAAAGCAACCATGTAGACTCAGTGCTGGTTTTCCCTGCAAATTCCAAAACCTATCAGAATACAGCCACGGAAAAGAGTCTACACAGAAACAATGTTAGGGGCTGCTGTTGCTTTAATTCTTGTGTATGTGCAATAGGCCGAAGTGTATGCTGCTGCTCCTGCTAATAGACCAAGGCCAAGAAGGAGAAGAGTTTTCAGATCCCCGGTAACTTATTTATTTATTTATTTTTTATTTATTTAACATTTGTTGACCGGGAAAGTCCGACTAGGTTCCACAGATCCTGTTTTCAGCGGAGGCCCGGGGAGAAATGCTCCAGAAGCATGTCTTTAGAAAGTGGGAGGAAACCGGAGTACCCGGAGGAAACCCACGCAAATGCAGGCAGAACATGCAAACTCCACACAGAAGGCACCCCAGCCGAGAATCGAACCGGAGAACCTCTTGCTGTGAGGCAACAGCATTAACCGCTGCACCACTGCGCCGCCCGCCTGCGCCTTACCACAGTCTATATGATGTGGAAATTGTACAGATCTGCAGGGTGGGGAGAGACACACAACAGGAACTCTACAACCTCTGTCATCCTCAACTCAGAGCCAGGGCAAACTGAGGGGAACCCATTCCAGTGGAGACAAAGGTATGTGTAGCAATTAGAATCTTAGCTACAGATATCTTTAAGAGACCAATAGGGGACATGCTGGGGGTGTCACAGGCATCAGCATGCATGATCCTGCATCAGTTCTTGAATGCTATGCTCCAACATGCTAGTAACCACATATATTCTCCCTGTACTCCTGAGGATAGGGCCAGAAATATGCATGAATTCTACCCTGTACAGACTACCCTGAAGTACTGGTTGTCATAGATTGCATACATGTAGAAATTAAGGCACCACCTGGTGAACAGGGAAGGCTCTACATTAATAGAAAGAGCTGTTGTTCTATTAACTGCCAAGGTGTATGCAATGCCAAGGGAATCATCTTAAATGTGTGTGCTGGCAACCCTGGCAGTTACCATGACTCACATATCTGGCACACCTCCCAACTATATTAGATGTTCACTAGGGGAAATATCCCACAGGGTCATTTACTGGGGGATGCAGGTTATGCACTGGAACCATGGCTGATGGCATCCATCAGAAATGCACACACACCTGCTGATAAACACCATAATGAGGCACATGTTCAAACCAGAAGTATCATAGAGAGTGTATTTGGGATGCTGAAGTCATGGTTCTGGTGCCTAGATACATCTGGGGGAGCCCTGCAGTACAATCCAGGGACATATACTGAAATATTCACAGTATGTGCCATGCTACACAACATCATCCCTAGAAAACTGCTTCAGCAGGATCAACAAGGAGAAGGAGGACACATCTCACTACCAATGGCAATGTCACCACAGCCACACAAAGGTCAGGATTCAGACAGGGAAGCAGCAGTTGCTGTGGGTATAGACAGACATAGGTATGCTCAATATACCCTCACATTGGCTAAGAGGCAATACATAGCACACTCACTCACCACCTAAGGGCCTAAAACCTTCCTCCTAAGCACATATGTATAGTAGCATTAATGCCAGGCAACTCTCACAATCTTTACCTCCCCATGTATTGGCTGTGTACTGCTTGTATCAGAGTCAGGCCTGAACCAAAACTCTTGCCGCTGCTGGATTTATAAGGTATGTGTTGAATCTGGAGTGTATTGTGCAATACTATGAATGACTGACATATCCTTGTATTTTGTTACTCAGTAGTGTAAGCAAGTAGAATGTGGGAGATTTGTGCAGACATTATCTAACATGTGACAGCAAAGAATTATTTGACTTGTATATGTCCATTATTAAGTAGTAGGCCTCAGGCATCAAAGATTTACACAGTCATATCTCTCAAAAGTAGTGATGATCACTGCATGCCCTCAGTTTAGGACCATACGTTTGGACTGGAAAATCATTAGAGAGAGAAGTTAGAAAGTAATGATTCACATTGCAGTTTCAGACTTCACAACCCTTCACAAGATCATTCACAATAAAGCTGGAAAATGTTGATGCTATCAACTGTTTAATTTTCTAAGACCAGTATAAGTCAAAGCTACAATTACCAGTTCAACATCACGAATGCAGATCTACTGAACACCAAATCAGCTATGTACCCTGAGCATCAGACACAAAGCTTATGTATCCCTAAATCTAAAAGATAGCAAACAGGGATATGGCACAGTTATCATCACTTGTAGAGGGTGTTGTGTGGGGGGCAGGAAGCCTAGGCTGACATAAAAGGTCGGTGAGTGTGTGTGAGTAAGAAAGAGAAGCAAGTAGACATTTGGATAAAGCAACAAATGGCCAGTGAGACAAAAGAAGTTTTAAGCTGAACAGTTGAACCATGTATATCTTGTGTGTGTGTGTCTGTAGGGGTCCTCCAGGTGAAAATGATGTGTGAGTGTCTGCATGAAAACAGCCAAACTCTGTGTTAGCGCTATGTCTTAGTATGTCCGACAGGTGTGAGATGTGCATGGTACAGGTGGCAGTTCATTGTTGTCATCCCTGAGCATGAGAACTGTCTCTGCCAGGAGTTGCACTGGCACATCCATGCCCATGGTCAGATGCATTGCTGCTACCTGAACATGGCTAATGTCTGCTGGATAAGCTTCCCTCACGAGTATGCCCAGGACCATGACCCCATGGCGTGCCACATCTGGGTGTGGGTTGCTCACCCATTGATGTTGAAGTACTGCCACTATGGGAGCATGATCAGGCATGCCCATGTTGGCTGATAGCAGATGATGTGGCAGATCTACATCCACGAGGATGCCATTCCCTCCCAGCAGATGTTCCATCACAGACACCACTGTTTATAACATGTCATTCATCCGATCCTTTGAATTAGCAACATGGTGGAAGCAGTCACACATATCACCCTGTGCCACATTTGCAACCCTAAGCATTTCTCTGAACACCTATGGGAGCATGCTTGTGTCTCCCTGATACCCTAAACGTGCATTGAGTGGCACAGAAAGAGACATCTGGATCAGGTGAAGGATGGACAATAGGCCTCCTCCAAGCACTCCTAACAACCCTCCTGCATGGCATCTCACCCAAACTTTGGCTATGGCCAGAGTCCACAGGCACTGAAGCCACAGTAACCATACTTCCCTGATTGATTGTCTTGCCCCCCACCTGTCCAATATCTATGGGCTCACTGGAATAGGTAGACATAGGCCTACTGGCTGTGTCTGATGGAATTTCAAGGGATGGCGCTATGTCAACCTCAGTGCCAGATTCAACTTCTGCACCCAACTGTGCCTCTGTTTGACCACCATTATCATCAGAGTCTGCTGATACTCTGACATCAAGTGGTAGAAGTCCCACACTTCCACTGTCAGGATCACCTGTAATAATAAGCAACAAACACAAGAACAATTAATATCTACACTACTATAGGCCAATATACGCTAACAAAGTAACAGTGCTGCCACTATTACACAGTACAGCAATACACACAAAAGTCCTGACAACAACATCATGCACTAAAATATTTCTTTTAATTGCTCATTAGTACTAACATAAAAATGTTTGGCTTACCATGTGAAGATGATGGTATCCTCTGTATGCCAGATGGTCCTGGAAGAAGCTAAACAAAAGGTAAGGACAACATCATCACAATTAACAGTAACACAGGGGGTCATACTTTTTCCCCTTTATATATCCATTAACTATGCTTTCAACAAGAACTTGGATGACAACTCCAACCTAAGCCGGTGTGTAATCAATCAGAATGTGTTGTTAACTGTAGCAATCTTCAATAATCCCCCCCAAAAAAATTATTGTGAAACAGAACTAACATACTGATTTAAATTGTTTTACTATACAACAGTATTTAACAATAGAGATACAAAAGGCTACCTGGGACATGCTTGCTGTCCCTGAAACAGTAGCACCAATGTCAATGACATGCTGTTCTGCATTTTTCTGGAAGCTGTCTGGATCCCTGACAGTGAACAGGAACTCTTCAATTGCTGTTATTGGTGTTTTTGTAGCAGAGCCCCCATACCTATCTGATCATGGCCCAGTGCAGCTGCTGTCTTCCGTGCAGATGAGATCATGTCAGTGGCCCTATGGTGCACCTGGTCATATGTCCTGCTGTGGCTGCCTACTGCATTAATGTTTGTGATGATCTGCTGCCAAATCTGGATTTTGCCTGACATATCTCCATGTCCCCCCACAAGCAGGACGGCACCACATTGCCCAAAAAACTTCAACAATGCCCTGATTCTCAGGGTCAGTGAAGGGTGGTTTTCAAAGATTGAGGCACCTGGGTGACATAGCCCTAGGTTTCTGAAAAGACAACAGAAAAATAATATACATAAGTATCACATAACTACAAAATAACTGTTCCCAGATAAGACAGAAAAGGCAGAATTTCAGTATTACCCAGTGCAGAAACATACAACTTTCAAGAGATTTGAAATACAAACAACATGCTGGATGCAAAAAAAGGAGAGTAACAATAGCAACATGTCCATGCTTGTGCAGGCAAATGATACATTTTGCTAACAAACCATCTCTGAAATTTTAAAAGTGCTATCAAATGAACTGCCCCTGAAAACTTCTACAGATTTAACACAGAACTTTCCATGTTAAGGTATTGCCAATCATGTTTACCTGTGAAATGTCATGGCAGACATGCCCATGCCATGAGTATAATTCTAAGTAATCCATACTGATAAAAGTGTAAAAGTATTTGCTAATCAAAAACAACATATGCAGTATGTAGCTGACAAAATGCAAGCATACCTTCTTAAGTTCAGTAATCCTCTGTGTAGATATATTCCAAAATAATAGCCTCTTTTTCACCTAAACAAATCTCCTCACCTTCAGTTTCCACTAGCTATATGGTTGCCTTTTTATGGTGTAGATTCAGGGCTGTCAGTACGGTGAAGATGCAAATGAGGTGTGAACTCATTAGAATTGCTGAATCCCAAATACTTGGCCCCTTGTAGCAGATGTAAATATAGTGCAGGCACTCCCTCAGTATTTGTTTTTAGTGGATTGCAACTGTGAATGGTTACTGGTAGGGAGAAGGAAAACACAACAGCAATACAGACTGCCCTACATCCAGCACATATGTCAGGTTAGACTTACAAAGTATTAGATGGCAATTTTGTCAAGGTTGGAAATGTAATCAAGCAGCGCAAATTTCACAGGTTCTGCTCATTAAGCATCATACCTCCCCTTCATTTATTGGCAACTACATATTATATTATTGCCATTTAATATCCTCACACATTTTAGGGACAATTATATAGAATGGCTTACAGACTGCATTTCTCAGATTACTGGTCAGATAAGAGAAGAATGACCAACAAACACAGAGAGGTAAGACAAAACTCCATATTTGCAAGCAATATTCATAACTGGTTATGTGATCACTCAGTGGACTACATCCAAAAACATTTGATGGTTTCATATTACTGTAGATGATATTGTGATTGGTTGCATGTAGAATGATTTCAATTGCTTGCTGCAAAGCTCTTTGTGTGGCAAAGAGGGGATAAAGCACCCTTACTGTGTTCTTAAGATTCATTGGAATGAGAGCTCAAATCCAGACCTATGTAAAAATATGTCACGTGTACTAACATTTTGTAGTGCCTATGTCATAGATTGCTTTGACTCATTTCACCTACTTTTCCCTTCTTTTCGTTTCTTTTTTCTTGTTTTTTGTTAGCCATTGTTTGCGAAATGCGCGGCTTAGCACAAACAAGGGAAATGGAGAAAATGAATGTCAGGTTTGACTGTGCTTCTCTCATTTGTGCAAAACTCACCAGTGCACAGACTAGATTAGTTGCCCACCCAGAAACCAGACAGGACATTTGCAAATAGGGCATCTGTAAAAGGGCAAAGGTCAAAAACAATACGTTGTTGCAATTGCTGTATTTCATTGTGCAACTGCTCTTAGCGGCATTATGAAGCAGTTAGCAAGGTTCCCCAGCAGCTGCTGCCATTGAACACATGCAGACCGGACTCAGACAGTCAGTAACTGCAAACAGATATATTCAATTCATTTTGTTAGCCACCGTGCAAACCTGCTATGCAGTGTTGCATGACAGTTAACATGAAGATCTTAAGAATGATTAGGAAAGTAGGGAATGCCATGGAACTAGTCCTGTGGCAGTGGGTGTAAGTGTAGGGCTGGAGTATAGCTGGTCCTGTGTTGTAGTACAGGCTGTGCAACCTTTATTTTACTGTTGTGACAGTGCAGTTTATAGCAATGAGCTGAAAAATAGATATGTGTTATTTCAACATTCTTGTGGCAACAGGTGTAAGTGTAGGACTGCCATACATATGGTCCTAGGTTCTAATACCGGATATTCCATACACTTTTAATGTTGTTCCACTTCCCATTATATTCATTCTCACTTATAACACTTTAGATAGTGGAGCTGGTATGAATTATATGTATGCAATATTTAACACCATTATTGTGTTTTCAGATGTATGACTGAGAGTAGACTGTCTGCTATATTTCTGTAAGTATAATTCTGCTATCTGGACTTGCAAGGCCTTCAGAATTACCTAAGGCACATACACAACTGGATCTATATCCAATAACCTTGTGAGGTCACACACATACATGTGTAGCAGCTGAAAGTGTCACCTGTATTTATGTATGATTCCTGATTATGTCTCTGCTGCACTTCTTCTGTGACAAAGATAAACAATCAACACTATGGAAGAACATGTTTTGTCCCTTATGCCAAGGTTTGAATCCCACAGTGTAAAAATCAATTTTACTTAGTATATGAAGACAAAAAAGATGTGCCTAGGTCATTACATGTATGCCTCCAGTGCATGTCTGCAAACTTTACTCACCTAACAGTTACATTCCAATTTCCGATATATATCTCCAGGCTACATCAGTAGACACCACTCAAACTAAGGCCAAATATCAGATTAACCTTCCAATTTCAGTTATTTAATTCCTCCCTGCTTGGTACTGCTGCACTTCATTTAGCATTGGGCAAATGCGGATGGCATCTTTGCTTGGGTTTACACACTACTAGTAAATCAAATAACTGGAATTGGTGGGAAAACATAAGTTTCCATTCCTCTAGGTCAGCTGGGAGACATGCCTGGCATTGGGGAGGAAGGTGCCAAGTTTAGGGTGCAGAGGAGGCGTGTCCAGGAGTCCAGGATATTTATTGGACTCCTGGTAAAGCACCACGGCCAAATGCTTCTGCAAGGTGACTATTCGTGCTTCTAGTACAAGTCTGAGGCATGGAATAGTTTGGACTAGACTGTATCCAGTGTCACTGGTATCCCACACACTGTAGAGCAATGTAGACACAATTTCAATGACCTACGCAGGTGAAAAAGGAATACTGTCAACCATTAGTTGCATTATGGTATTCTGTTCTTTTCTGTTCTTTCCCCAGCTCCCACTGAACATAAGTTCAATTGGCAGGCTCATGTTGTCAGCTGGAGAGACTAAGGGAAGCAAGTGGTATGTATGCAGCAGAGCAGAAGTGTTATTGTAGCTTTTAAAGTTAAAGATAGATTTTTTGGTCTTATACAGTTGTATCAAATTGAGCATGCATATCCCAACTGTAAAACAAGTATACATGTGTTAGTCTGTAGCACAAACCAGTTGTAAGAGTCCAATATTAGACTGTAGTCAGAGGTTAGATAAACCACTTCTCGATGCACAGTAATATAATAGACCACAAACTCCGAGCCAGTCATGATGTAGTTCAGTAGTGTTCTTAATAAAACAGATCCAAAAAATGTTATTCTCTAGCGCCTCAGCTAAATTTGCCTTTATCAGAGTATCTGTAGTCAGAGGTTGTGGGTTCAAATACCACAGTTCCTAACTATACAATACTGTTATTTCTTCCATAATACTTACATTAAATTAAAAATTCTAAACCAGTGGCACAGATGCCCTGCTGTTAACTGTAATCTGTATAATTGAAACATGCATATATGCATATTTAAAGGATTACTTTCAGCAATTTATAGTATAGTGTGTATCTGTTAGGACATATATTTAAATGTAATACTTCAGATAAAAGAGTTGTATACTAACCCCAGTCGAACAGACTACCCCTGCTCCACTGGCTCCAGCTCCTTTGCCCAGCACATCTGGGAGCCCACCTGACAGCACTGCCTCTGGTGCCACTGCACTACCTGTGGCCTCAGGTAGTACTGCACCAGAAGCTGGTGCAGTAGTCCCCTCCAGGACCAGTGATAGAGATGGTGATTTCATCACCTGCATAGAGATGCCAAGGATGGTGCACAGGATTGTGTATTACACTACTGGTGTATGCCTGCACCAGATGGACAGGCTGCTCTCCCTCATGGTCTGTAGGAAGAGAAAACATCAAGTACTCCAGCTGCCAGTGGAGTAAGGGGACAATGATGATAGTCAGTTGGTCAGGAGCTGATTCTCCCTGCCTCCAAGCTTGATGTCCATGAGCTTAAGTTGTCCCCTCCCTCACCCCAATCATAGTGTCCCCCCTACGTTTTGTGTTCACCTGTCTTTTGTCTTATTTGTCTTGTTTGTCTGCATTTGCTTCCTCACCTACCCAACTTACCTTACTCAGACATACCTAAGTCCCTTACCCAGCAGTTCTCTCTTACTAAATTTAAAAAAAAATATTGGGCACCTGTCCCACAAAAAAATAATTGTCCCATACATAACTCTCCATTTCACACACGTGTCTTCTTGACACACTTGAGTCAGCCCATTTAGCTATACAATATGATTCTGTTGTTGTCAGCCCTCTCTCTGGAGGTGACAGTCCAAATTCAGCTAATATTCTGCACATATGATCAGTTTTTGCTGTTGAAGAAATGGCTAGCTATGTTTTTTTCCTACCTTCCTCCTGCACATTCCTGTATTGCTTTCCCTTTGTTCTTCCCCCTGCTTGCTCCCTATTTCACCCACTTTCCTATCTACTCCATTTTAACAACTATAATCTGGTTAAAAAAAGAATCACACACAGCATTCTTAAGTAGCAGAAAAAACAATTGATCCCTTCACTTTTTTGGCCTCTATGTGTGCATGGAGTTTTGCACAGTACAACAATGCCAAGCAACATTCAGCAGTGGTACAATGCTGCAGTTATCTCCATGCAATCTTGCTTAATTCCATTGTGCTATGCCAACACACAGCAAAACGTACTATAAAGAAATTAATGTCATTGCATTAGCACTGATTATTTAAAAGTAATTAAAAGTCTCACATATACCTGGATTTGAACCTGGTATCATCTGGGCTGAAAAAGAAATGTATCAATGCATTTATACCTACTGCCACAGAGTCAGTTAAGCAGCAGGTGTGTTTCATAGACTCAGTACTAACTACCAGATTTTAGCAATGCAGCTTGTGTTTGTCCACTGCTTAGCTCTGTGCACACAGGGAAAGTATATCCTGCATGTGAAATACTTTGCCAACTATTGCACAAACCAGATGCTTGCCTCACTATGGAAAAGAAAATATTGTTATGTATTCCTGCTGTTTACTGTCCATTTCCTATGACATGAAATTACATGTGGAAACATAACAAACTGAAGGCCCTATCTAACAATTTGTCACATATTTACAATACAGCCACATGTTGCCTCCCCACATGCACTGCAATCCCAGTATCTCAGTACTTTTTTCACACATATATCACTTACACCACAGAAATTAATATCAAAGGTGTGACATGCAATGCACATCAATCTGTTGACATGCAAAACTATAACTATTGACCCATAAGCCTAAAAAGCCTTATCTGTAAGGCTAGGGAAAGGTTCAGCATGGACTTTATTCACAGTGACATAGGTGACCTTCAACAACCTTGACCTGACACATTTTGGTTTAGTCAAGGGTAGATATTGCTTATTAAACCTAGTGGACTTGACCTGGATGAGGGATAACAGGACATGCTGCTACATTGATTTATCTAAGGCCTTTGACACTATCCCTTATTCAGGTATCATAGAGAAACTCTCCAATCTGGGGATTAACCCATACATTACTAGATGGATAGCCAACAGGCTGACCAACAGAATGCACACTGTCAAAGTTGGGGACTGCACCTCCACCACTAGACCACTTACCAGTGAAATACCACAAGGATCTGTGCTGGGACCACAACTGTTTGGAAACTATTTTTCCGGAGTCCAGGCAAAGGTAGATGGCTTGTTGCTTACCAAGTTTTGCAGATGACTGTCAACTGGGTGCAGTCATATAGAGTCCCCCAACTATGTTAACATATTTCAGAAGGGGCTGATACAGACAAATAATTGGTGCCAAACTCACGGACTGAACCTTAAAGCAAAAAAATGCCTCTTTGTCCTCTTTGGCAATGACGTACCCTGCTAATTATGATATACATAGCTCTCCTCTAAGCTCAGACACAGTGTTGCAAGACTTGGGAATGCATGTTGATAGCAATCTACATTTCAATCACTTTGTGTCCCTAGTCCGAAAATTATGCTCATGTCGCAATGCATGTATTCACCCAACATTATATTCAATTTACCAACCATTTTTCAACCTTGTACAATATTACAATATTAGTGATTTCTGTTTTGTAATTTTTATGTTCTAGTTTCAGTGTCAGGCATGGTGGTGCAGTGGTTAGCATTGTCACCTCACAGCAAGAGGTTCTCTAGTTTAATTTTTGGCTGGAGATCCTTCTGTGCAGAGTCTGCATGTTCTGTATGCAGTCGAGTGAGTTTTAAAGACATGTGTGTGTGTGTGTGTGTGTGTGTGTGTGTGTGTGTGTGTGTGTGTGTGTGTGTGTGTGTGTGTGTGTGTCTGTGTGCGTTAGTTAGTTAGTTAGTTAGTTAGTTAGTTACCTACCCCAGAGGAGCATACCTCTGCAATCCCATGCATTGACTGTATTTGGATACCTGCACATGCCTACACATCCATTTCATGTAGGCCTTCCAAAATACGTTGACCTGCAGTCTTGTAAAATGCAGACTTGTGCCGTGGCATTTGCATAACATACTGAGTTTTGTAGTCTGTATACCTTAGATAGGTAGGGGTTCTGTTTTCACTGCAGTCAAGTGTGAGTGTGTGTCCCCAAAGAGCAGAAGTGTGGATCCTGCAGTTCCGCTCCAATCACATGGATTGACAGTGTTTTCATACTTGCACATGCATACATATCCATTTCCCGCAGGCCTCCCAACATCTTCTCTCCAACATGCCCTGCTAATGTCATCCACTATAAGCTGACTTGCAGTTTTGTAAACCTCAGATTTCTGCCACGGTGCTTGTGTAAAGTACTCTCTTCTGTAGTCTGTATACTTAGATTGGTAGGGTTTCTGTTTTCACTGCACTCAACTGTGTGTGTGTGTGTCTGTCTAGCCAGAAGAGAAGAAGTGTGTATCCTACAGTTACCTTGGCAATCCAATGGATTGACTGTATTTTGATACTTGCACATGCCTACACATCCTTTTCATGCAGGCCTCCCAGCATCTTCTCTCCAACATGCCCTGCTGATGTCATCCACCATACGTTGACGTACAGTCTTGTAAAACTCAGACTTGTGTCATGGCTTTGCATAAAGTACTGAGTCCTGTAGTCTGTATACTTAGATATGTAGGGGTTATGTTCTCACTGCAATCAACTGTGTGTGTGTGTGTGTGTGTGTGTGTGTGTGTGTGTGTGTGTGTGTGTGTGTGTGTGTGTGTGTGTGTGTGTGTGCAGCCTGAAGAGCAGAAGTGTGTATCCTACAGTTACCACTCCAATCCCATGGATTGACAGTGTTTTCATACTTGCACATGCCTGCATATCCATTTCATGCAGGCCTCCCAACATCTTCTCTCCAACATGCTCTGCTGATGTCATCCACCATAAGCTGACCTGCAGTCTTGTAAACCTCAGACTTCTGTCATGGTGCTTGCATAAAGTACTGAGTTCTGTAGTCTGTATACTTAGATTGGTGGGGATTCTGTTCTCACTGCAGTTAGCTGTGTGTGTGTGTGTGTGTGTGTGTGTGTGTGTGTGTGTGTGTGTGTGTGTGTGTCTGTCTGTCTGTCTGTCTAGCCTGAAGAGCAGAAGTGCGTATCCTGTAGTTACTGCTCCAATCCCATGGATTGACAATGTTTTGATACTTGCACATGCCTACACATCCATTTCATGCAGGCCTCCCAACATCTTCTCTCCAACATGCCCTGCTGATGTCATCCACTATAAGTTGACCTGCAGTCTTGTAAAATTCAGACGTATGATGTGGCACTTGTGTAAAGCACTGAGTCTGTGTACTTAGGTAGGGGTTCTGTTCTCACTGCAGTCAAGTGTGTGTGTGTGTGTGTGTGTGTGTGTGTGTGTGTGTGTGTGTGTGTGTGTGTGTGTGTGTGTGTGTGTGTGTGTGTATGTGTGTATGTGTCCGTGTCCCAAAGAGCAGAAGTGTGTATCCTACAGTTACCCACTCCATTCCCATGGATTGGCAGTGTTGTGATACTTGCACATGCTTACACATCCATTTTATGCAGGCCTCCCAACACTTCTCTGTAACAAGCTCTGCTGATGTCATCCACTATAAGTTGACTTGCATTCTTGTAAAAGTCAGACTTGAGCTGTGGAACTTGCCTTAAATACAGAGTTCTGTAGTCTCTGTACTTAGGTAGGGATTCTATTCTCACTGCAGTCAACTGGTGTTTGTGCTCTTGCTTGACATTACAGACAGCCTTTTACACCAGCATGTGAGAAACTGTTATTACCATATTCTCCTCACCAGATACTGCTGATGTCATCAGCTATATCTGATTTGTGAATGTGCACTATTCCCACCAGGGCAGGGTCAGAGACTGGCCTGGATGCCAGGCAGAAGTCACCTCATCCTATACAATCCAGATTACAGGGACATGGCTTTCAGTATATCCACATACATCATGACATGTTTTTTAGGTCCTGTGTTTTCTTGGTGAGAAACACATGTGGTCTCCCTAGCTGCTGCATGTGTCTGGTAAGGTCCGTGCATAACAAAGCATTATAATCTATTAGTGTTCTGATGGGGTTTGAGTACAGTGCTGTAATATAATCCTCAGATCTGAATATAATAGCATGACTTATGATGTGCACAACATAGACTTTCAATAACAGTGTGGACACTTGGTGGTCAAAGTTCAGATTGCCATCTATGTGTGTTCCCAGTGCTTGCATCACTGTGTTTCAGTATATCAGGACTGTTGTCAATGCTATTATTAGCAGGGAATTCCACTTTGCAGAAGGACAAAATAAAGACACATTTTTGCATTTATTTGTAGACCATGTAGCTTTGTCACCAATCATTTATCTGTGTTAGCCCTTCCTGTAGTATGTTATCATTATAGGTGGACTCAATGATTTTACCCAGTATGCAAGAATCCGTAAAAGTGGTAAGTCAAAGGCCATATACTTTAGCCTGAACTATCAAGAAATAGAGTCCAAATAGTAAAGGTCCAAGCACAGATCCCTGGGGTATGCTAATGGTGACAACTCTACTGGTACATATTGATTTACCAACTCTCACAGTATGTGTTCTGTCAGTGATCCAACTGGTTACCCAATCTAGTAACATGTTTCTCAATTATACCTGTATAGGGGATTATGTCCAAACCCTAGGCCAGAACAAAAAAGCCAGTAATGCACTGTCTTACCTTCAGAATCAATGAGCTGTAACAACATTACAGATCATCTAGTGTGTGACTCACCACATACACCTTCCTGACACGGTTAAATACACACTTCAACACACCTTCCATGTGGATGAATACACACATCAACACACCCTCCACACAGACTATATTCCTGTAGAAGGATATACATCAACATGCATCCATGTCATTTGACGGGGAGGGGGGAAGCACCTGATGCATGTGTGTATAGACACATCCTTACTCTCCTCATCTGTGAGGTAGACCAACATATCATCATGTACTTTTTACTAAATGGACACTAGTAATATCCCAGCTGTGTACAACAGACCCATGTGACTTGTTAATGCTACATCATGTCTGTTAGTTACATCTGTTAGATGGCCTCAAAGAGGTCATTGAGGGCATGCATGATGACAACATTATCATCCATTTGAACTTGACAAATCCAAGACATTTGACACAAATCCACACTGAGGTATTCAATCATCACTGTCAGATGTGGCCATAAACACCTACATCACCAAGTGGGGAGACCACTGTATCACATACATGGCATGGAAATATGTTGAAACATGAAGTGAACTATATTATCGGTCCAGTAATTGGGTCCATACATCAGGGCTGTCTGCTAGGTCCTTTCCTGTCCATTGTTTAAGTAACAGACATCACAGGTGACATACACATCCTGTGTCCAAACAGCTGTTTGAAGGACTACAGATTGTGCACAATCATTGACTCCAACTGTGATATTAGTATAATACAAAAAGTATCAAAAACACCGAAGATTGCTGCTATAACCATGACAACATCTGCAATGACACAAAAAGATGGTGGGATTTATTAGATCAGGAAAACAAACACATGACCTCAGTATAATGTAGACATTGCACCCTATAATGCGATCAATAAGCACATGACCTGTGTGCTGGGGTAGATGGTATGTGGAATGTACATCAGCATATGGCCATAAGTGATGACTACTCCCTTGTATGTGACACAACTACTATGTGAAGGGCATCCACATCAGAGGCCACAATACCTCCACAGTTCACAGCCTTCATCACACCAATAACTGAATACAATGCACCCTTCATGTAGCTCACTACACATTTTCCAATGATGTGTAACTGAAAAGTACCACCTTTGCCACAGTGAGCTGTCTAACATCTTATTACCTAGGTATTCTTTTTGTGGCATAAACATTACTGTTTGATGGTGCGGAAACCACATCAAGATATTACACCAGATGCATGTGTGATACCTGTTCCAGTGAAGAGTACAGTACATAGATAGCTTTTTTTAAGCACCTTTATTGAATTATCACTTGTGACATAGACAAATTTACATTTACATAAAAGCAATCAAACTGTATTAACAAGTTTACATTTACAAACATTATACTTCACATATATTGCTATATATATCCTATAACCTAAGCAACATTACATACATTATTCAAGTCCTGCCCCCTTTTTTATTTTTTTAAACAAGAAACTTCTTTATTAAACCATCACTTCTGACATAGGCAATCATACATTTATATGAATGAAAACAATCCATACCGACACAATCCTAGTTGCAAGCATTTTACATCACAAACATACTGACACTCCTAGTTGCATCACTTATAATCTACCCAATCATTTTCAAGCACTACATTGCTCGTTTAAATCCTGCCTTCTTTTAAACCTCATTCCTCCCCTGCATGTATTGTTTCCACAATTCTCATTTTTTCCTATGTGTGCTCTTACCCTTTTCTAAAGATCTCAATTCCATTTTTTTATCTTTGTTAGTATATTCACTACTTCTAGTATAGTTGATTTAGATTTAGATTTCCATTTTCTAGTAGTTACTTTTTTGGCAGTCACCATAATTAGACAGCAAGGCTTTACTGTGTCTAGACAATTCTGATTCTGTATCATAGCTCAGAAAAATCATCTCCTCATCACACCAATCTGCCCACCCAGCATCTCTGAAAGTACATCCTGCAGGGAATCTTTAAAGTCCACTTATTCACTGCACTCCCAGAAAATATGTTCCCACTTACCTCTTTCTTCCCCATCAGACCTCCAGCATTTGCTGTCTACCTGAGGAAAATTCTCTGGATTATACTTGGGGTATAAAAATATCTATGTAAATATTTCCAAGCAAAAATCCTAAATTTTCTAGATTTTGTTGCATATGTGGGAGACATACATACATCCTCCAATTGTTTTTTTGTGAATTGCTTATCCAGTCTCTCTTCCCAATCCTTTGTACCCTCCTCTGAATGATTCTTATAGTTGTCATGCAATATTTTATATGCACTACTAATTATTCCTTTTTTAATGGCAGCTTCTGTTCTAGATTCTACTAAAAATTCTGCCAGTGCTTGTCTTTATTTTGGACCCCCCTGTTTGTTTCTCTTTGCCTATACTCTGATATCAATCCTTGAAAGGAAAGGCAATCTCTGGCCTGCAGTCCAAATAAATTATTGCCGTCTTCCCATTCTATCATCTTTACCTGTCTAGTTATTTGCTCCCAATACCTTGGTTCCTTTGCCAATTTTCTCTAATAAATTCCAGCCACCTCTTGCCTATTGTCTATATCTCTAATTGCAGTAATCCCTATTAGCAGAATCTCCTTTCTCCATTCCCAGGTTGGGTTAGTTCTTAGGATGCTTTTGCTACTTTATAAAGATAATATTCTATATGATTATTGTTATTCTGCATCCAAAATCCCAGTCTCTCCTTGTTTCTTGAGTGCCCCCTTGTTCATCAACATCATCCCTTTTCACTTTGAATTATAGCTTTCTGCTTGTGCTATGTATAGGAGCCTTAAATGTGAAGCTCTGAAATACCCCTTGAAATTGGGTAATACCAATCTTCCCTGTTCTACTGGAAGAATCAACTTATTCTACTTGACTCTTGCTGTCTTCCCCTCCCAGATAAAATCCTTTAGCTCTCTATTAATTGCTGTCCCCAACTTCTCATATGATAAAAATATACCTGATCTGTGTATAAGACTAATGCGACTAAAAACAGTTTAACTCCTTTTGTCTTACTATCCATATCCATATAACAAAGCTTCAGTTTTCATTTTATTTTTTGTTTAGTTTTTTTCTACATATCCTTAGATGCCACACCAGAATCATTTTTAATCTATACTCCTAAATTCTTCATTTTATCATGTCCACATAAATATGGATATCATTGAACCAATTCATGTGTCGGTACATAATTTTCCACTATTGCTTTTGTTTTAGCTTCATTAAATTTGTATCCTGAAAAGATATGAAACTGTCTCAAAATATTTCACAACACTGTAATGTCTCTTTCTGGTTTTCTCAGGTATAAACTAATATCATCTCCAAACAGAGCCAGCTTTTCTTGGCTACTATAACAATTATATCTTTGAATTTCTGAGTCCCTTATTTTCTTTGCCAGTGGATCTAAATATAATGCAAATAAAGGGGAAATTACACCCCTGCCTGGTTCCTCTGCTCAAGGAGAAATTATCAGAGAAGACACCACCCACTTTAATTTTCACCTCTGATCCCTTATATATCAATGTAATAGGCCGGACATTTTGTGCAAACTGCAAAGTATAGCACTCTTTCTGAGCAACAATCAAACCTACCCCCCCCAGCATTGTTTTTAATTTTATCAAACAGCCAGTCATAGTTGCACTCAATGTAGCTGCATTGGTTGCACCTTCCACATCTTACATTTTTAGGAAAGTTCTCTCTATTACAATGAGGTTTATTTTCTAAGATGTTCTTAAAGTTACTGTTCCTTTTAAAATTAAATGTGGGCTTCACCTCTCTGAATCTCTTTAACCCCTCATCATTGTTAATAATAAACCAATTTTTCATAACTATCTTCTGAATTTCTTGTGAGTCCAATGAATAATGCAAAACCATGTTGGTGCTTAAATTTAAGCAGCTGCATTGAGTGCAACTATGACTGTCTGATAAAATTAAAAACTATGCTGGGGGATTTAGGTTTAATTGTTGCTCAGAAAGAGTGATATACTTTGCAGTTTGCACAAAATGTCCGGCCTATTACATTGGTAAGACTAATAATGCATTCAACAAACACATTTATCAACATAATTATAGTATTCAAAGGAAATGACAACAAAAGTGCATTAGCTAGGAATTCGTCAGTATGTGTGGGTTTTGACAGGTTAAATTTTTTTATTGTGGAGCAAATAAAAAATTTTAGCCTACTGTAGTGATTGGAAAAATAAGTTATTAAACAGAGAAATGTTTTGGCAGTTAAGGTTTAATGCAACAGTTTTTCCCGGACTAAATGAAATGATCTCCATAGTTAGTGAATTAAAGAATAGATCGCAGAAAGTATAAACAATTCTTTAAACTATTATGGGCTGTTATTTTATGTTTAAATAAATAAGCTTCTCTTCTTGTTTTAAATGTTTTATGGATAGTACGGGTTAAGCTTTTATATGCATTATATTTTTAAATGCATATTTTAATTGCACTATATTTGATCGGCTAATAGAAGAGGTGTAACTGTTTCATAAGGGTTATAAATCGCTCAGCTGTATTTTAGTGTATTATTCCGATGATGTAATTTCCTTGACAAAAGCGTTAAACCATACTTTGTGTTTTTTGTTTCTTAAATTATCTTAATAAAAGTGGATTGAAGAACTGGATCTAGTCCCTTGGAGCTCCTGGCTTTCTTTCTATTCTCTCTTTTCAATAGATAGGTAAGAAAGCACCAGTGTCTCATTATTGTTTCATTACCCTGTATTTTTATTTTAGTTATTATTGCCACATGATCTGAAATAGTTATTGGGTGTATATCAAAACCTTCTGTTAAATGCACATGTTCCTGTGAAATTTAAATTCTATCTAGCCTAGCTTTTATGTATTGGGGAATAATATGTAAATTCACTCTGAATTCCTAGTACTGAATTCACATCTTCCATGCCAAATATTTTTATACATTTCTTCAAAAATCTACCCTCTTTTGTTATACTTTCCCTTCTGGGCCCCCAGACACATCTTCACTGGTGCAAATCAAATTCCATTCTCCACCTAGAAGTAATATTCCTTGCTGAAAACTGATTATTTCTCCCAGAATTTTCTTAAGCATCATTATAGCAATTTTAGGTAGAATGTAAATGCATGCCAGTGTAATCCTCCTTCCTTGCCAGTAGCCCTTAGCACTACAAATCTGTCATTATTATCTTTTTTATCCTCTTCTATCCTAATTGAAGCTCCTGTTGCAATTAATATAAGTACACATCTTTTCCTTTGTCACAGATATTCCACTGAATAACCATCCTGTTCATTTCTTTCAGTGTGTATCCTGTAACATAGTTATTTGCACTCTACATTTTTAATATAGTGTGCATCATTCTTTCTTTTTTGTATTGATCTGTCAGACCACCGACATTTAAAGGCATTACAGAAAGCATCATTGTATTAAAAAGTTATTATTCCCACCTTTTCTGTATAACACCTTTTTGTTAAATGTTTAGTTCTGGCTTTTGTGTTACATGCATACAATGTTTGGCAGGTTGGACTTTTATATAGTTGTTTCTTGTCATATCCATTTGAGCCTATGTCACATCTTACAAAACTTTTTGTTTTATCGAAAGCCCTAAAAAAAAAGAACAATACCCCCCTAAAACCTATTCATTTAATATTAACACACAAAGCTATATGCAATTTCAAATATTGAAGTTTTACTCTCCTAATAGGAAGAAATGTCCCAAACTGACAACAGCACTCATAGACTTGAATTAACCTAAAAGATAGGTTATACATGCTAAGATGCATGGTGCAGCCTGTGCTTCTTCTAAGTGCTAACTGGTTTTATCTTATCTTTATAACTCTCCCAGCTGGGAAAACCCCTGAATGCATTCAGAAAACATTATCTCATAGCCAGTTTCTCTTTTCTTTTTTCCTCCCAGCCAATCATTCTTCCACAGACTGTAAGAAATGTCTCTTTATCAGGGTGTCTCCAAGGAGATATGAGAACCAGACAGCCAATTTTCCATTATCAGATTGTCTCCATAGAGACATGAAGACCAGACAATAAATCTCTATCAGATAGTTTCTATGGAGACATGAGGGCCAGATACAGAATTGCTACTAAGCATGCATTCATTTTTAAGAAAAAGCCTCATAATAATCAATATTCTTTTTCATTTACTTGCTTTCTCTAAAAATATTTTTACTAAATCAGTCTAATGTCCATAATCTAGTTATTCCTCCATGCAAGAATGAGAAGAAGCATACTATTTTTTCTTTTGTCATGCTCTTTTAACCAGGCGTTTTTTACATTGCAGTGCCTACATTTCTTAAAACTGAACAAGAAGAAAAAGAGAAGGGAGAAAGAAAGGAAAAAAGGAACAGAAGCACCTATTTACATCTTCATTACACTTAAAAATAACTGAGGAAACTTTAAAGCATGCAAAGAAAACCGTACACCACAAAAATAATACTATTAAAAAAAAGTTTTCTTTACTTGACTTTCTCCCCTCTGTTCCCCTCCCCAAAGTATTTTTCTGAACATTAATGACATGAAGTCGGGCATATACTTTAGAGTGTCACACAAGTCCAACAAATTCAAAAAAAGTCCAGTATTTCCAGATTTTCTTGTTCTGTCATATTTTACAAATATAATTATTGCAATGTAATCTGACATTAAGTTACTGGTTTTATTACTGTTCATCTCCATCTCCCAAATCCTGTCTCTGCTTCAGTTCCAATGTACTCTCGAGTCTTGTAGAAAACTCTCGTGGTCCCTTCCTTCTCTCCAACATTTCCCATTGAAACAGTGAAAAAGGTTTCACAGGTACAGTCTATCTGTGGTCTTTATTACCAGAAGAACTAGAAGCAGAATCTTTTTCTGATTCACAGCTCAGTTTTTGTTGGACAAACGTTTGTATTTCCTCCTTAGCATGTACTTAATCAAAAGAGGATTTTGTCCCTTCAGGGGAAAATACCTTGAAGACAGCTGGGTACAGCAGTTTGAATATCACACCTGCATCTCAACATTCCCTGAATAGTGGAATGATTTTACTCCTCTTCTGCCTGGTATTCAATGAGTAATCATTTTCCACAAACACTCTGCTGTCTCCCACTTTTTGTATTCTGTCTTTATACCACAGTTTTGTCAAAATCATCTCCTTCTGCTGTGAGGATAGCATCTTTACTATTAAAGGTCAGGTTGCTTTCTCATAACCAGGTTTGGAGCATACACACAATGTTCCCTTTCAACTAACAACTCCTGCTGTGGAATACCAGTCCAGTTGCTTATTTGTGCTTTTATAAAATTGATGCAGTCTGTTCCTTCCAGCTTCTCTGGTATAGCTGAAAATTTCAGGTTTTCACTATGTGCTCTGTCCTCTAATTCTATTATTTGTGAAACGTCTCTTCCTGATCAATCTCATATTCAACCAGCTTTTTCTTAATTTCAGCCTCTGATTTTTGCAGCTTTACCATCTCATTTGGATATCTGTTTAAAGTGTCTTCTATTTTTTCCATCCTTTTGTTGTTTGTGTTGATATACAGACATAAAAATACTACAACCATGGGCATTAATGCCCTTCTAGCTTGCCAAAATACCAAAACACTTGTTCCCATAATAAGTGCCCAGGCTGTTTTTAAAAATATTTAAACTAGTATTTGCTTTCATGTAATTTAGTAGTCTGTTCCATGCATCAGCTACTCTGTCAGAGAACCAATTAGTACACTTCTCATTCCTATAGAATCTTCTGCTTAAGTTGCCTGATGATTCTCTAGTACTTTTTGATAACCCCAAACATTCTCAGAGGTAGTTGCCTCTAAATGCCATATATACCTGAATAAGATCTCCTCTTAAACATCTGTAAGCGACACTGTACAAGTTCAGATATTTTAGTCTTTCATAATTTAAATTTTCACATCTATGGATGCTCTTGGTGTATTTCCACTGTACTCTTTCCAGTTTACTCATGCTTGTTTTCTTATAGGGTTTCCATATTGTTATTCCATATGCAAGTTTGGGTCTAATGTAACTAACTAACAATGAATTCATCATTTTTTGATTTCCTAGACTTTAAAAATATTTTTATACAACCTATAGTTCTAAAACTATCATTAACCAATTGGTTGATATGATTAGAAAAACTCATATTTGAATCTACCCATATACCCAGGTCCTTAAATGAGTCCACAGTTTCAATCACTGTGTGCTGTATTAAATATTCACCTTTCAATTTATATCTCCCAAATCTCATATGCCTATTTTTTATGTATTTATCAGCATATTATTTTCCTGTGCCCAAATGGTCAATTTAGTCAAGTTATTTTGCAGACATGCCTTATCTGTAGCACATATAATCAGTTTACCCAATTTCAGGTTGTCTGCACATAGACTGTAGAATACCTCAGATGAAAAAATTAGGACTGAAAGATAAAAATGGAGAGCATCGATATCTGTGCAGTAACTAAGACCTGGTTCAAAGGTCCAGAGAGCACCCCTGCAATACCAGGCTACAACTCTTACCACACTTTTCAGCCACCAAACCAAGACCGAAACACTAAAGGTGGAGGAGTGTCCATATTCACCAAGGATATTCACAACACCAGGTTAGTTGCCCAACACAATGCATCTGAAATTCTCCAGGTGCAACTAACACTAGATAAGACTGCAATCCAAATTGTAGCTTGCTACAGATCCCCCACCATACCCCAAGATTCTCACTACACCTTTCTAAACATACTGGAAAATATTAAGATACAACCAAACACCCTAATACTGGGTGATTTCAACTACCCTGCCATTAACTGGGAAAACTACTCATGTACCAACACCTTTGCCCAATAGTTCTTGGAAGTCATATATTCCAATGCCCCGGATCAACTAATCCTTAGTCCCACCAGGGTTTCCAATATCCTAGACCTGGTCATTACCAACATGGGAAATTGATGCTCCACACCTATGGTCAACCCCTCATTGGTCAAGTCAACCACCCTTGACATCCACATCCCACCACGACCCCCCAGAAAGGAAACCTCTGTAAATAAGTTCTTCAAAGCCAACTTCACGCTACTCATGTCAGAAGTGACAAACTTCATGACACCCATGCAGATGGGAACTGAAAGTTTGACTGCTGAATCCTACACTAAGGCACTGTACGAGCACATCCACTCGTACATGAATCATGCCATCCCCAATATAACCAAGATGCTCTCCTCCAAAAAAAAAAAAAAAAAAAGAAGCCAATCTGGTAGTCCCTTGCCATAAACAAACTTTACAACAAAAGAAAGAAACTGTTGAAGAGAAGTGGAAAATCCCAGGATGCAAAAAAACTCCCTTACCAGCCTCAGTAAGAAGCTGAGATCCCTCATAAAATCCTCCAAACTAGTTCCGAAAAAAAAATTGCCAAAGATTCCAAAGACAACCACAAGGCATTCTATAGCTATGTCAAGAATCTAAATGGCAATGCTCAGATCTGCTCTGAGCTACAACAGAATGGCATTAAATATACTGACCCCAAGGATGTTGCCAATATCCTGACAGATCGATTCAGTGCAAACTTCACCCCCCTCTCACCCCCTAAAGGGCCCATCTCAATATCGAATGATTGCCAAATTCCAGTAATAACAGCCACACAGGTAAAAAACACACTCTCCAAAGCTACGAATACAGCATCCATGGGGCCAGATGACATCCCAGGCTGTGTACTACATGAACTACAAAATGGACTGGCACCTCACCTAAGTGTCATGTTTAACCATAGCCTCACCTCAGGCTTCATGCCCACTGAGTGGTGCACAGCTACAGTTATCCCACTCCACAAGGGGGGGATCCACCTTGGATCCCGGGAACTACTGCCTCATCAGTCTGACGAGCCTGATCTGCAAGGCCATGGAATGTATTATTATGGAACTTATAAACAAAGACATTGGCAACCTTCAAACACTGGACCCCATGCAGTTTGGGTTTGTGAAGGGCCAATCTTGTCACCTGAACCTGATTGACTTATTTGAATCAGTCTCCAGAGCCATGGACAAGGGTAAGGTGGTCCACACAGCCTATCTGGACTTCACCAAGGCCTTCAACACCATCCCCCACTCTGGAATCATAGATAAACTTACTAAGCTGGGTATTAATCTCTACATCACTCGATGGGTTGCCAACTGGCTTACTGACAGAACCCACAGTGTAAAAGTAGCTGACTCCAAATCCAGCTCCAGACAAGTGACAAGTGGAGTACCTCAGGGTTCAGTCCTGGGACCGCTCTTGTTTGGCATCTACTTCTCTGAAGTACAGGCCAACACTAAGGGACTCTGGTTAACAAAGTTCAGAGATGACTGCAAACTGGGAGCCATTATTGAATACCCAAATGATGTGGATATTCCACAAAAGGGCCTTACAGAAACAGATGCTTGGTGCCAGAGCCATGGGCTCAAGCTCAATGCAAGCTATGTATAGTTATTCCCTTTGGGAAAAAAACATGTACCAGTGAATTACCACATAGGTGGCAGTACACTAAACATCGAAAGTGTTATGAGACTTAGGGACACAGGTGGACAGTGGTCTCACCTTCGATACCCACATCACCATAACAGTCAGGAAATCCTTCTATGTGGCACACCTCATCACTAAGGGCTTTTCATCCAGAAAAAAGGAGGTCATTGTCCCACTGTACTCATCCTTCATTAGACCCATTATAGAATACAATGCCTCGTTTGGTATGTACCTCTCAAGACCTCTGCAACAACTGACAAGGCCGCAGAAATGCCTCACTAAAAGAATCACAGGCCTAAAGCAGATGCCCTATGCTGACCATCTCAAAAAACTCCACCTATACTCTGTCGCATATCGTCTACTCAGAGGTGATCTCTGCCTAACATACAAGGCCATGTCACACCCAGAGCTGTTGGACATGCTACACTTAAAGAAATCCCAATCCCTCAGAGAGACACGCTCCAGGGGTCTAAACCTTGTCATCACAATGAACAAAACATGCTGGAGGGATAGGTTCCTGACCCAGAGACTCCCCAGACTCTGGAACAGACTGCCCATACATGTCAAGTAGAGCGCCTCTTCAGAAGAAACCTTGATGATTGGATGGGAGATAGGAAATTCACCCCGGAGATCACATCAGTCATCTTGCTAGACAGGGGTCCAGGGAAGTAAATACTCTGGGAAGAAATAGGCAGGGAATTGTTATGGCTAGGCTTGTATAGACCCTAGGGCCAATAGCCTAGTACCAACCTATGAACAATCTAATCAAGTAAAGGCCTAGGACAGAGCCCTGTGGGACACCCTGACTGTAACCAAGGATTTCACCTGTCCAGTTGCTGTATGATACTCGCCATGTGCTATTTGTAAGTGATGTAGCTATCCATCTTATCAAGAGTACATCAATACTTAGTTCTATTAATTTATTGATCAGTGTTTTGTGTATGACCCTGTCAAATGCTGAAGTTAAATCTATATAAATTACATCACAGCACATGTTTTCATTCATAGTTGTTATTGTATTGTTATAGAACATCATGTTACAGGTGGTAATAGATCTATTTTCAACATATGCATGCTGATATATGGTTTCAAGTCCCAACCTATCCAGTTCTGACAATAACTTATCCAATATTACCTTCTCCATTATTGTTTCACAACATGAAAGTAGACTTAAAGGTGTATATGACTCTGGGTTTTTCCTACTCCCCTTTTCCTTAAAGACAGATTTAATAATTACATGTCTCTACTCCTGAGGAATCTCCCCATATTTATATGGCCTAGTGAATGATAGATATAATGGTACCATAAGTTCTTGCTGAAGTGTTCTCAGGTCATTGTAACTAATTCCATCTCCTCCCTGTGCTTTGTTTGGATCCATTTTGCGCAGCTCTTTTTCAATATAATCTAATTTGATTCCAGTATCTGGGGTTAGCTGGATGTCACTAGGACAACTTATCACCCCTTTTGTGGAGCCAAACTGTTTTACATAAGATTTTGTAAATATATTTATAATCTGTTGTGACTGAGAATAAATTTTAGAATCTGTACACAGAATATCAATTTGTGTGTCTTTACCCCTTCCACATCTTGTGTATCTATAAAAAGGTTTCCTATTATGCTCAATATCTTTATATAAATTTTCTTCAATTTTTTTCTTGATCTTGTCTCCACTAAGCTTAATCTGTTTGTTCACCTTGTTTATTTCAGTTTTCAAAGTTGTAGTTTGACCTCACTTCCTTTTCTTATATTTTTTGTGTCTCACCTTAATCAGACATCTTGTTCTTATGGAAATATATCCCCCCTGATATTTTTTTCATTTTTTTGAACTCAAACAATTTCTTTTTCAAAACTTTCCACATTTCATCTGCGGTTTTTCCATTAAACATCTCACTTCAGTTAGTTTTACATAGTGACTGTTTTGCTTCCATATAATCTGTAATTAACATTCTGTGCTTTGGTTTAGATTTCAGTTTGGCAGAATTATCTAGCAACTAATTAATCTTTATAACCCCATGATCACTGCACATCAATGGTGGTAAAATTTGACTTGAAGTAACATTCATTTCTGTAGGAGCACAAACAATGTCTAGTATATTCCATCCCCTGGTAGTTTTTTTTACAATCTGAAGCAATTGTTGTTCCTGAATATATGCTGTGAATAATTTCCTTATTAACATTGTTGAATCAATATTGTTACAGTCTGTTTCTGGTAAATTTAAGTCCCCAGCTAATATTACTCATCCCTCCTGTGTTTCATGCAAGAAAGGTATGAATTCCTCTAGGTCATCCGCACTTGACTTTAGTGGTCTATACACTCCAGAAATTGTTATATGTTCCAGGGTTGTCTTTATTGTCACAGTTACACAGTCTATAGTATTGGTGTTATCACTGAACATGTAATAACCACAGGTTTCATAACTATCTTTAATCCCTATTATAACACCTCCACCTGATTTTTTGTTAGAATGTCTTTTACAGTAAAAACATTTATACCCTGACAGAACTGGTTTCCAGTCATTATTCTTTAACCATGTTTCACAAACAATAACAACATCAACCTTATGGGAATGTAGCAAATTTTCCAGTAAAAAAAACTTTATTAATTCTCCTGGCAATAACAACCATCAGAGATGCATCAAATGTTGCTATATGTTAACTGTTAAATTTTCTACCTGGCAAAAATCCTGCCTGGTGTTTGTCAAATATTGCAAAATATCTTCTGCAAAATTTCTCTTCCCTGATCTTGACAAATGCACACCACCCTGTCTGAATGCATGTGTGTTCAAAACTAAGCTTGGATGCTCTATACATTTCCATTTTTTAAAACAGGACATTTTTTCCATGTAGGTGTTTATCCAAAAAATCTTTTCATTCACAGTAACCTATCCGTTTTATAGGTGATTTGTGAAAAGTATGTCCTAACACAAGCTATACTATCTAAGAGGTCTGTCAGTTCCCTACTAACAGTTAGAGAATCCTTGCAGATGACATCATTTGTACCAACATGAATAAAAACGGATTCGTGCTTCTTTACATTAAGGCATTCAATACACAATGAAAACAGTGAGACTAATAAGATTAATGATGATGAAGATCTATACTTCAAAGCAATTGATAGAGTAGATATTACTGTATCAGAAGCTGAAGATTCTTCAGAGCTGGCGAGCAAATATATTCTTGTAATTGAGGATTCAATTATTAGAGGAGCTGATACTTATATTTGCAGAGAAGATAATGAACATCAAGTAGTGTTATGTTTTCCAGGAGCAAAAATAGAAGATGTGAAACAAGCCCTGGAATGCCTTAATGTAAAGAAGCATGGATCTGTTTTTATTCATGTTGGTACAAATGCTGTCATCCGCAAGGACTCTCCAACTGTTAGTAGAGAACTGACAGGCCTCTTAGATAGTATAGCTTTTACTGGTGTTAGGACATATTTTTCACAAATCACCTATAGAAAGAATAGTCAGGTTACTGTGAATGAAAAGATTTTTTGGATAAATACCTACATGGAAATCATCCAGCTGGTATTGTAAATCCACGGCTTGAGCCATGTAGTCAACATGTGTCTTTATCTTCTTTTTTCTTCAATCCTTCCACGTTCAGTTTTGATTTATTCCTCTTCACCTGCCCCTTGCCTCTTTTTTTACCTTCTCTTTTGGAAAAATGATGCCTTTTTCTGTAGACTATAGGTTTTCAGATAGAAAAATATTATCATTCCCTGTAACTTGTATTTTAGATAAAGCAGTGTCCTTTTTACTATGTATCCTCTTTCCTTTACAATCATTAATCATTTTCTTTTTCTTCCTTGTCATTTTCTATGAACTTCTTCCTTTCTTTACTTTTTTTTGTTTCATTCTAAACAAACCAGATCCTCAGATTGCTGAATACATGCATCCAGAATTCCAAAGTTGTCAGGGGCATCGTCTTGTTTCATAGGGGTTGAATGATCTTTGCAGACAATAGATGCATCATTTCCTAAATGTGTTCTATTTGTTCTATGCCTAACATTATTTATTTCACCAGTCCAGTCATTAATATATGAAACAACAGTTCTCCAAGCCATGCCAATTGCACAAGTGCAATCAACATCATTAAGTCTAGATTTACTTCTAACAATGCTAAGCAAATCATCCAACCTTTGACACGAGGAACACAGATCACCAGTGTTATCAGCTGTTACAGTTAAATATGCATAACATTTATTACACTGTGCAAGATATTTGTGCATTAGCAAATCATTAATTGCATACTCATTTAAGGAATCCATGTTCAGCTTCAAATGAATAAAATATTGTAAAAAAAAAAAAGAATAATCAAAATCAGTAACCAAAGAATTCAAAGAGAACTTAAATCAACTTCTATGACAAAAATCAAATGAGCAATATACAACTAAATACTAAAGAAAGTCCAGTAAAGTTCGAACTATACAAGTTATGCACGCCAGACAAAAGTTGTAATGCCTTTACGTCGCGTGCTCATTATCGCTTGTAGTCGCACTTCTTTTTAACAGAAAAGATCAATAAATCAGAAACCAAGGTAGGATTGTTCAGATATGCTCAGGATTTACTCCATCAGTGTTTTGTTTATTTTAACCAGGTTTGTTTGCAGTTGTCTTATATTTTCCTGTAGGTTACTGGAAGTCATGTCTGGAGGTTGCATTGTTTTAAGCTGAGCAGCTGCAGAACTTTCCCCAGTCAAATGTTTCTTCCTCACTTTTGTAGCTGTTTTTTTCCATGTGCTCTGTATTTCTTGTAAGTGCTTCTTCTAATGTTGTCCATGAGCCTTCACCTGTGTTCCACTTGCTGGAGATATCTGCTGAGATTGCACTCATATTCAGGCAAATCCATTTGCACAGCTTTGCAAAATGCATCCTACCCCAATTGTGTATAACATCCCTGATAGATGTCTTCTGCATTATTCATGTAAGGAAGCTTATCTCACAAAGACATCCTTGCCATTGTTATGTCACCTTGTGTGACAGTCACATCATTCACATTTTCGATGTGCAGTCCCTACTGTACCATATTGATATGTTATTGGTGTTACTGCTACAACCATCTTCCATTGCCATGCCCTCATCTGTTGTACATTAGGTTGTTTCGCCTGTCCTCTTTCCCTGTGTTTATTCCTACAATTCATCTTTGTGTCCCTGTTCAATACACACACTTCCCCTGAGTGCTTATTTTATATGGCAGTCTATGTACCCTTACAAATCATTTACACAGCTTCAGTACAGAATGCCAGGAATGGGATTTCACAATAATATGCACTGTAGATATACTGTCCTGTACTGTGTTTGGACCATATACTTAATCATACCTGTCAACTGTCCAGACTTTCCCAGAATGTCCAGATGTTTGCCTTTATATCTTTCGGTGTGTTCCTTATCAAATTTGTGGTTTTCTGCCACATCATTGGGATGATGTCAGGACTGATGTGGCTCAGTAATTACATACATTTGGGCTTTAGACTTCACAATCTTCAGAACTTGTATCTTAACACAAATCCCTGGTTATTCTAGCACATTTCTAAAGAGCAAATATGTCCCTGTTTCTGGGTCATTGTCCCCCCATTATGTTGGCCTTTGTCCAGATGTCTTGCACTAAGAGATTGAGGGCTATCTGTTAACCCCTGGTGATCATTGTGGCATTCCCCACAAAAATGTGGACTTTCAGTGCTCTGATTTAAACAAGATTTTTACACGGTTTCCTGGCTGCCAAAGCTATTGCCAGCCACAAAACCTCACTTATTTATGTTTAAACATGGTGCGCAGCATGAATATGCAGTGAGCGCTGCTCCTCGCTTCTCATAACCGCACACATATAAACTCTGTGTAGGCTTTGCGTGAAGCCTACAATGGAATTTATTGAATCCCAGGGAGTAATGTCTTCTAGGTGGAAGACAATTTATACACTTCTCTCTAAGTACTGCTATTTTGCCTTTCTGTTATTCAAAAAAAATGAAAATGTAAATAACTTTAAGGCTTCTTTTCAACCAACATAAAGGAATGTGCAGTACTCAGCCTCTTGAGGCATATGGGCTTCTATACTCACAGTGAAGAATAAATTGAATTTCTGGTTCCAAAGCTTCCATTATTCTGCTAAATTTCTTTGTAGGGACAGAATTTCAGGAGGTTGCTGTTGATATTTTTCTAAAGTTTTATTTCTGTGCTTTCAAACACATCAGTTCATGAAAGCAAATGTATTTCTTCAGTTATGTAGAGATATTTCTTCACTTCTGGCAAACATATTCCCGGTTTTTAAATATATCATGTTAGGAATAGCAATAAATAACAGATAGAGAGAAAGAGGTCTATCCTCACAGAGGTACATATTCACATTGAGTTTTTTCTTGAAGAACTGTGTACTACATGACATGCAAATTACTGTAGCTAGCCCATTAACATTAAACCTGTTTATAGCTCATATCTTACATTTTTTCTAAGTATTTTTCCTACCATGCCTGCTGACCATTCAGCTTCCTCTCAATGAGCCCAGTTCTTTTAATTCCTGTCCTGGGTATTCCTCAGTAAAGGTGAAATTGAGCTTGGGACATTCATATAGGCAGGCATTGCAAGGTTGGTGCCCTTGATGACATCCAAACAATAATTAGCAATGTCAGTTATGCAACAGTTAGCACCTTGCCTTTGGTGCAGAAGGGGTGTTCATTCTATTCCCACACCAGATAGATGGATTACTGACACTACAATGCAGCATAAGGGGGGTGCTGCCCTTCTAAGTGTGTCATCCTTCAGATGGGAAGTTAAACCAAGGTCTCATCTCCTTGAGTTGGTGGTAGCTCTGGTGGATGTAAAAGATTCCATGGCACCTATTAAAAAGGTTAGATATTCCCCGATGCCCTGACCAAATTTCCTGTAGTAATATAAATACCACCTCAGGTCTCCTCTTTAAAGAGGTCATTAACTTAATGAGACTAACCAGGTCAACAAAAGGATAAATAAAAAAAATAATAAAAATAGCATATATGCATGGTCCTAACACCAACCTTCTGATTGTACAGCAGATGACCCAGCTCTTTGTAGGAGCAACAATGCCCTCCCCTTATAAATGCATGCTCCCTTACACTCCTGATGAAGGCTACCATGTTTGTAACTTTGTGGTTGAACTCTTACCCCAGGGCCATCCTTTGTGATATCACCCTTCCTCATGGGGGTTCTTGGCATTGGGTAGAAAAGACTTCTCAATAAAAATGTATATTTTCTCTTCCCTACTAGTGAGTAGTTCTGTGCTATTGTGACATAAAACTGAACAATTCACTGTACTATATGTAAACAGCTACATAATGGAAAACAAGGATTCATGATAAAACACAATTATAAATACTGACTGGATGCTTTTTTTCATTCCCTATCTGCCATACTGGGTCTCTCTGCAACTTTTTCTACAAGTAGGATATTTAAGTACATTAGACTGTATTAATCAGTACCACTGACAAACTTAAGTAAAATGTGTCATAATATTTGAAACAAGGTTTACTTAAAAATCTAATTTTAGTAATGACTTTTGAATAAGTTGTACCGGGTCTACCTGAAAACGCCAAAAGTCCACAACACCAACAAGAACACTGACAATGGAAGATCGACAAAGGAGATGATTGAAAGTTGAGAATTCTGATGCTGAGAACACCATGTTAAGGTAAGTGTGCGATAGGGATGGACGTTAGGGTGAGGGTGTGGGTAAGGTAAGTGTGTGATAGTGACGGATGTTAGGGTAGGGTGCGGGTCAGGAAAGTGTGTGATAGTGACGGACTTTAGGTTTAGGGGCGGGTTAAGTGAGTTAAGGTTAGGGTTCAGGTAAGGTAAGTGTGCAATAGTGACAGACTTAAGGGTTAGGGGTGGATTAAGTGAGTTAGGGTTAGGGTGCGGGTAAGGTAAGTGTGCGATAGTGACAGACCTTAGGGTTAGGGTTTGGGTTAAGGTTAGTGCATAGATAGTTGTGTATGTAAGGTTTAGTGTAGGTTTGTAAGGTTTTTGGTGTGCTTGTGTTGTGTGTGTTTTTTGGGAAAGGTATTTGTTTTGTTGATTGTTGGGATTGTGGTTTGTCGGGCATGTGAAGTTTCGTGTTTTTGAACTTTCGGTTTCTTTCAGTTTTGTCGTGTCGGTTATTTTGTTGCCGGTGTTTTGGCATGTCGGTGTTATCAGGTAGACCCGTTGTACCATGAGTCAGATGAGTTTGTTATATTATCGCATTTTAGAAACTCCTGCTAGGGGGTTGAACCCCACATACTCTTGCAAATTATATATACCAAACTCTGAGGTCACATTACAGTGGAGAAGGGTAAATTCCCTGATCCACACTGTACTGCAGTATACATACACATCCTTTAACAGGGATTTTAACCTTTTCACCACTGTAGTGTGATCTCAGACCTGGTGGTGCATGGGGACTTGCCTCCCTGCAAAAATGTAGATTTTTTTTTTTGCATTCCAGTTTTCAAAAATTCAAAAAATATGGCCTTGACCATATGAATTTTGAGTTTCTGAAACCCAGTAATATGATATAAATCCAAGTCAGGCACATTATGATACCTGGTTGAAATACCATAATTTTAGCAGCACACACACACACACACACACACACACACACACACACACACACACACACAAATAGTAAAGAATAGAAGAAAATGTATACCTTTCATTACAGAGATGAGAAAGAAAAACACAATGACAAACATTTTGTTTCCAGTCAGGGTAATACTATTTCTACTAGAAGGAATCAAAACCGGTAGCACCCTCGAAGAAGATTTGACATATGTAAAATCAAAACATATTAAAGAATTAGAGGAAATAGAGTAGAATGCAGCATCTTTAAAGAGAAACACAGAAATTAATGATTGAAAAAGAGTGACAACCTCCAAGAAAACAAAAGACAAAGGAACTATTGTATATATTCTTAAGTTCACTTGAAAGCACATTTTTAAATGCCTAAAGCAAATATCTAACTTCTAAGAAAAGATTGTTATCTCAAAGATTCATTCAAAATTGGTAGATGGAAGTAGTTAATAAAAATATTTAAATTTAACTGATAGTTAATGAAGATTCAAGCACATTAAGATAATATATTATGATATTTATCAGATATGATGCTAATTAACTTATTAAACTGTCTCATTATAAAATATACAAACCTAGACTGCTATACCATAAGTCATATTAATTCACGATAATAGTAAGAAATAACATACACATAATACAAACTTAACATAACATAATATAAAATTACAACCAAATCTATTTAAAAATGTCTCCAGTATATCCTTTCTGCAAAGACATGTGATCAAATGCACCATGTTTGCTTTAATAAGATAAAAATTGAACATTACAGAACATTTTGCATTTGATTGTTGTATTCTAAATGTTTACATACTTTACAACTTTTACATTTGAAGACTAGGATATCTATAATTCACTGCAACCATCCTGTTGAATATATTATCCTTGATCCCATCTCCCACATGGAACAGTCTCTAAGTATATTTACACTTATTTTTTTCAACATTGCTTGCCTTTTTCCTATAGGTGTGTGACAATAGTGTCAGTATATTCAAAGGAGATTTTGGAGTGGCTAAAAAATAGTTCAGTCCCAGAAACATTTGTGAAATTTTTGTGGGCTATGTACAAGGATCCAGTGACACAAGTGCGAACAGTGTTCAGACTCACAGATGAGTTCCCAGTGTGAGGGGGTGTGCACCAAGGTTAAGCTTTGAGCCCACTGCTGTCCATATTGGTGATGGCAAACAGGTCAGAGGGGACAGATCAACAAAGCTACTACATATATGCAGACAATGTGGCATTATAGGCAGACTCTAAACAAGAACTTCATCAAATGATGGGAGAATGGACTGCAAAACTGAAGACACATGAGATGAAACTGAATACAGATAAGGCAGGTGTAATGGCAGCAAATGGGGGAAATCAAAAGAAGCTGAAACTGAGATTGAAGAGAAAATAGTGGAACAGATTAACACCTTCAAGTATCTGGGAGGGGTGACTGAGGAGCAGGAAAGTCTGAAAGAGATCAAAGGTAGAATCAGAGGGGCTGCAGCCAGCTGGTACAGAGTGTCACTGGTAGTAAGTGACAGACGAATGCCAAAAAAGTTGAAAAGTAAGGTGTACAAAACAGTGATAGGACAAGTACTGCTGTATGTAACAAAAACATGGGCAGTGAAGACAGAGCAGTTAAGAAAGCCAGAGCTGATGGAGATGAAGTGCCTGAGATGAATGGCAGGATGGCAGGATGCACACTGTGGAACAGATGGGGAAATGAGGACATCAGAGCAGAAGCCCAAGTGTTTCCACTTACAGAGAAGATCAAAAACAACAGATGACAAAGATTCAGGCACATGTACAGGAAAGCAGAATACAATCTGGTGAAGAAGATTTGGGAAAGACATGTAGAAAGCTGAGGAAATGAGGACATCCAGAAAAGAGATGGCTGGATTATGTGAGAGAAGACCTATGACAGCCAGGCATGATTATAGAAGAAGTTAGGAGAATGACATTGAATCAAGAAAGATAGCGACAGTTGATACTACACCCTGACTACAAGTAAAAAATGAGAAAAGGGTGCTGATTATGATGATGATGAAGACGATGAACATTCCATAGGTATGTGTATAATACATATGTTTATAAAATGGTAGTATATGCAGAAATATATATATGTATGCATAAATATGTTTTGTGTGTGTGTGTGTGTGTGTGTGTGTGTGTGTGTGTGTGTGTATGTGTAGATCTGTGTATGCCAAATAATATCCATATTTGAGCACACACAACTATTGACAGTTACCACACATAAAACTGCAAGTGAAGTTATTAATGAAATCTGTCCCAAAAGGCACTCCCCAGACTATTTAAGTCACATTTCACTTTCAAATTCAAAAGATAGGTGTCAGTAGTCACTGCTGTCTTAAACACATTAGAAACTATTGAGTTGTAATGGCAGCTCCATTTGGTTTTGCTCTCACGGATGTTTGTTTCACACTGCCCAGAAACCCATAATTAAACTGCACAATTTTACACTGATGGAATGGCTACTTTGACTCATTAACTGTCATATGTGGGTAAGTTTCTCTTGAAGTAGTTTTAATTAATAAAATTAATTGCTAAATCTAAGTAAAATAATAAGGACTTATATTGCCTAAGCCCTTTTTCTGTATGCAAGAAGTGAAATTTTGCTGCTTCTAAGCATGGGTGATTGGAAAATGCTGAAGCCTGGGAGGATGGAAGGCAAAAGGGGTACTTTGAGATCTAAAAGGGCAGTTTTTTTAGCTGTCTACTGCCATAACAGAATCATATCTGTCACACAAGATGTATATAGTGTAAACATGAGTTACAGTTGGAATTACTGCACAAAGGTTTCATAGAAATGTACAAATGAAGCTAATACTGATCCAAGATTTATATATTCGAAAGTTAGTGATAAAAGTACAGCAATGCTGTAACACACTTAACCTTGCTACATGGAGAGAGAAACCACTACCACTATATACTGTTAAACACTTTAGTTGGACTTTAGAAAAAAGTCCAAATAAATTGTTTACCAGCTTCGCACTGCTCTTTTGTGGTGACAAGTCTGTTTGCTATTAGTGCTATAGTGTGTGACTAGAGGTTAACAGTAGTTAGAGGTACTTAATAAAAGCTTGTTAAGCATTTGATGTCAGAACAGTTCTTAACAAGCATACATTTTCTCCAGATAATTATAGTGAGCCATACATTGCAAGTCATTGTTGTGTCTTTCGGCTTTTCCCGGTTAGGGGACGCCACAGTGGAACTCCGGTCCGCTAATGATTGGCAGTAGATTTGTACGTGCCGAGTTGCCGGCCCTGATGCACAACCTTCAATGAAGGTACGCCCATTCATGCATGTCTCCACACAGAAGACGCTCTAGCTGAGAATCGAACAGCACAATGTCTTACTGTGAGGCGAAAATGCTATTGCAGCACCACCACTACAGTTCCATACACTGCAAGTCATTATCTTTCAAAAATAAGACATTAAATGTATCACAGGATATCTAGATGCTGGCAGAGTCTCTTACTGAAGAAGAGAACTGTTGGCTTCATTTGATTATTCTCTCCTCATACAGCTTCCATTGACCCCACAATATCCCTGGATGTGTTATACATGAACAACAAAATGAACTGGCACCACATCTGTGTGCCCTGTTCAATCACAGCCTCACCTCAGGCTTTGACCCTACCGAGTGGCGCACTGCTGCAGCCATCCCTCTCCATAAAGGGGGAGCTACTACAGACCCTGGGAATTATCGCTCCATTAGCATGATTAGTCTGATATGTAAGGCTATGGAACACATCATCATGGACCTAATTAACAAGGATATAGGGAATCTCCAAACTCTAGATCCCACTCAATTTGGTTTTGTGAAAGGTAGAATCATGCCTGTTCAATCTGGTTGACTTCTTTGAGTCAGTCACCAGAGCTGTGGATGAGGGGAAGGCAGTTCATACAGCCTACCTCAGTCTGGCCAAGGCCTTTGATACCATTCACCACTCAGGAATTATTGATAAACTCACCAAACTAGGCATCAACCCCTATATAACTAGGTGGTTTGCAAACTGGCTCACAGATAGAACCCACAGTGTGGAAGTAGTGGACTCCAAGTCAGACTGCCAACCAGTCATGAGTGGAGTCCCACAGGGATTGGTCCTGGGACCTCTCTTGTTTGGCATATACTTCTCAGAAGTCCAGGCTAACATGGAGGGACTCTGGCTGACCAAGTTCACAGACAACTGTAAGCTGGGAGCCATTATTAACTCCCCAAGTGATGTAGACATCCTACAGAAAGGCCTCACTGAGACCAATGACTGGTGTCAAAACCATGGCCTTAAGCTTAATGCCAAAAAATGCATTGTCATCCCCTTTGAGAAAACCTCAGTTCCCACTAATTACCACATTGATGGGAGTCTGCTGAACACTGAAGGTGTTATAAGAGATCTGGGGACACAGGTTGACAGCAACCTCTCCTTTGACCACCACAGTGCCATTGTGGTCAGAAAGTCCTTCTGTGTGGCACATCTCATTACTAAGGGTTTTGCATCCAGGAAGAAAGAGATCATCATCTCTCTCTACTTTTCCCTCATTAGGCCAATCATCGAGTATAATGCTCCATTTGGCATGTACCTTACTAGACACATGCAACAACTGCAACAGCTAGAAAGGCCACAAAAGTACCTCACGAAGAGGATCCTAGGCCTTAAACACATGTCGTACACAGAGAGACTCAAAAAACTCCAGCTATTCTCTGTCTCATATCATCTACTAAGAAGCGATCTCTGCTTGACTTACAAAGCCATGTCTGACCCATCTCTGTTAGAAATGCTACATCTAAAGAAATCCCTATCCCTCCACACCACATGTTCCAGGGACCTCAACCTCATTACCACAATCAACAGAATATGCTGGAGGGATAGGTTCATAACCCAGAGACTGCCCATGTTCTGGAATAGACATCCCATACATGTCAAGCAGATCACCTCACTGGTCCTCTTCAAGAGAAATCTTGATGAGTGGATGGGAAATAGAAAGTTCACCATGGGGATCACACCAGTAGCTCTACTTGATAGAGGCACTGGGAACTACTGTCAGGCGACATGATGCCAGGGCACTTCTATGGGCTAGGCTTGTAAAGTTTCCTGGGCCATTAGCCTAGTACACACCTATGAACCCATTTATTATGTTGTAATGTTTGCCATTTAGGATATATTGAAACAATGCAGAAAAATATGAAGAGTTAAAATATGGAAAAACAAGAAAGAAAAAGTAATCTGAATGGTGTTGCAAGACCAAGATCAGGGGGAAAGCAGGGGGGACAGTGGACAGCAGGGGGCATGAAGCCCTTTTCCTAGGGTTTCAGTTCACCAAAAGCCAGAGTCAAAGTATTTAGTACTGCCCCATCACGCAACTTATCAACAAGTTTTTTTACTCTCCATAAAAC
Source organism: Protopterus annectens (assembly GCF_019279795.1). Lineage (NCBI taxonomy): Eukaryota > Metazoa > Chordata > Ceratodontiformes > Protopteridae > Protopterus > Protopterus annectens. The sequence goes on from NC_056731.1 coordinate 849,829,563, forward strand.
ATTTTATAACACTATAACATCTGGATAAGGAAAAAAAACATGCAAGATGCTTGGTTTTGTCAGATTTCTGGTATATAACAATCCTTTTGACTGTATCTTGGTTTATTGCTACATATATTACTGGTTGCACAATACTGTTAAACATGCCCTTAGAGACACAGACCTCAAGCTGTTTAACTTGAGTTTAGTTACTGGTTTTGTCCCTAATGAGTGTCACACTGCAGTGGTAATGCCCCTCAGTAAGTGTGGCCTTACAACTGACCTGGGTAGTTAAGTCCTGTCTGCCTCACAAGTCTCATCTGCAAAATCATGTGGTGAATTATAACTAACCTCATAAATTGTGATATCAAGACTCTGGTTTGAATTGACTCTCGGCAGTTTGACTTTGTGAAGGATAGATCCTGACTTTTTAACCTGATAAACTTCTTTGAAAGAATTACAGAGGCTGTAGGTGGTTGCCATGCAGTGCATACAATGTATCTTGACCTGGTGAAGGATTTCAACACCATTCCCCATGTTGGCATCAAACAAAAGCTAATTGCTCTAAAAAATAACAATATATGTGGTAAGATGGACAGCAAACTGGCTGAAAGTCAGAGCCCACACAGTGCGTTTGCAGGTGACTCATCAGTAAGTATGAAGATGACCAGTGGTTTCCTGCCAAGGCTCAATGCTGGAACATCTCCTTTTTGGTATTTACTTCTGTGATTTCCAAGTGGAGAGTCAAGGCCTCTGGCTGACAAAGTTTGCAGATGATTGCAAACTGGAGGTTGTTAAGTCACATTATGATACCCAAACTCTTCTGAATGAACACTCCCTAGTAAACCCTTGGTGTACTAAAAATGAGCTCAGACTAAATGCTAAAAAGTGTAGTATCACTTTTGGTAGAAAAACCCTTTCCCATAATACTGTACAGCCAACATATCACTACAAAATGAAAAAAATTTGTCATGGACCTAGATACGTGGGCTGATAACTTCATCTCTTTTAACCATCATGTGACAATAGTTGGCAGGAAATCTTTGTATTTAGCCCACCTAATTGCCAAAGGAATATCCTCATGGTCTGAAAAGGCAATTGCTCTCATATACTCAGCACTGATTGGGACAATTTTTGATTACAATGTCCCCTTTGGGGTGTACCTCATTAATCTTATCAAACAATTATCAAGATATTAAAGGTTCCTAAACATAAAGATCACAGGCCTAAAGTCCCTGAGCTGTGAATATATGCTGGAAGCTTTACCCTTTATTCAGTGTCTTAAAGACTTTTAAGGTGAGATCTGTCTTGCTTACTGCACCATTAGAGACCCAGTTATTCAGGGCCTTCTGTTTCTCTGCAAGTCCAATATTTCCACCAACACTTGAACCAGGGACCTATATCTTCACCAACAGATAAATACTGCACAGTACCAAGGCCTGCTTATAAGGCAGCACCTTACAAACCTCTGGAATAAACTTCCCCTCCATGTTAAGCACTGAAATTCACTATTTTTATTTAAACTTACATAGAGACTGGATGGGAATCCACAAATTTACTCTGGGGTGTACCAGTATGGCCCTCCTGCATAAAGGAGGTGCTGCCTGAGGGATGGTACTGACAATACATGAATGGTCATAAGATTTCTTGACCTTGCAATATATATGAATCTAAGAATCTAAATTATTTTTATGGCGTACTCCCATAGCTTGTCAGGAAATTCCTGCCAGCCACCACAATGGTCCTGAATAGCATCAAGTGGGTGTAAGAGAATGAATGAATGAATAATAAAATACAACAAAATGATTACTGTGCTGGAAGTCAGTCTAACTGCAGTGAAACTTTAACGTGTGGCAAATTCTGCCTAAAACAGGCTGTTAGACAGGAGAGCCAAAGCCTATCCTGGTAGTCAGTGGGTGAAAGACAATAAACATGCAGGTCTGCCCCAGCTAATAGAAATTAAACATGCCTCTTAACTGTACGAAGTATGTAGATGAATGTAATGTCTTATTGTACTTGTGTAGATTATCTTTACTGCCATTGATCTTGAGTGGTAGTTGTAAAAGGGCAATAGACCAGCCCACTTAGGTGGTAAACAAACAGCAATCAATAAACTAACTGTCTGTTTGCAGAAACATCTCTAATTTTGCCTAGAATATTTGCCTAGTGCACTTCTGTTACTACGTATTCTACTGGTAAATTCTAACTTGTGTATCAATAGCTGTCCCTAATGATGTCTCATCAGTATGTAATCTCATAACTTAAAATCTGGTGTCTTAACACATTCCTTGGGATATGCCTTGGGTGCATGCTAGTTTTGTGTAGAAGATTATTCTTCTTACATGGTTTCTTAAAGATTTTAGTGGACAGTTTCCCTGTCATATTCTTATGAACTGTCACATCTGAAAAATCTATTTTAGCATCTGAGGATTGCATACTAAATTTGTGACATTCTTACATAGTACTACATCCTTGAAATTTAGTAAAATGATGAGATTGAACGAGCAGTAAAGGAAATACGTAGTAACAGAAGTGCCCTGGTTAGACCTTGTTTCTCAGATTTTTCTGATGGGTCATCTAGGTCTGAAGTGTCCACTGGAACTAATGCTATGCACAGGCTTAGTTTCACTTTTTCTAGTGATGTTGATGTGAAGTGATATTAAAAAGAGGGATCCAGAATTGAATAAAATGGTAGGACCCTCACCCAGATTTGTTTTCAGGAATAATGAAACACTTAAGCAGCATCTATGTTATAGACAACAGAAACCTGTTATGACAATGTATTCAGAACGTAAGGGTACATATCCATGTCGGTCTTGTAGCACTTGTAAGTATATCTGGAGCGTAACCTCCATTCATCATCCTAGGTTGACCAAGACTATTGATTTTGTTTTTCATGCAGACTGCAGTACGAAGAATATAATTTACCTAGCTAAATGTGTAGAATGTGAGGGATTCTATGTTGGTAAAACCAATCGTACTCTTAAGGAAAGGACACTAGAACATAACAATGACATCAAGAATAAGAAGCTAAGTAATGCCCTTGCACAACATGTTTTAGATTGTGGAGAAATGCATTCTTTTAAGTTTCTGGTTTTAAGTCTTGTATATTGTCGTATATGGGAAGGGGATTTATGTAATGAAACTGAATACATTGAACTACACTGGATTCTAGACATTAGGGCTAATATTAGTCCAGGTCTGAATAACTGTGTCTCTTTAAAACCTGCCTTAAGAAAAAGATGCTTACATCAATGAGTTTATTAGTTAGATGTTAGCACATGACTTGCTCCTAGTTTCTCACTGGATGTGCTTTTATTTAAATGTTTGAAAGTTATTTTGATTTTTAATTTATGGTCTGAAGAAGCGGAGTTTCCACGAAAGTGCTCACCAATTTTTAAAAAAGTCATGCAGCCTACTGCAGACATCTGTTTTTATTTTTCTTATATTAACTGTCCAGTACATTTATTTATAAAACAAACAAATGTTATGGTCAGTAACATAACATTGAGAAACACATATTGAGAAATAGTAAAGTAAAGATTGTAGCTGCAAAAGAGTGTGACTAGGTGATGTAAATTTATATATCTAGGGTTTAGGAAATTACTTGGAATGGTTTGAATTCTGGGTAACATTATTGAAATAGTTATTTCCCGCTAAATGAGATTTTTTATCTGAAATGTAATAGTCTAGAACTTACATAATAAGATAAAATGGAGAAACATCACTGGCTTGTCTGCAGCCTTTTGGTCTAGTGATTACAATGCAAAACTCTGGTATTAGATGTTCATGGTTTGAATCCCTCCATTGCTTTAAAATGTAACTTTTTGTTTAATGCATTTTAAGATAAAAAGAAACATGTATCAACCATGGATTGCCTACTGGTCTAGTGGATAAAAGTCAGATTTTTAACATGGAACATTGGAGGCTTGACTCTAGATGATGCCAGCTTTTGACGTACATAGACAGAGGAGATAAAATTACAATGGCAAACACACACACACACACACACACACACACACACACACACACACACACACACACACATGTAGATATAGATATGTCTATCCCCGGGATTCATGAAGCTCGGCGCAAGGCCGGCGTAAGGCTTGCGCCGGCCGTGCGGAGTATATATGGAGTAGTCGCGCCATATGCATATTAATGAAGGCACGCAGCCGCCACAGCCATGTGCATAGGAAACGTGCGCGAGTGCATGGGGCATAATGAAGTTGCGCATGGAGGCGTGTCAATGTCGGCTGTCGATGAGCAACCTAAACTGCTGAATATTATATTCCGCCTGCAATAGTAATCGCACCTATCAGTGTCCGTGGATACTGAAACGTATGCAAAGCATGCAAGATAGTCCCTGCGAACAGAAAATGAAGAAGCAAACACAAATGCATGGTAGGGAATAATGGGTCCTTACCCTTGAACAAATGACATGAAAACCGTGTGCCCATAGTCCAACGTAGTGTTGATAGCTATACCATGTGGAAGTGAAATGTATCATATGGTAGCGCGCCACCAGTAGGTACGTCCAGCACAATGGAGAGGGTCACCAGCTGACCCATAATGTGAGGGAGGGTACATAGCTGTGCAGATGTGTCCATAACAAAATACACGAGGAGAAATGTAGATATATGTAGTGACCATATGTCTGAATCATATCCCACAAGGCATGTAATAGTCACATACAAAAGGTATGTCCGTATTTCACATACCAAATGTGATAGGAAATAGCATCCGCATGTAAATGAAACAGAAGGAGCATATAAACAGCTATAACAATAAGGACACATGTAGGCTGAAAGGAACAGTATGATCCGTACCATCGACTAAGATTACCACCTGTCCCACTTTGCGAGCGACAGTTCCTCTGTGGGCAGATGTGTCCTGACACAAACTTGTAAAAATGGCAAATGTCCAGAGATTATAGGACATAATTATTCCGTAGACGTCATGTAATAGTTGCATTAAACATTTTTCACTAAACGTATATTACATAAATGTCACAAGAAACAAAATAAGACACCGAAATGCTACAAGAATAAGCTTAGATATAGGCAAGAATTGTAAGTTCTATCTGCCGAACTGACCGGGGGCATGAGTCGGCCTGTAAAATATGCTGTGTTCACTGTAAATGTCACACTGTGGCCAGTTGAAAAGGTGGAAACACAACCATCGGCTGTGGGGAGGCATTGTCCACAACAGTCGGACGTGTAAGGAATAGCTTGGACATAGGAAAAGGTGCCATCCTACCAATGAGTACAACAGGCTGGCAAAATCCAGAAGTCAGCGGTATAATCCGAATGTGTATGTGACACAGTCGAACGGGTAGTACCCGGGTATACCAACCAAGTAATGAAAGTGAAGTATGGGCGTGTACCTATGTGCGTGAGGTATAGCATGTGGAAAGCAAACATGGCAGGGTAGTCCACACAACCATAAAGGTACCTGACACATATAGGGTAATCAATGTGTTACTCTGGCCGTGTCATGGGCCAACAACCAAAGTAGTGCTCTATGGGGTGTGATGAATTTGCGTGTGAGGGGTGGGTGGTTAATGGTAAAATCCTCAAAGGCGATACTGTGTCATATGCAGAAAAGGTGAACCGGAGGTGTATGAGGGGGCAGCAGGTGAAGTGGAAAGAAACACAACCACATGTATAAACAGCTGCAAGAAAAGCAGACAGGCCATAGTGTAGAACACAATCCCACAAACATATGAATATGGAAATGTGCGATACAAATGTATAGATATGTCACCGTCACATACCCACAGATGGGTCCTGATGGAACTGGCCATAACAAACGCAACACACCTGAATGCATAATGGCCTACCCAGCATACCCTCCACACCACACAACCTGCCTCCATACCAGAATGTCCACCAAATCCAGCTGTACTTGGTCCACTGGTTCATTGCAGACACAGCTACACACAGTGACCCCTATGCATATGTAGTAGGTATTGTCACCCTAGGCAGTGTCAGGATTGAAAACCATGTATCCCCTGCATGTAAAACTCCCTGCACATTTTTGTAAAGTCACAAATATCTTCAGTATCTGACTTGTTTTGGTCTTGTCCAATTTTTGGGATATCCCTCATGGGATAACCAACCTGTGTAAATAGCAGAATGGGTATGACGACATGATTTCCAATCCTGTAGATATCTGGACACAAGTCAGAACGTGCAGTGGAGGTCCATGACACTGTCCAGCCCTAAGTGGGCATGTATAACCTACTACCCAGGATAAAACACCTTCCCGTGACGCACGTGTCCCGACACGGATAGGAGGGAAAATATAATGCACACATTCGCATAGTGGCAAACGGCATGAGGGTGAGGAAGACACTGACGTAAACAGGTTAACCCTGATCAAGTGTGAGGAACACTGACTGTGTGCAGGCATGACCGACCATACCTGTCAACCTGTGTGAGCAAGATATCTGGACAGAGCCGTGAATACAAGTGAGACAAAGGTCCAAAAACAGGGACAAATTGTAAAGATAGCTCTTAGAAACATAGAAATATGATAGAATAAGTTTTCACATTGGCATTAATGTCCGGAGTATGAAGTCTGAAACCCAACTGTCTGTCAGCATGTTCCGACTGCAGTCTTTAATGATGAGCTACTGCTGTGCCAGAACACAACAGCGTATTACAGAGGTCCGTACCATACCACTCAACTGTCCAGATATTCGCAGAATGACCACAGATTTGCCTCATATTGTTGTTGTGTGCCTCCGACAATCTGCACCAGTCTGGTAAATAGCTGAGGATTGACATCACTAAATAATGAGAAATATCTTGAGTTTAAGACTCCACATCCTTCAGTAAAGTCATGCTAATGCAAAACCTTGTATTCTATCAATGTTCTAAGCTTGTAAGAGCAATAGTTAAAATGTGTCCCTATTTGTCCCCCCATCGTGTAGGTTTTGCGCAGATTTGGTGCTTTAAGAGGTTGAGAGGTATGGTCCGTACATATTTACAGTAACAACCCTTCACATTTGTGTAATGTACAACTGCATACCTGTAGTCACTTCATGTCCAAAATAATAATCCCCGTATGACTGAATATAGGTAATAGTCAAATGTGAATGGGAACACCCCTCACATGGAGTATGGACTGTAACAACCCCACCCATAATATGTATTGCCAACAGAATAAGCTGCTGACAGGTGCCCAAACACCTGTATCTATAAACACAGGTAAGAATTCATAATAGGGAGAAACTCCCTGTCCATATGCTTCGTCTGACATTTGAACTCAGCCAGGGAAGTTCCGTTCAACAGGCAGACAAGCCTAAACCCAGATCACTACATGAACACCCTGACAATCAAAGACCTGTATGTTCCAGGACTATATGCCTTGGTGTTCTGCATATTTTTGGCGTGATTAACAATGTAGCTGGGGTCCACAGCAGTAGGCAATAGGGAATGTGTAATATGTAGTACCGCGTTTTTCCCAGCAGGAGAATGGATGCCTGTGTTGTAGGTGAAGCGGTGAGGCTTATGTTGATGTAGCTAAGTACTATGAGTATGCATATCAATGAGGCAGAACACCAATAGAATAGTGGTTCCGGCATCTGGCCAACGTGAATGCAGTCCCGGTTGACCAACGACCACTGCACATATAATTTTAAAGTGTAATGAATGCGTTCGTGCTGTACACACATTTAAATATGTAAAGGTGAACGTGTGTTTCGAATCAGTCCGTAAACCGGAATACAGATATGTAACTGTTACGGTCAGAATTATGAAAGGCCACATAAGCACAAATATCTATTAAACATATGTAACCCACAATAAGGATATGCAAGTGTGCCTGTGAGTGTGTAATCCGCTCACAGCATAGCAAATGAATGCTGTTTTCTCCACGTTATATATACATGGCTCATACCTGTTAACCCCGTAAAGTATGAAACCGGACAAAGCCATGAGAACAACTGGTACAAATTGGGACAATCCCCAGATATTGCCCTAACAAACATAGAAAGTGGATAGAATAACAGGTGTGTCACTAGCATGGATTCTCTGAAGGGTATGAAGTCGTAACCTGTAATGCTTGTCATTATTTACCAACGTCAGTCTTTAATGATATGCCACTAAATTGCCAGATAGACACAAGGTTATGAAAAACGGACCAAAGATAAGAGGCAAACAGCTGTACATTCAGCGAAAATCTGTACAGTTGAAAGGTATGATATGGATATATATATATATATATATATATATATATATATATATATATATATATATATATATATATACACATATATCCACAGACTTAAACCAAAGCAAATTATGAAATGAGGAATGTACAGATATATGTATATATGTACATATATATATATATATATATATATATATATATCTATACACACACGATACATGAATAGATATATACACAACAAACATATGTCCCTGTACATATAACACATGTACATAAATAAGTCGTGGTATAGCTATTATGGATAGACAGACAGACATGCATGAAAGGTGAATACACTGCTGCTTTCCAAACCATTGCCCGGAAAGTACCAGTGTGACAGGGCCTGCAAGTTCTACACGTTAAACATGAATATAGGTGTCCTTTGCAGGACTCCAAAAATTGATCCCGTACAAAGTGCAAACCATCATTGATGCAAAATATGTCACAGCTGCAACTACAATATAGCTGTACATGCAACAGTAGCAGGTGCAAGGGTAATAACACATAGGTCGATAGAATGTATGACGTACAACCTGATATCTGGAGAGTGGGGAGTGCTTAGAAGTGTCTTCACACTTTATTATCGCTCACATTAAATATGTTTAATGGGTACTGTGGAGGGGTGTCAGGTATGAGAATCATGGGTATACAGAAATGGGCCTAGGTGTTGGTTGGCACAGATCTATTAGGTACACCCCATGGGAGTGATCAATATACCTATGTGGGTATAGCCACGCCTATATTTTCCAAAAAGGTGCAACCCATCTACTGGATATTGTGTAAACCATTGGTGGAAGACGTAGGGACCTATATCAGTGTCATGTAGGTGATTAACATGGATGGACATGCATACGACCAAGATGGTAACCATACCCGCCAAACTTTCAGAATAAGACAGCTGGACTAAGGCATAGTACATGAAATACAAATAGGGACTATATTAAATATACCCCAGACAAAGTCAGAATGTTGATAGAATAATGGCGTAGTCAGGAATATGAATGTTATGAGGGTTAGTAATCATGAAATAGAAATGTCAGTCATTATTACCTAACCTCACAGTCCATCATGCCTTGCCAGCAATCTACCAGAAAGGCACATTATTATGACAAATGTAACAAAATCATAGGTCAAATCTCGGGGTGTTTACCCATAATGTGTACAGGTGAGAGGTATGAAGGTAACCCATCCTAAATAAATGTACAGAACTAGTGATACTAGGTGGACAGGTGAGAAGAAAGACGTCAGGACAAATGACCAAACATGTACAAGTCAAAAGCATGTACTTCGACAAATGTGAATGACAGCGTATGCCCTGTGAAAGTCAATGTGGAAGGTTAATAGACTCAAAAGACATGTGTCCCTCAGGGTGTCATGCAGTGTCACCGATACAGTGTCCAGTCCCCCATACTCATACGTGAGCTCTGCCACTGATGGAAAGCGCAAATACCGGCATACACATAAGGTACATGATAGAATAATTAGTGTGGATAAGCACCTGTTGGCCTGTGTGAGGAATACAACCCTCTGGGTGGGTGGGTCCTGCAATAGGAATGTAATGGCATCTGGCCTGTGATGGCGCCATATATTGTGTGTATTGGTGTAAGAAAATTGATATCCTGTATCAGAAACATACCTCGCAACTGTACAGATTCTCACAGAATGAGCAGATGTTTGCCTCATATGTTTGGTGTGTTCCTCTTACAATCTGTACCTGTCTGGCAAATACCTGAGAACTGAAGTCATTAAATAATGACAAACATTTGAGTTTAAGACCCCAAATCCTTCAGAAAAGTCATACTAATGCAAAACCTATTATACTGTCAACCATCTACATTTGTAAGAGCAATATTTAAAATCTGCCCCTATTTGTCCCCCCATCATGTTAGGCTTTGTACAGATGTTTTGCTCTAGGAGGTTGAGAGGTATGATCAGAAACAGATACATGTCTGAGGAAACAGCATTATCGACTGCAAGGTAACTCAGAAGGTATGAAAAGCACTGCAGTAGGAAGTTCAGTATTGGCTGCAGGTATGTGCTGACATGTCAAATGACACAGCAGTCTATATGAAGTACATATAGGGCTGTCACCTTTACCAATGATGACAGTGGGACATACCCACAGCCATGCATACACCACAAATAGACATAGCACACAGCAAAGCCTAGGCCATGATACACGAAGCCTCCGGCATGTATGAGTTGAGTGAGAGTACAGCAAGGAAAGAAGACTGCCAGGCTATTCAGCAAACACCCGTAGGGGCGTGCAAGACCACCCGTAACAGGAACATTGCATGGACAATGTTGGGATTTGCAACATACCCCATTTGTATGTGAAAGCTATGCAAATGATGTAAATACGCGATACATGAAACAATAAGCTGTCCGTGCAAGAGCAGAGTTATGTGCAGAAATGTACTCGGATGTTAGGCGACTAACGTTCTGCACATTGCTAAACGGAGCAATGACAGCTGCAAATACAGTATGAATACAGTCGAAGAAGCATGCCAATGTCCAAATCCAAGGCCAGTGGCATCATTGTCCATTGGATATCAATAAAACAGTAGTTGTCCTCCCCTGACCTCTGGTGTGGAAGCGTAGCGCAATGCCATGAGAACATGCTGTGCTTCAAAACAAGTCAAATATGTATAATATACATACAAAATGTAGGTTTAGTTAGATGTTAGTACGCCATGCAGATGAATGGCAAGCTGGAGACAACATGGCTACTGCGTACTGGTTGTTATGTGTGGAAGCGCTCTGTCAGAGATGTAACGAAGCATTTGTAGGCAATCTGATGCAAGTGAAGCTGAGGATAGTGAATCACAACATGTCATGCCATATGAGCCAAGCTTCTACAGTGTAGTGTAGGATAAGGGGACTCTTAGAGTAGAAGATAGGTGACAACATGAGTGTGTATGTATAAAACACTGTAATCTCACCAGAGCAGTGTCACATGTTTGCTGTCAGTACTCAGTGGAAGAGGCGTGTTATGAGCTATCCTAGGGAAAGTCAGGAGACTGATGGTGTACGCTATGGATACCACCGATGTGACCTGCAAACCTGCCCACAGTGTGTCCGCGCCCGTGCGTGCCAGTAAGCCTGAGTAAGCATGTGTGCGTGCGTGTTAGCCCGCGTGCGCATGTGGAAGAATGAGTAAGTTAGTGTATGAATGGTGAAGCCCGTGTAATGTCATGTATGCCAATGTATGCATTTGTAAGCATGTATACATGTGTACTACACACATCACACATGTACTGCACACTCAGACACACATGCTGCCAATACTACACACATCAGTGAAATGGCACATGGATGGAGAATACATCATCAGAATTAACAGTGCTGTAAACTATGCTACATTGATGGTCATAGCTGCAATGCATCATTCCTGCTGATATACACCTGGAAGTAACACACTTTGTGTTAACAGCATGCCAACATCAATACAGTGGAATAAAGCCACCATGTGCATCAGCACCAGGTTAGTCTGATCCTGTATCAATGTTACATATCACAGGTGGTGGCACAGGTGATATCATATGCACAGGGTGTGATGTTACATTTCCAGAGCTGTCATTAAGCCATCCAATGTACACGTAGGTGTGTGTGTGTGTGTGTGTGAGGGACAACGGTTATTGCTTGGCCTAATGGTGATGCAATGGGTTTGTGTATGTGATAGCCCTAGCTGTTTGTGGTAAGTGTGTGTGTCTGCATATACACAGGTACAGCATGTGTCAGCCATATACAGGAGGTTGTGGGACAGTCACAGACCATACCTGCCAGGCTGTAGAGATCGTCATTACTGGCCATGGACACCCCTCCATGCATCCAACACAACCCAGTCCTGCACCTGTCAATGTATACACATACAGTCCTGGGATCTGTACCACAGCCTGTGGATAAACGTGAGTCTGTAATGTTAACCTGAGTTGCATAGAATTGTCAGTTACTACATATGGATATGAGCCATACTCACCCTCCAATGTAATAACCACTGCTGACTGTTGCCGAGATGTGCATATGACCATTCAAAGGTGCTGTACTAACATTGTTTCCAATGCCCATGTAATACCCAGCAACACAATAACCGGTCACTACACAAGTATAACCCATGATCACTACAGCACACAGTATGTGCACTATCACAGAGCCATAGCAGATGTACATGCATCCAAGGTGATCACGTACAGATAATGCAGCACATTCAAGAGTGATAATCCCAACATACATATCTATGTACAATATATATATATATATATATATATATATATATATATATATATATATATATGTATATATATGTAGATAGATACATACGCACACACACACACACAACAACACAAGTGGCAGGGTTGGGAGCAGAACACAAATGTAACCACTGTACCACACGACAGCATTACGCAGTTACAGAACGCGCTACCATGATTAGTAGATCACAGGATTCACACAGGCATATGTCTAGCCTGCAGACACCAGCATCAAAGGCAAAGATGCCGCACGGATGTTATGGAGATTGAATACTATAAAAGCAATGTACTGTTGTCATGCAGCTGGAAATGCACACACACACTTGGCAGGGCTGGGAATCGAGCATACACCTAACTACCCTATCACACTACAGCATGACGCATTTACAGAACGTGCTACCGAGATTACTAAACACAGCAGTCCCAGAGGCATACATCTAGGTGCGTGTCATCATCCGCAAAGGCAAAGATGTCGGTTGGAAATATCTGTGGTGTGAGGTGTCTAAAAGCAAGACTGAGTCCCCAGGCGGACAGGAGCATGCGCAAACACACACACACACACACACACACACACACACACACACACACACACACACACTTGGCAGGGCTGGGAGTCGAACATACACCTAACTACCCTATCACACTACAGCATGACACATTTACAGAATGCGCTACCGAGATTACTAAACATAGCAGTCCCAGAGGCATACATCTAGGCGCATGTCATCATCCGGAAAGGCAAAGACGTTGGTAGGAAATATCTGTGGTGTGAGGCGTCTAAAAGCATGACTGAGTCCCCAGGCAGACGGAAGCATGCGCGCGTGCACACACACACACACACACACACACACACACACACACACTTGGCAGGGCTGGGAGTCGAACATACACCTAACTACCCTATCACACTACAGCATGACACATTTACAGAATGTGCTACTGAGATTACTAAACACAGCAGTCCCAGAGGCATATTTCTAGGTGCATGTCATCATCCGCAAAGACAAGGATGCCGACAGGGAGTGTACAGAGAGTGATCAGTATGAAAGCATACAGACATATTACTGTCCCACGGTAAATGTAGGCAAACACATGGCAGTGGTGTGATCGGGGCAACGTAAGATTTACGGAGCACTACAACAACAAGACATAGACACGGGACGTGCCACAGACAGTACACCCTTCAAGATAGTCGACCAGTGTGTACTCGGTAGGCATCCATCATGATGTTGAAAATGGACATCTGTTGCCTGGATGACCACCATGGCTATACAGGATGTCAACGGCCATGCTCATGCACAGAGGGACATCACTGACACAAGGTGTCACTGGCCATGGCCACACGCTTAGTAATACACGTCCGTTTGGACTGTACTGTGTGTTGATCTACACAACGGCGTACTGGGCATGCTCACACACTTAGCAGTTGCAAAGGGCTGTCTTGCATGCAGATGGAGTCTCAACACGTAAGGGCTCAGTTTGGACTGTCATGTGTGTCCATCTACACAACAGCGTACTGGGCATGCTCACACACTTAGTTGCAAAGGGCTGTCTTGCATGCAGATGGAGTCTAAACACGGAAGGGCACAGTCCCCACGCACAGAGTGGGCCATCCTGCATGCAGACGGAGTCTAAACACGGAAGGGCATAGTAAGGTATAACTGTCCCCATGCACTGGGTGGGCCATCCTGCATGCAGACGGAGTCTAAACACGGAAGGGCATAGTAAGGTATAACTGTCCCCATGCACTGGGTGGGCCATCCTGCATGCAGACAGAGTCTAGACACGGAAGGGCACAGTAAGGTATAACTGTCCCCACGCACAGGGCGGTCACACACATGCAGTGGCCAGTACACACTCAGCTGCCATCACAGCTGTCACAGGTGCAGATCACAGACATACACACTGCAGTCTACACTGTAGCCCTCGAGACATCACCATGTCATTGCTGCAGCAATACACAGCCATACATTACCACAACACCATGTGACACATGACCAGTGGACTGTACAGAGGTCTACAGCAACTGTGCAGAGTACACATGTACTGACAGGGTTCCAACAGGTGTTATGCATTGCAATGATACCACTATACATGACCAGGTCAGCTCAGGACATACCAGGGGCCCCGGGTCTTACACAGGTGTGACAGATGAGTGTTGCTGTACACCAATGAACACACATGTTTGGATATGTCATACATATGATTGTAGTGGATGTGTGCATGGACCACACACAACACATATGTACATAGCTTAGCCTTTGCTGTCCCCCGTGCAGAACAGTGGCCTAAGCAATCATATGCATGCAAATGGAAGGTGGGTCCATGTCTGTTGAATGCTCACAATACAGGAGGTAGCAATGTTGACCGAGGACACATTCCCCTGTAGTAGTCGCCCATGACTCCTGTGATATCATACCACAGTCCATGTGTTATGTATGTCAACACACATGTCCACCAATAGCAATGCATACAAACATGGCTACAAGAGACACATGTAGGACCAACACACGTGTACAATCTGTACTGTGCATGCAGCAACCATGCATGTGCAATGGCCGATGTTCATAACACAGCTGTGCCTAACTACAACAATGCAGCCCCATCATTGACACCTGTATATGGTGACATACAGACAGTACGGTTGGTTGTACATCACGTATGGAGGGATGTGTATACATAAAGTGGTGATCCACCTGTGTAGATGTATGTGTGCCGGGGATGGCTCACAGGTGTGTCACACGCCATACTACCATGACATGTGCAAACAGTACGCTATGTCACTGTTACTTGACGGAGATGACATAACGCATACACAGCGGTCAGGTGTTACCAACTGTATGTCACGTGACACCTGTAACACTGACATCCTCCCGTGTGCATATAGCCACACAATTGCCAGACATAGCGTTGGTATACATAATGCGGACATTATCGCTGCATGTCTATCAAACGGCTCATCATATGGCAGGTGTATCATTCCCAGCACTGTCATGTGTGTCTGCTTGTGTGACCACACATGCCACATACAGTAGAGAGAGAAGTGAGCAAACACTTATGGAAAACCCAAGAAATGCTGCAAATATGTTTTCAAAGAATGGTGCTTTCCTCCTTGGCTACTGCTGTTAAAATTCTTGTTAAGACGCTTCTCCTTGTTTCTTCTTTAAAAGAACTTTTATTAAAATCATTTAAAACAAAAAACAAAATAAAAGCTACAACCTAACCATTTGAAAGTTAGCGTTGTAATGCAAAAAAGAGAGATGAGCGCTTTCGGTTTATCAACCTTCTTCAGATCTGCTTAACATTTGCAGCTACTTCTATTTATATTCATGCTGCTGACTTAGAGTCATCCCCCACAACCAATGGGAGTCTCTATGCTAATTCTTGGTGTACTTGTAATCCAATCCGATGTTCTGGTTCTTATTTCTTGGAAGCCAATTACATTCTTCCATGCAAATAAGTTTTAATAAATCTACCAATGTTTATTCATTCCTTTCTGTCACCTAATTTGCTATTCTTTTCTTTGCTCCAATGGCTTGTGTGTATCCTGTTGCAAGATGCAGGCTCCACCTTTTATGTCATGTTCTTATTTGCCTTTTGTAAAACTAATCACTCTCCTGCATAGCATTTTTCATGTATTTCGCCTCTATATTGGAGGCATCTGTCTGCCTATAACAGAGCTACAACCTCTTCTCTTTCACGAGTTGTCTTCATTAGGTAAACCACAAGTACAGTGGCTTTCTCCTTTGTTTTAAAACATAGGATCAAACACTTTCTTGTAAATGCTCTTACTTCCATGTCATCAGGTCTCCTTCAAACTGATAGCGCTTACTTAACTACATAAATGCACTTGCTAACTCACATCATAAATCACAAACTTTTTTTTATTTTGTGTCTTGCTTCTTAATATCAAGTCTCTTTCTAACTAAGAGTGCTTGCTTATATTCGAAGATGTACTGCTGATTCCTGTTATTCTATCCGAGTTTTACTTTGTGCAGAGCTCTTTACTCAGTCTTATTAAGAAGCTATCCTAATTGTTTTGTAATGTTATGTAATCCATTGGTTGGCAAATTACACTTCTTCTCCTTTTTCTCCCATACTTATTCCAAACTCTCTACTAATTCAATGCCTCTTCTTCATTTGCTGACAAATTTTGGCTAACAAATGTCTTTGATCTCCGTAAACATCATTTCTCCTTTCTAATTGATGTAAATAATGGATGAACAACACTCTTTCTATTCCTTTAGTGCTCTAAATTTCAATATTTTCCAGACTTCTACATGCACAATGAACTTGATTTCAATTTGTTTATAGTTTGGGGTTTACTCTCCTTCCATCATAATGTTCAAACCAGGGCTAGAACCCTTTGTTTAAGGGTCTAATGCTCTACCGACTGAGCTACGTTGGTAGATGCATAGTTCAACTCTTCGAATATAAGCAAGTGCTCTTAGTCAGAAAGAGACTTGATATTAAGAAGCAAGACACAAAATAAAAAAGTTTGTGATTTATGATGTGAGTTAGCAAGTGCATTTATGTAGTTAAGTAAGCGCTATCAGTTTGAAGGAGACCTGATGACATGGAAGTAAGAGCATTTACAAGAAAGTGTTTGATCCTATGTTTTAAAACAAAGGAGAAAGCCACTGTACTTGTGGTTTACCTAATGAAGACAACTCGTGAAAGAGAAGAGGTTGTAGCTCTGTTATAGGCAGACGCCTCCAATATAGAGGCAAAATACATGAAAAATGCTATGCAGGGAGAGTGATTAGTTTTTACAAAAGGCAAATAAGAACATGACATAAAAAGGTGGAGCCTGGATCTTGCAACAGGATACACACAAGCCATTGGAGCAAAAGAAAAAGAATAGCAAATTAGGTGAGAGAAAGGAATGAATAAACATTGGTAGATTTATTAAAACTTATTTGCATGGAAGAATGTAATTGGTTTCCAAGAAATAAGAACCAGAACATCGGATTGGATTACAAGTACACCAAGAATTAGCATAGAGACTCCCATTGGTTGTGGGGGATGACTCTAAGTCAGCAGCATGAATATAAATAGAAGTAGCTGCAAATGTTAAGCAGATCTGAAGAAGGTTGATAAACCGAAAGTGCTCATCTCTCTTTTTTGCGTTACAATGCTAACTTTCAATTGGTTAGGTTGTAGCTTTTATTTTGTTTTTTGTTTTAAATGATTTTAATAAAAGTTCTTTTAAAGAAGAAACAAGGAGAAGCGTCTTAACAAGAATTTTAACAACAGTAGCCAAGGAGGAAAGCACCATTCTTTGAAAACATATTTGCAGCAATTCTTGGGTTTTCCGTAAGCGTTTGCTCACTTCTCTCTCTACTATTTTAACCTTTTGTTGAGAGCAACGCATTTGGCGCATGAAAAATTTGAATATGGAAAGTGAACAGAAAGCAAATCAGATGGATATGAAAAAGAAAGCAGCCACCTTACATATAAACAACTGCAATCCATTGATCGATATTAATATCACAGCAGGAACGAGGACAGCAAATATTAGAACAAATAGTACATTTGAGAACTTATACAAAGAAGTGGAAAATGCAGCATATAAGTTGAAGAGATTGCAATGGCAGCGTTTCCACATGGAAGCGTGCCTACACCATAACCTGATACCTGGAGGACTAAGGGTCAGATGTATGCCAAGTTATGGAAACACCTATCCGGAGCTCTTAGAACAATGGCAATGGATCAACATAGAAACCAGTTTTAATTATATTAGATGACTTATAGATTTCTTTAAGCCACAGGAAAATGAAATCTCAGAACTTATACAAATAAAGCAGAGTGAGATGGAACAACTAGATCTCTCTGAAGAAAATCTTATGAGGTTGGAGAACCTCCAAGACAAATTGGACATTTATGACAGTAAGTTAAAAATTAACAAACTAAGAAGAGATTTTGATGACTTTAAGGAGGGCCAGCTCTTTGAATGGCTAAGAACAGCAAGGAATCAAGATCAACCTAAAACTAGCGATACTAAACAAAATAGAAGAAAAATGTCCTTATCGGAAGTAACATCTAGAAAACAACATGTGCAAGCAGAAATCCATGCCCCACCAAGACAGAGGAGTGATAATAAAGAGGAGGAAGGAGTAGTAACGAATGGCAGTATAGTTACTGAGGACATGGAAGAATTAGAAGTTGTATTTACAACAGAGGAGGAGGGATCAAGAACATTAGAGATAGTTAATAAAGAAAATAATAAAGAAAGTAGTAAGCTAGGAGCGGTACCTAAAAAGGGAGAAAAATATGCACCAATTTTTCAACAACTCCCTTTTCTTATACATCAACAGAATGACAGAGCCCCAAGATCCCTAAGCAGGGAAAGGAAAAAGAGAAATGCAACCTAGAGGAGAGGCAAACAAGAAGTAGAAAAGAGGATACCGAGTCATTGGTAATAAATATTTCAGACTATGTACTGAGTGAGGAACAAAACCAACTTCTGCAAAGAGGCTTGACCTTTATGCCCTCCATTAGGTCTCAACTTAGAGAGGTGGTAATAGATTTAAAAACATTTGGAAGAAATGTAACGTTAAAATACATATATGGCACCAAAAATGCATAAAGTCTGGGTTCAGATGATTTAAAACAAACCTATAAGAGGCTAAGTACATTTGTGCCTATAAATCATCCCCAGGTGGAAACATTCATTAAACTTTGTGAGAATGAAATAGCACAACACAAAGATGAAGGAAAAGGAAAACAATTCCACAATTTGAACAATAGAGAGCACAAGGCATTGAAAGAACTGCAACTTAAAGAAATAGTGATAAAACCAGCTGACAAAGGAGGTGCATTGGTCATCATGAAGAAGGAACAATATGACAACAAGATGAAGGAGCTTCTTAGAGATACAACTACATATACTAAGATAGGTATTAAACAAATAGAAAGATTGGTAAAGGAAGTTAAAGAAGATCTGTATGAAAAATTAATGTGTAGAATAATAGATGAAGACTTGTATGCATTTTTTGAAACCTTACATCCACTTATACCAGAAATAAAAGGCATATCGAAGGTACACAAGAATTTAAATGATCCGCCATTAAGACCTATAGTTTCAGGAAGAGGGTGGATCATGGAGCCTCTTTCCATTTACATAGAAGATGAGCTTAAAAATCTGTTAGAGAAAGCACCTACAGTGTTAAAAGATACAGCGCAATTATTAGAGAAATTGTATGCTGAAGCTCACAAGTGTGACAACTATAGGCATATGGTATTGGCAACAATGGATGTGAATAGCTTATTTACTAGCATACCCAATGGATATGGTATAGAAGCAGTCAGAAACTTTATACTAGCTAACCAACCGAATAAGGATGTGGAAAGGATATGTGAGCTACTAGAAATTATATTACAAAACAATGTATTTCTATATGAGCATGAAGTCTATTGGCAGAAATGGGGAGTAGCCATGGGCACTCCATGTGCCAATAGTTATGCAAATATATTATTAGCCCGATGGGAATGCCAGTGGAGCAAAGATGAAAATAATATCTGGCAACAACATATACAATTCTATGAACGCTTTGTTGATGACATTCTTCTTATATGGAGAGGGCATGAAAGTTCGCTGCAGCAATTCATTCAATTTCTAACAACAACAACGGATTTCCTAAAGTTTGAAATCAAAATGTCACGGAAGAAAATAGAATTTCTGGATGTTAATATTATTATGGATGAGGTCAAAGGATTGGAAACAGCCCTGTATAGAAAAACAACTTGGAAAAAACATCTTTTGCATACTTCTAGCATGCATCCAGGCCATATTTTTAAAAATATTAAGGACAACCAGGTGCAAAGGGTTTCCAGATTGTGTACCAATGATAATATATTTCGAGAAGAAATACAAGGACTAATGAACAACTTTACAGCGAGAGAATGTAAGGAAGAAAAAATGGATGAAGACAAGCTTAGAGATATCCGAAGGAAGAAAGGGAGACCATACTATTCAGCTAAAATTGATAAAGAGAACAAAGAAAAGGAGCCAAACAAAAGAAAGGAAATAGTAAGATGTCCTTTGACGTACAGTACAGATAATGTTATTATAAGAGAAACTATTAAGAAATACTGGTCTATACTAACAATGGACCAGAAGATAAAAGACATAGTAGGAGAACATCCTAGTTATACTTATAAAAATAAGAAGAACTTAAAGAGGCTCCTATGTGACATATATAGACAAGAGGCAAAGAATGTATCTATGCCAACAGGAACATTCAAATGTGGAAAATGCAAAGCATGTCAGTACATTATGAGCACAGATAGGTTTCAGCATCCAATGACAAATAAGGTTTACATCTTTCAAGAAAGAGCAACCTGTAACAGTGAGAATGTGATCTATGTAGCAAGTTGCATGGTACGTAAAGCATTCTATATAGGTCAGACTAACAGAAAATTCAAAGAACGGGTATTAAGACATATATGGGACATTCATAATAAAATAGAGACTAATGCTCTTTATGTACATATTAAAGAAAATCCAGAGCATAACTTTAGATTTATGGTTATGGCACAGATTAAGCCTATGGAAAGAAGAGGTGATATAGTGAATAGAACAGAAAAAATTGAGTTGCAATGGATAATTAATTTACGATCTAACCAATTCCCCGGACTAAATGCTATAGTCCCACTTAAACCTGTTTTAAAAGAAATGAAACTACGAGGGGAAATGAATTATACATCTGTCAATGTAGCTCAGTCAGTTGAGCATCAGACCCTTATCCAGAGGTCCAGGGCTCGATTCCCAGTCTGGGCACCATGGTGAAAGGAGAAGAAATCTCTAACCATAAACGAAAACAATTGAATTTAAGTTTACTGTGCAAGAAGAAGTTTGGAAAACATTGAAACCAAGAGCATCAAAGGAATAAAAAGAGTGTAGTTTGCTTATTATATATTTTTTGGCCTATATGTTACAGTCCTCCTCAAGCTTGTTTAAAAAGAAAAGAAAACTAAGAGGGAGTTGAACTATGCATCTACCAACATAGCTCAGTCGGTAGAGCATTAGACCCTTAAACAAAGGGTTCACGGTTCTAGCCCTTGTTTGAACATTATGATGGAAGGAGAGTAAAAAACTATAAACAAATTGAAATCAGGTTCATTGTGCATGTAGAAGTCTGGAAAATATTGAAATTTAGAGCGCTAAAGGAATAGAAAGAGTGTTGTTCATCCATTATTTACATCAATTAGAAAGGAGAAATGATGTTTACGGATATTAAAGACATTTGTTAGCCGAAATTTGTCAGCAAATGAAGAAGAGGCATTGAATTAGTAGAGAGTTTGGAATAAGTATGGGAGAAAAAGGAGCAGAAGTGTAATTTGCCAACCAATGGATTACATAACATTAAAAAACAATTAGGATAGCTTCTTAATAAGACTGAGTAAAGAGCTCTGCACAAAGTAAAACTCGGATAGAATAACAGGAATCAGCAGTACATCTTCGAATACAAGCGAGCGCTCTTAGTTGGAAAGAGACTTGATATTAAGAAGCAAGACACAAAATAAAAAAAAGTTTGTGATTTATGATGTGAGTTAGCAAGTGCATTTATGTAGTTAAGTAAGCGCTATCAGTTTGAAGGAGACCTGATGACATGGAAGTAAGAGCATTTACAAGAAAGTGTTTGATCCTATGTTTTAAAACAAAGGAGAAAGCCACTGTACTTGTGGTTTACCTAATGAAGACAACTCTTGAAAGAGAAGAGGTTGTAGCTCTGTTATAGGCAAACAGACGCCTCCAATATAGAGGCAAAATACATGAAAAATGCTATGCAGGGAGAGTGATTAGTTTTTACAAAAGGCAAATAAGAACATGACATAAAAAGGTGGAGCCTGGATCTTGCAACAGGATACACACAAGCCATTGGAGCAAAAGAAAAAAAATAGCAAATTAGGTGACAGAAAGGAATGAATAAACATTGGTAGATTTATTAAAACGTATTTGCATGGAAGAATATAATTGGCTTCCAAGAAATAAGAACCAGAACATCAGATTGGATTACAAGTACACCAAGAATTAGCATAGAGACTCCCATTGGTTGTGGGGGATGACTCTAAGTCAGCAGCATGAATATAAATAGAAGTAGCTGCAAATGTTAAGCAGATCTGAAGAAGGTTGATAAACCAAAAGCACTCATCTCTCTTTTTTGCATTACAACGCTAACTTTCAAATGGTTAGGTTGTAGCTTTTATTTTGTTTTTTGCTTTAAATGATTTTAATAAAAGTTCTTTTGAAGAAGAAACAAGGAGAAGCGTCTTAACAAGAATTTTAACAGCAGTAGCCAAGGAGGAAAGCACCATTCTTTCAAAACACACATGCCACATATGGTGGGGACTATGTCCCAGTTGTTACACATCCCTGTACACCATTGTAGAGATCTGTACATACTGCAGTGTGGAAAGCATGATGTCGCCAGGTGTGGTGCATCACACACATTGGCTATCCGTACACACATATCTGGTCACCACAGTGTGTGTGTGTGTGTGTGTGTGTGTGTGTGTGTGTGTGTGTATATGTTTGCATGTATGGCTGTCTGGTGCTTGGTGTGAGGGTGTATGCTACCATACAGTGGAAACAGGATCACTAACCCCTCATGGTGACTAACCCCTCATGGTGATGCAGTCTACTACCCTGTTGATGCCATTGGTCCCAGCCGTACTGGCTACCTGTGCATGTTCCTCCTCTGTGCCAAGTCATGTGGGTGCAAAGTACTGCGAGGGTGATGACCACATAGGCAAGGGTCCACACCTCAACACTAACGGGTGTGCGTTATAGTGCTCTAGACCCCGTTTATGTGGCCATGTTCCTGTACTGTGACAGGGTATTACTGCTACACAGTGTGGCTTCATGCTATCAAGTGGCCTCTACCATCATCATTGGCCAGACCGCTGTGTACAACCCCTGCACCATGTCAACATACCTGTAATGTTTCCCAGTATGTATGTCACGTCTCTGTCCGCTGTAGCCTGTTCAACTGACCGCATGCTTCAGGTGCAGTATATGTGCAGACATCTGTCATGTTCGACTTTCCAACAGTCAGGTTGAGGGTACGTTTAGCATGCTGATATTGCCATACGTGCCTGTGAGTACTCCACAGTTACACATGGGGGACTGCAAACACTGCTACCTGTAGGCACATGCCAGTACACCATAGGAGGGAACCAGGGCATCATTACCAACATGCTGTTACTGTTGTAACCAAGACACATACTGTGAACATATCACAATGCATGCTGCACCTGGACTACATGGTATGACTGGTGCATGTCGACAGTACAACACTGATGTCACATACACATCTCACAGTATTCACACACAACCAATGCAACATACACATCCCTCAATATGCATACACAAGTAATGTTAGATACATCTCTCACTATTCTGTTCACCCTGTGCATCAGACCATTTGAGCATATCCCTGCACTCAGTATTCACACACAACCAATGCAACATACACATCCCTCAATATGCATACACAAGTAATGTTAGATACACCTCTCACTATTCTGTTCACCCTGTGCATCAGACCATTTGAGCATATCCCTGCATCGATGGTGTGGATGACAGGGATGCGGCACAGGCTTCATCATATGCACAGGGTGATACTGTTTACCTTGGGCATAGGCTGCACCAATGGATGACATCATGTGTGTGGGTAAGGGCCGGTGATTTGAATGGAAATGTCTGTTCCGTATGCATGTGGGTGTCGTGGAGCCCTACAGTTGTGTTTGCTGTGTGCGTGTATGTGTGCACACAGTTCTGTCATTTGTGAGGCCTACACAAGGGTATTATGGACAGCTCCAGATTGTACAGACCAGGTTGTACAGCTCACTGTGATTGGACACGGCCACATGTCCTGTGCCTGCCAAGGGTTGCATGGGCACTACCAGGCAGAGGTACAGAATGGCTACTGTCTGACGACACATGGCCACTGGAACCGTGTCCCCACCGGGAATGTCCAGGGCCATGTCCACGTGGCCTGCTGTGACCTGGTTTGGACAGCGCAGCACCAGCTGCACTGCTACTGCTACCGGCACTATGGGAGCGGCCATGTGAGGTGGCATGCTCACGTTGACCTGCACTAGGTGGTGTAGCTGGCCTACATCCATGTGGCCTATGCCTCACCCCTACCAGATTTTCCAGCACAGACAGCTCACGCTTGTGGATTGCCATGCCACGGTCGAGGATTCTGACCATGTCACCCAATCGCCTGTCCAGAACATCAGCAAGCTACTGTTGAGCACCTGCCAATGCCTGGATGTTGTTGTTTAGGGTACTGATAGCAGCCCTCTGCAGCCTCTGCCCTTCTCTGTTCTGCCGTTCGGCACATGCCTGTGCCACCATTACAGTCTGGAACATGCGTCTGGTATTTCCAGTTGCTGCACTATGTCCTGCAGGTGCATGTCTGCCAGAGGTCCTCCTACGAGCAGCACCAGCCACATGCCTGTGTGGCACATCTGCAGTCAGTATACTGCCACCATGGTGTGGAGTCACACCTTCTGTAGCCACCACACATTCCTGTTCAACACTAACAGATGCTGACTGTCCTTCCTCTATGGCCCCTGTAGATGCAGTATGTGTTGGCAGCTGAACTGTGTGCGGGGAAGAGGGGGACATAGCTGGGATGGCAACCGTTGGCACAGATTCAGCCCCTGACATCCCTGCCTGTACCTCGTGCATATGTTCATCACTGCTAGCAACTGTGGGTACACTATCAGATGGACCACAGGAGGGTAACGCACCTACATCACCTGTGAATGCAAAGAAAGACTCTAAATTACAATAGACACACACACACACACACACACACACACACACACACACACACACACACACACACACACACACACTGACACACCATGCATGTGATATGACAGATGGCATGCAGCATGCTTGTGATACAGCTGACAGCATGCAGCTCAGACATCAATAGTGTTTGTAAGCATACCCCCTGGAATGCACACTACAGCAGGCAGGTGTCATATCATTATCCATGCAATTCACACGATCATGGTAGTATGCATGCATCCCCATGATACACCATGTGGACCAGAACAGGATAACAGTACACATGGTGACGTGACCTTGACATGTAATCTGCTGACGTGTGCATTAACATGCATGCATGCCTGACACAATGGTGTCCTGACACATGTACAGCATCATACTGGGTATCACATTGCGGTGTTGTCCATATGCCCTACAGATAGAATGCATGTTGAGCAAATGTGCATGGGCATGGTAGTGGACTGTGAGCCATCTACATTGCTGTACAGTGTGATGTACAGACACTGTGCCATTGCATGGCATCATGAGGCATCTATATTGCTAAACAGCGCATGTTATGTACGCATTGCATATCCAGAACTGCATGCATACCCATGACATGCCTGTGGATTGTGACCTACGATGCTGAGGTATATACACACCAAACCATGCTGTGTCATGTGACAGGTCACTGGAGGACATACAGATGACACCTCTGCATGATGATTACAGAGTGTTAGCTGCCTGGAAACCATGTCCACACATAGCGGACCTGTCACGTCACCATTTCACACATGACATTGATGTACCACGCACACAAGGTGCACAGCTAACAGTGATGTCCTATGGCAGCAGGGGAAAAGTACAGTATCTGTGGCCTAGTGTCACTGTCAGTGGAATCTGTAAAGGTGACTACCGTCATGCTATGACACAGATGTCATGTTCAACACATCTTAAGAGGTACATGTCACTGACACCTTCACTAGCTGTGCACAGGCATTTAGGATGTGCAGCGTACCACATCACCTGTACAATCGGTCTAGTACGGCTGTAATTGGACCATGTGTGGACAAAGTGGGACAGGGTGTATCCACATCCCATCTTCTGTGTGGCTACGTGTCTCTGGCCATCCCCCATGGCCATGTGTGCACATGTGTTGGTCATGTATGTGATGGCCGTCTATCACACATGTCTGTGTTGTCCCATATGACATATACCCATAGATGTTGAATATGTCACCATCCACAGGGCTATACAGACAACAGGTGTATGTGTGGTATGTGGGGTATGGGTTATGTGAAATTGTGACAATATTGTAACCAAAATGCTATGTGTCTTAGACATGTTGGATGGAACATCACAATGTGTGAACCCATTGCAGGAGCATATAACACAATGGTGACGCCTGTGGTCTGCTCATATCACTGCTCACTGTGCGGTACTGGTTTGTGTACCACACGTGTTGTTCCACTGTATAGTACATATGCCTCCATTGTAGAACACCTCCACCATTGTATGCACAGCTGGACACACATGTAGCAATGACAAATACTGTAGTTTCATGTCTGTTTGTCATTTCATTTGTATATATTGCACATATTAACTGGCCACATGGCGAATAGATCTATGCTTTGACATGCCTGATACCGATGACAGTCTCACCTGCAACGGACTCTTGTCTGTGCGGCACGCCAGAGGTACCTGTATAGGGTGACACAGCAGTATGAACATTATCCATGACTGTATGACAGCCACAGGGTGCACAGTGCAAGTTAACACATTCACCTGTACAATAGCATATAGTAAGCACATGTGTGCATACCATACCTCTCAACCTCTTAGAACAATAAATGTGGACAAAGCCTACTATGATGGGGGACATATAGAGACAACTGTGACATATTGCTCTTACAAACTTAGAAATTTGCTAGACTAATAGGTTTGTATGCACATGGGTTTTACACGGAATGTGCAGTCGTAAACACAAATGTATGTCATCATTTAATGACTCTATTCCTCAGCTATTTGCCAGAAAGAGACAGATATTAAGGGGAGCACACCGACAATATGAGGCAGATATCTGGACATCCTGCAAATACCTGTACAGTTCAGAGGTATGGTGCATACACAGGGTAGCATAAAGCATGTGTGTCCACATACCTTGCATATGTTGTTACATTACATGATGTACACTGACACATGCACGTATGTGGGATATACTGGCCATATGTTCAGTACTGACTTGCCAGGCAACTCCAGGCTCATTGGCTGGGAGACACCCACCTCCACGATGGCAGCTAGTGTTTGTGGGAGCTGTTCTGAGGGTGTTCCCAGACTGGCCAGTAGCTCCTCTGTGTGTGTGAGTGGAGGCTGAGTTGGTGGCCCACCACCTGTTCCACCTTGTTCCCTGCCGATTGCAGTGGCACGCTGTTTTGCATGATGTATCAAGTCCATGCAGTGTCTGCGCACCTGCTGGTAGGTGCGGTTGTGGCCATCCGCTTCATTGACCCTCTTGTGAAGATCCTGCCACAGGTCATCCTGCTGCTGTGTGTGCTGTGGCACATGGCTAAATAACACCTCGTAGTTCTCATGGAGGTACGGGATTACGACATCATCCTCCTGTCGGCTGTATGCTGGTAGGTGTGTATGAGGCATTATCTGTAAGACATGATGAAAGTGACAAGTCACATTTACAGACACGTACAGTGATACTGCTGCACATACATTTCTAGTACATCTACACATTTCTCTTTGCAAATCAACATGACACTAACATGAATGGCATGCATGTGTCACACACATGTAACACCCAGTATGCATTGGATATCATCCCCATATATGTGTGTCACCTCATTAGTGTTCCTACTGCATGTGATGTCTGTCTTCATGTGTGCATGTCTGTTTACCTGCACTGGTGTTCTTACCTATCTACACATGCCTGATGTATCCACGGTAATGCTGTTGACCTTGATGCTGTGTATATGTCACATATCAACACAGACACAGCCTTACTGGACTTGGGCAGTGACAATGCACCAAGTACGCATGGAAACCTGTAGATGCATCTGTTTTGCCATAGACATCTACACTGCACTGTACAGCTGTTCAACATTCTGCCACGGATCGCCTGTGTTGCACATGTGATAGACATGGGACAATGGCTAGTTGGACATCATTCGCAGGTAAGGTTATCGGCTATAGCATGTACGGGCTGGGTTTCCTAGCTGTATCCAACACCCATTATGCCACCGCAAGGGGCGTCCGTGACACATTACTGATCCAGATAGTTAATACTACATCTACCATATGGCCATCACACCATGTATGACAGGGATGATATGTGCAGCTATGTGGACACGGCTGCATGGTATGGCAGGAGTATGTCACAGGTATGGCACAGGGATCTGTCCAGCATGTGGCCATCCTAGTCGTAGGACAGTGGTTGTCCATGACGTATGTCTTTCAGATCAGGCTATGGACATGTAGCATGTCTAACAGCATAGTGTGGCATATGTCTGTATGCAAGGTGGATAGCATGCTGCATACTGGAGGTGAGTATTGTGGAGGCTGGTATCAGCCATCCACGCATGGGCCTTACCCCTGGAGGGTGATATTTGTTCCAATATTGGTCACACGGGTGCTGTGTATGCCTGTCCAATGATCTCTGTGCTCATGGATACCACCCTGTCATGTCATGGGTACCTCGGATGACTACCTAAAGGGCCAGGGAGACATCTCCAGCTCAGGGAGGTGTACTGCACTACACCATTCCTAACACAGTGTCCATAATGTTGACCACAGCCTAGGTGTTTCTTAATGGGTACAGGGGTATTCCCCTAGTGGTGTCATTGCTGATATCATCCACCAGAATGTGCACATATGTCACACACCTCACACACACAGCCCATTCTGTATGTTGTTCCCAACACTGTAACAACTATTGCCCATAGGTCATGGCCATTCACATCCTCACATACACAAATGGCTGACATTTCTCTGTGTGGTATGGGCTACAATGTGGGTGGGGTACAACACATTAACCCTGGTTTACTGTAGCTGACACAGTGTGATATGCACATGTCACTGTAGCACCTTTAGTAGTTGCGAGTCTGTCAACAGGCAACTAGTAGAACACTCCTGTGACATACAAAGGCATTTGTAGCCGAACATCCATACTGTGTTGTACATCTGTACTGCTAACATCTACATTGATAATGGTTCATGGACTTGCAGACCATACCTGGCAGTGTTCTGATGCAGTGCCACCAATCATGACTGTCATCAACACTTGTGGGTTGATATTATCCAACACCCTATCTGTAATGTATGGGCATGCTTGGCACTTGTTCAGAGCTTCTTGGCACGTTATGAGCTACTGCTTAGTTTAGCACCCATTTCACACCAGTCTTCACAGGTACACTGTCTGTCCATACATTTCCAGCTTGCTTACAGTACAACAGCTGTCGTATACACATCACTCACATACCTTGTGAGACATGGTGATTAATACGGTGTCCACCTGGCACGTACCACTTATATACAGGCATGTCCAACTGGCATGTACCAGTGCTATTGCCTGTCACTATGATGACTATGTTGCACATGTGGCAATAGAGCTATTCTCATGTACACAGTCAATGCACACCTCCCAGCATACAACAGTACAGCCTGTGGGGGATGCACATATGCAGCCCTGCTGGGGGTTATACTGTCACCAATCCTGACTGCACCTGAGAGTCATGTGGGGATGTGCAACATTGGCAACGCACCCCACATATCACATAGTCCCACATGATCCCCACCACAGGCCACACATACGGAGACACCTTGTACAGTACCCCCCCATACTCTGTGTGGGCACCAATGGCAGCCCACATCATCAAACACAACCACACCAACCTATAGCCCACAGACACGTGTGCCCATCACATACAGCCAATACGGTGTCATAACATACACAACACACCTGTCTTAGGTGACTGTCGCCGGTCACAATGCTGTTCCACTCAGCAGGCTACACAAGACGAAAGTCACTTACATCCTGCTGTCAAGTAACTGGTTCTGCAACATAACCTATGCACACATGCCACAACTCAGCAGGTACGATGTGACTCATCTTCCATTTTTGTGTGACTGAAGTTGTATCTCAGGGCACAGACTATGTGTGCAGGGACATGCAATAGCCCACCAGTGTTGTAGACCTGATGGTGTGGTCCAAGCCCTGGGGAGCATTTTGCGGTCATCCGGACCTGTTACCACTGTACTACGAGCAACTGTGTCACTCCCAACAGTTGACCATGCTTCTGCTGTCATTCCACAGGCATCTAGTATATGTCAACTTTGACAGACCTGGTCAAACAACATGATGCTGTGGCACAGTTGACCTGCACCTGTCAGCCCTGGGGGTACGGATCACATGTTGGACTCTTGCTGCTTTTATACTGCCTGTCTTGCACAGTGTCCAATAACAGTCACCACCAGAACGGGAACTGGCTAGCGAAGCATGTGGTCATGTCACACAATGCTTGACATCATCCTCTGTGACGCACGCAGGTAAGGCACACCTGATACTGCACCACTTCAACATCTCTGCAGTGACTGGGACCTGCCTCTTGGCTCTGCAGAGCACACCTGCAATGACTGGTTATAGACAGACCGTACCTCTCAGGCACACTGGCACACCGGACTGGCACACCCACGGCTGAGGTGTCCCCATATTCCACTATGTTGTACACACATCCCGGCTGGTTACTTAGCACAATGCATCACAGGTGCTCCACGTGCATATAACTGTGTCCGGAACTACTGCTGCTACTGATGTGAGACTGACAGTAACCCACACTTAACTGTGATAGCTGCACATGTACCGACACATTAGGCGTACGCTGTCCGTGAGTCATAACCTCTGCTCGGCTCGTTTGACCCATACACCACCTCCAAGACCAACAGTATCCTTGACATGGACACTACCAACATGTGACTGCTGTTCCACACCTGGGGTTATCCCCTCATTGGTGGAATCCAAACATATGCTACTCACCCTTGTTAGCCACATACTGGCACCACACACTTCACGGCATACACAGTAGATGAGTACTACAACACACACTACAGATGTCGTATGACAGCGGAAGTTGACGTCGTGACACACGTGCAGGTGGACAATGCACATGCAAACGCTGAGACATACCCCAGTGCACTTCATTAGCATGTACACGACAATATGGTTCATGCTATTCCACACAGAGCCATGATGGTACACACCAGATAACAGACGACACTCTGGGGGTGCGGTTCCATGGACATACTTTACAACAACAGGTGGGGGCTGTTGCACAGTTGTCTACATTCCGATGGGTGGGGTAACTCACTGGTCAGCCTCAGTAGGGCCACGGGATCCCTCATCACATACTCCATAACTAGCTACGTACACATTACTGTGACACATTCCGAGATGTACCACAAGGCATTATGGTGGTATGTCAGTAGTTGTATGCAATACCCACATCTGCTCACACATACAACTGTCACTCTGGAACATGACAGTAACAGGTGATGTTGGCAACATGCTGTCTGATGGCTTCAATGCTAACATTACATCCTTTCACTCCCTATGGGGCCACATTCCTTGCAGGAACATTGCGGTGTACCTGCGTTCACACCTACACAGTACTGACCTGCACTCTATATTTCCTAGGACACTGGCCTTTTGTCACCCTACAAAATCCCAGGCTGTGATGTCCACAGACCTCTGAATGGCATGTCTCCCCACTGGGACACCATATTCCGTAATAGCCTTGTACCAGACATTGTGGCCCCTGACTGGCACACAGCGACAGTTACACTCCACACAGGTGGTGCCACAATGCACAACTGGGACTATTGCCCTACACACCTCACTGGACTGTTATGCACGGCTATAGAGCACATCATCATGGACATCATTCGCTGAGTCTTTGTTGTGCTCCGGTCCTTTGATGCCAGCTGGGTTGGTCTTGTTGGGGCCACAGCATGCCTCCTACACCTGTTGAACACCTTTCATACAGTCACCAGAGTAGTTGATGATGACACGGGGGTCCACACAGCCTACATTGTCCTCTCGCTGCCTTTCAGCACCGTTCTCCATTCTGGTATTGACAACATATACATCCACCTGCACATCACAACATATGTCTCAGGATGTTATGCAAAGTGGCTAATGGACGGGACACACACACTGAGGGTGGCATACCATATCACATACTGCATTCCAGTTACACTTGGCATACCACAGTCCTCAGTCATGGGGCCCTTATGTTCGGTATATGCTTCCCTGAGGTACAGGCTACCACTGAGGGGACTTCCCTGCCTAGCTTTACAGACCACTGCATACCCAGTGCCGTTGTTGCTTCACCAGCTGATACAGACCCCATCCATACGGGTGTCACTGTGACGGATACCGATATGAACATCATGGCCTCAACCTGCATGACACTTGGTATGAACATCACCTTTGCAGTACACCATCCACCCACTGGTTATCACATAGGTGTTAGTCCCCTATATACATGTCGCATTGTACGTGTTTGTAAGACACATGTATCTCACACACACACTCCTGTGATTACCACATTGCCACTGTGGCGTGGATATCCTTCTACATGTCCACACATGTCTGTACTGGGTGTGTAGCTGGTACATAGGCACCCATTGTACCTCTGAACACTGGACTTATACACACATCCATGGGTACAACACCCCTCTTAGGGTGTACCTTACACAACAGCTTTACATAACTCAACATTAAAATGCCATGATGTATATTGAGCTACGACAGTTAAAGTTTGCGGTTTATGTACAGACACCATGTCTGTACACATTTGCGGACTACATACTCAGGGGTGACCTCTGCTGCAAATATGTTAATGGATATACTCCGCATACACGACATAAACAATAGCCACTATGAGCATGATGCTCATGGATATGTGCACACACATGACAGTGTGTGGCATGTGCTTGGGGGTTGCATTCCCAGACCGGACACTCACCATGCTTTGGGACAAGATTCCTATGTACATCACACATGGACAGTCAGCAGCAGTGTTCATGTGATACCTCGCTTGGTGGATGGTGGACACATGTATGCCAGGGATCACTGCAGTGGCTGTACTGTGCAGAGATGCAGGTTACACATGGCTCTTCTGTTCACAGGACACTACCCTAGAGAGGTGCCACTGGTGTGCACACTGTAGTTGTTACACATAGACTTGCCAGACTGCATGGTACCCCACTATGAACCTGTGGAGCTATTACATGTCCTTTGTGCATGGTTACTGGAATAGCCCTTCCAGTTAGATTAGCTGTCATGCTATTACAATGTCCCGTGACTACAGGCCATATGTATCCGGTTATTGTACACGCCAGTCATGTTCATGTTTGTCTGTCACATCTCTTCTGCTATTCTAGTATGGGAGTAATGTTTGTGGCCTTTGCAAATGCACAGAGTGGATTACATTATTTATTTCATCATAACCGTTTATACATAAATTAATTACATACTACTCACATCACTATACAATACCTTTGTTATGCATCATATGCCTGTTCTCCTGTGTAGCATATCTGACATATCAATCTACTGTACTATACATTACACATGTTTTACATTGTATCCCATAATTCAAGGCATACTTGCACAGAGGGGCCACCTTAGACATGTCATTGACGTTATATGCCCATACACATGCATACTGTTACAGTATATCCACATATACTATCCCCTGCTATGGCACGTACTTATTGGACATACCCTGCCACTGACGGCGGGTCATATGACATTGTTCTGTTTAAAGCCATCATGTTGCATCCCTTGTGGTGTCTGTGCTGTTTACCTTGTGGCCCACTGCTGGATGCACAACGTCTACAAGCATTAGTGCGATCAGCAAGACATCACTACATAAATACCATTCCCCACTTTATGCATGGCAGACACTTTTAATTACTGAAAACCAGGCTATGCATACACTGACATAACTTAATACAGAACATACTATACATATAGTTAGTGTTCTACACACCTTGATATCGTTCCAGTATTTCGTCTCTATCTCGCTCTTCTGTATCACTCTTTAAACTGTTTTACGGTATGAGCATACAGTTTGTATATCTGGCAAGTCATCCTTATATACGTCTATACCTGCAACATGTGGTTTACTGCTGCCAATTGGTGGTCCGGTGTGACTAATTACGTGCACTTCAACTATGCAGCTACTCCATTCACCAATTACGTGGCAACAGTGGGGTATAATTGAATTCTCTACTTGGTCATTGGCCGTTTGCCCTGCCTTCGGGGAGACGGCCTGTATTGTGTTTTGTTGTGTGTAATTGCAACTGCTGTGTGTAGAGCCAAGTCTATTTTGGAGTCATGTCCCCCATGGATTGTGTGTGATAGCTTGAGTATGTGGTTCTACCTGTGACTGTACCTGTCATCCCACCTGTCTGATAACGGACTATTGCAAACACCTGTAACATCGCCGTTTGTTCCGTTATACGATGGATACAATTTTGCATGGCGCCTTTAAATGTGTCTCTCACAAGGTATGTTAACAGTTCAGCAGATGTAATTGACTAACTAGATGTTTGGGCTGTGGTTACGGTCTGTATTGCTATTGTTTCCAGTGTGGGGGATGTAGGTGGGTGTAATTAGCATATACGGTTTTGTGGGGCTTGCATTTCTACGTAGTCCATATATATGTGTGTGGGCCCCTTCCCTAATTACACTGCTGTCACTTAATAGACTTCTGTTATGGGAATTTACTTTGGGCCATTGCAGGTGAGGTTGATACTTCCATACCTCCGGATGTACAGCGATATGTGCAGGGATATTTGTAAATGACCGCTATCCTGTGTATGTCTGTCCCAGATATTTGCAGTCATTGCAGTGGTGTTGGTGTCAGACCCTCTGAGACATGGCTTGCCACCTTTTCATATGGCCATAGTTGGACACTTGCGGGTCACACAGTGGTGTTTACAGGCTGACATATGGCCACGGTCAGTACACAGGATAGCACATACTTTTATCCTTATTACATACCAATTGTTCTTAACTACTTATCGGTTTGCATGTTACATTTCTGTTTCTTACATACAGGCATGAGTATTTCCTGCAGCTATTACATAATATTTGGGGCATACTAATGTCCTAAACTCTCGGACAGTTGCCCTTTGTAATGTTTCATGTCAGGACACACCTGCCCAGGGGGGGCTGTCCCTCCCAATGTGGGACAGGTGTTTACCGCATGCCTACGGCTAGCTATACCCGCACCTACCATAATCATCTACCTCCGAGTTGCCACCTACAGACACACAATGCGGACACACACACACACACACTTTACAGTCACACAGGAACACACATGGCACCCTCAACACACACATACACAGGCTACATCACTCACAACCACGGTTGTACACGGTACCTACGTGGACTGCACCACCGGCAGCGGTGACTACATGTCCTTACTATCGTCATATTGCTCGCGGTTCTACTGTTCCAATACTGTGTTCTTTCTTTCTTTCAGCCTCCTGGTTATGCGTGTTGGCGTGTGACACGTTCCATAGTTGGCGGTATCCTATTTATTTGTACCTCAAAGGTGTTTTGAATGTCGTCGACCTATCTATATATTTGCAGATGTCAGTGACCCCTTATATATCAACATATAACACACTATCGCCCTTTCTATCTATATTATATATGTGTAGATATATATATATATATATATATATGTACATATCTCGGACAGGGGTGGTGACAGGCATGCTACGCCTTTCATTGTGTGTTTGTCAGTGTATACTGTGTTTCCTGGACTCCACACGTTTGTGTCT
Organism: Protopterus annectens; assembly: GCF_019279795.1. Taxonomy (NCBI): domain Eukaryota; kingdom Metazoa; phylum Chordata; order Ceratodontiformes; family Protopteridae; genus Protopterus; species Protopterus annectens. The sequence goes on from NC_056731.1 coordinate 849,865,665, forward strand.
GTACCTGTCACATTACACACCTGCCATAGGTTAAGATTACCTCCCATCCCACTTTGCGAGGGACAGTCCCTCTTTGTGCAGTTGTGTCCTGCAAAATATTTGTGAACATAGCAAATGTCCTGCGACTTTGGGACAAACATATTCCCTATAGTTTATGTCATAGTTGCATAAAACACTTATTCTGTATCTGACCCACCTACATGTTACAGGACACGGAACACGTACCTGCAACCATTACTAGAATAAGCTTTTTATCTATGCAAAACACTGACATTCTGGTTTTCGTACTGGCCGGGTGTATGTGTCATCCTGCAGACATCTGGCGTATGTCCCACATTGGTCATTTGAACTGTGGCAACCCCACTGTACGTACATCTTGCCTAGCAATAGTGTTGGGCGATTGTATACATGAATGCCTGTTCCACTCCTGGCAGTGGTCGTTTTACCCTTCAGAGCAAGCACTATTTGTTCCGGGGTGACTAATGCTGGTTTCACCTGTTCTGTACATCATTGACCGTGATCTGCTCAGTGGTCGGTGACACTTAGCCCTGTTTCACGCATATCCGTATAGCCATATTTAAACATCACTTACCAGCTGTGGGCAACGCTTATTCCCGCTAATGTGTGCTACACATATTCAGATGACCTGCATCTGGAATGCATTACCTGTGCCGTCGGGATTACATTACATCCCTTGTGGGACGTGGGACCGGGAACATGCACGACAGTCACTGCATGTACCACTTGGACATCTGGGGGTTGTACACATATTATGTCATTTTGTATGTGCAGTACACTACAGCAGTTACTCCACACTACACTCACATGGATAACTCTGTTAGTTTACAAATTGATGAGTCCAGTTAATAGTATGTCCATGTGATATTTACTGGCTGTACTCCGGCATTGGGTATGTATATCACAATTAGCTACACCCGATAATGTGCTACACCTTCATATGACCGTGGATGCAGCATGGTGGGGTGACGAATGCCTGTCATGAGTACATCCCCTGCCTTGACACAACATCCATGATTACATTTTGTGGAGCCCCTCAGTAACGCAGCGGGGAATCCATGATGAGTGTGTGTAGGACAGTGCTTACACACATGTGCTCCCGCGATTGCCTCTGCTCCAGTAAGTGACAGTTGCTTACTTGATGTTGTGGCGACAGGAGTCACTGTTTGCCCCGTTTGGTGTTTTGCCTCTGACAATCGGGCGTGTACCTACCGATGTACCAGAGAACCTATACACACAGCACCAACAGATGCTGATAGGCGCATCTACTGTTCAGGTGTTGACATTTCCGTGTTCCAATGGCTGTTGCGTGTACAATGTTTGAGGGCTGCCTATGTAGGATTCCACAGTGGGCCACCTATACATCACAATTTACAGGTAGTCATGTTTGTGTGCCATCCATGTTACTGTGTGTGCAGGTGGGGAGGGGTGTCAGTCCGTGGGAGCCTACACTGTCAAGGTATGTGCTATACGTTCCCTCTTTGCCAAGGCGTAGGCATATTGGGCACGCCTCTGTCTGCCTTCTGGGGCTGGCACAGTATGTCCGTGGTCTGAATCCCTCTGTGCCTGTGTTGGCCTTGGCAATTGCGGTGGGCTGTGAGCCCCTCCCCCATTTTGACCCTGCTGCAGCTGTTTCCGCAGGATCATATTATGTAGCATGGCACATACTATGAAGATGTGGGCACACATGCCTGGAGAGTACTGCAAGGCTCCACCAGATGTGTCCAAGCACCTGAACCGTGATTTCAGCATCCCAAACACGCTCTATGATAATTCTGGTTTGTGCATGTGCCTCATTATGGCGTTCTTGCATTGGTGTGTGTGCATTTCTGATGGGGGTCATCATCCACGGCTCCAGTGCATAGCCAGCATCCCCCACAAGGTGGCCTTGTGGGATGTCCCCCCTGACAAATACCTGATACAGCTGTGAGGCTTGCCAGATATGAGAGTCGTGGTAGCTTCCAGGGCTGCCAGCACACACATCCATGATAATGCCATGGGCATTGCACATGACCTGGCAGTTGATGGAGTGGAATCCCTTGCGGTTTATGTAGCAGCTACCATACTCAGCAGGTAGTGACTTGATTTGTATGTGCGTGCAGTCTATCGCACCCAGTACCTCTGGGGAGTTTGCCATATGGTGGAAGTGACGCATATTGCTGGCCAACTCCTCCTGAGTTTGGGGGAAGTATATATGCTCATTGGCATGTGGTAACATGGCATCCAGGAACTGGTGTAGTACCCTGGATGCTGATGCCTGTGAGATCCCCATTATATCTCCAGTTGGCCTTTGAAAGGTACCTGTGGCTAGTATTCGCAAGTTTACACATACCTTCATGTCCACTGGGATGGGTTCCCCTCTGTTGTTTCTGGTGCTCAGGTGTGGCCGGCACAGCTCTACTAGTTGCTGTAAGATGTCCCTGTCCACCCTGTAATGCTCTACTATCTCCAGATCATGTAGCCCCTGGTAGGTTACCCTTGGTCTGAACACTCTTCTCCTCCTCCGAGGCCTACGGTGGTTGTCGGCATCATCCTCCACAGCACCGTCGGTCTGTAACACATGCTGATGAATCACAGATATGGTAGCTCCCAACATGTACATTTTAAAAGTTCCCCGTCTGTTTACACCTATGGTGCAGTGTTTGGGAATACACAGGTGTGTGTTGGGTGCTTTCACACTTTATACTGTTTTGCTGTGAACACTGATGATGTCATAGGGTGTGTATGTAGGATCGTGGCTACAGGGTAGCTTCTGTGTTTTATTAACGGAACCGCTATTGTGCTGCCTTTGGTGTTGCATTACATTTGGATGCCATGAATTACCTCCTGCCCTTCCATTTACATTTGTGCACGTTATGCCTACCATTTGCTGGCATGCATCCAGCTGCCTGCTTTCATTTGTACTTTCCTAGACCTGGCTTATCTTGCATAATGTGCGCTATTGCCAGTCTACTGTGGGTTTGCTTTGCTCTGCTATGACAGTCCTCCGATCTTTGCATTCCAAGCCCTCCCCTCCTTTCTTTGCAGTCCTATGCCTCCCCTATCCTGTTTTGCAGGTTTCTGCATGCAGGCTTGTCTACTGCCGTCGATTGGCCGCCATGAGTTGATTGGTGTTAATTGCTCATTAGTACGCCAATTACCCTGCTTTGGCATTTCCTTCTTTTCTTTCCCTGACCTTCCTGTTTGTGCTATTGTTCGCGGCGCGTGCATCCGCTTACCGGGTTTCGGGCACGATTTCATCCCTGTACACATGCGCTTTCGGGCACCATGTGTGCTCTCAGCTAAACGGTTCTATACCTTCCTCCCCACCCCTGTTCTGCAGCTTTGCTTAGCAACGGCCAGGCCAGATTTGCATTGCTCCAATGTGCTTACTGATATGGTGGCACACCCCTTTGCTGATGTCATGTATCACCTCTGATACACTCTTTGGTGTTATAGTGTTGCGCCGTCAGGTACATCCTTAATCCGGCGGGACGTTTGCGATTCAGTATTACCTGCCTCATTTGCATGGCATTGACTACTAATTCATAGTTACAGCACCAAACACTGTCGCGGGCCCTTGGCAACCCTTGCGCCTTGCTTGTGGTGTGCCATGCCTACCATTGCATATTATGGTGCAATCCTGGTTTGTCTTTCATTGTGATTTTATGACATTTGTATATATTTCCTTTGTGTACCTGTTTGCGCACACATGCCCTGCGGTTGTACTGTGCGTTACTGTGGACATGACATTAAATGTTGTTTTTTAGGTATTGTACATCTTTTCTTGTGCCATTGGCTGTGTATTTCACCATTAGCATATGTTAACTTTGTAATACATGAGTTTGGTCCGCTTCCATAACTCTGATGTTCTGTTTGGGAAAATGTAAACCATGTTTTTTGGTTTACATTTCCATGGGCTTGCGCTACACCTGCACCATTTCGTGAATCACTGTATGCCTTCATTAGCATGGTGCGACACTGCACATGGGGTGATTTGCATACCTATGCCGAGGGCTGTGCAGATCTGGCATACGCCCGTAGTACACATGGAGTTGTTTCGTACCTGAATCGCTTGCTGGACATATTTGGCATTATCTCGCATACGCTATGCCTGCGCCTGGTGCAGGCTTCATGAATCCGGGGGTATATCTATATCTATCCATAGCCATTTATCTATATATACATGTATGTTTATGTGTGTATGTGTGTGTGTGTATGTGTGTGTGTGTGTGTTTATATATATATATATATATATATATATATATATATATATATATATATATATATATATATATTATACACACACACACATATATATATATATATATATATATATATATATATGTGTGTGTGTGTGTGTGTGTATAAATAGAGCTTGTTACACATAAGTAATACAATTTCAGAAATATGAATTGAATAGGCATGTTCTAACCAGGCACCTTGCTGATGCTGATGTATGCCTGGTCATGTAAATTAAATATGAAGGACACATATTAAATACATAGTCAAACATGTTATCTGACAACATCAATATGTTTACAAATAAAGAAAGAAGATAAAACAATCTCATGTTATTTATTTAACTATATCAGTATATAGTATAGTTAGTATAAAAAGCCTTACTTCTGGATTTATAGTTACTATTTTATCTACTTTGGCATTCTAAAATTTATTTTAATTGCATTCTGCCTGACATTATTGATACTATATAACTTAAAAGATTTTGTTTGTACTGTATTTACTAGAGTTTTTCTCCCTGGGCATATGTTGAAAAGGATCTTTGTGCCCAACTTTCCCGGTCAACAAATATAAAATAAAAAATAAACAAATAAAGAAATTTAAAGATGGTATAGTGTCATATAAGCATAGAATGCTTAGTTTTTTATTGCAGAAAAAGAACTGTATACAAAAGAGTAGCAAACTTTTTAACACACTGAAAGTCTCCAACACACTGACAGTCACAAAAGAAATGCCATTAACACTAATATGCTTCAAGTTTAACATTATAATGCAAGATCAGATAAAACAAGACAGTAATTTCTTAGAGTAAAGCATCAACTGAGGCATGTCACTCTGGCTAAAATAGGACATGTCACGGAACAGCAAATTTGCAAATGCTAAATATATCTGAATATCCTTTGGATTCGTCTGATGACCTCTGCCCAAATGGTTTGTAGGGCTTTCCTCAATATTGTATGATCTTTGCCTGCCAGAAGGCTCCTACTACCTTCTTCCCAGACCAAAAACAAATATTTCTTAGTGTAGTTGGCCCACTCCATTACACAATTCCATTGTTGAGTCCTCAATTAGAGACTATAAACAGGTGCATAATAACAAAAATGTGAACTAGCCATACTGTCTGAAAATGATGTAGGTCAATTACAGACAGATAAGTGGCTAATACTGAAGTATGAATGTTAGACTTAAAGGGAAGTTTTCTCACCTTACCAGCCCACCAGGGTGTAATCTCTCATATTGGGCATATGATCCCCCAAGCCAAAAACACGTGGTAATCATCCACAACCTCAGCCTAGCACTGCAGACAAATATCAGTTGTTGAATCATCTTTACTTTTCATCTTTGCTGGGGTCCAATACCCCTGCATATAAGCCTCACCTGATATCCTAAGAGCCTAGAATATAGGGTTAATAAATGTAGAAGTCATTGCAAGGGAGTATTACTGATATCCACTGTTAGGGATCATCTACTCACATGCACATCTAATAAATGCCCAACATCTACTTTATACTATTTAATAAAAAGCCATTATAAGTGCACTAATCTCAGTCCTGTTGATGGTAGCCACCATCTCATCTCTTGGCTGGTAGTGGCCTGTAATGACCTCCACAGGCATTCAAGTTTCTTATAGTAAAGATATTGGATAAAAGCACGGTCAATTTGCAAGTACCTCCCGAAGTTTCTAATTGGGAGATCATGGTCCTTTTGCAAGTGGTGCTCAAATGATTTCATGTTGTAGAATCCCAAGGGTTACTATTAAAAATACAATCATATATTATTTGTGCTAAAGATTTTAAGGTATTGACTATTAGGAAAACTAATTGTAACAGCATGCTTTGCGTGGTGACTGGGTCATTGTTAATAAAACATTTGTTTCTGTTTTAAGTGGGAGGTACGTATTTTTCTCCATTGCACTAAGTACACTCAGACATATACAATGAGAATGAAAGGATATGCATCAGTAAGTCTGTAAATGATTTGAGAATGCTAAGAAGTTAACTATTTATTTGACCTGTCTCTAGATTGTTCAATATATTGAGGATGCAGTGGTGCAGCGGTTGCATTGTCTCCTCAGAGCAAGAGGTTCTCCAGTTCAATTCTCAGCTGGGGTTCCTTCTGTGCGGAGTCTGCATGTCTTCCCTGCATTAGTGTGGGTTTCCTGTAGGTGCTCCGGTTTCCTCTCACATTACAAAAACATGTACCTGGAGCATTTTTCCCCAGGCCTCTGCTGAAAATTGGCTTTGTTCCAAGTCGGACTTTCCCGGTAAATAAATAAATATGCCTCTGAGTTATTATTAAAGGAGTTAATAGACAAACTAGTCATGATATGCAATAGCAACATATATGTTGTATGTTTAAAGCTTGAATGAAACAGCAAGTATTAAGAACTTTTTAAAGCTTTCAATATATATATATATATATATATATATATATATATATATATATATATATATATATATATAAAGAGAGAGAGAGATCATTATAGTAATGTTTAGGATTAAGAGGTAAAAATTGCCTCACTGAATTGATATATCTTCTCTTTTATGCAATCAGTTCATCTACACTGCTATGGAGAGATGATAAGTCAGCAAGGAAAGGAGAGTAGTATTGCTGGAAGTGAATTCATCCTCATGTCTTGGTGAGTACCTTCATTAGGTGGACTCTGTTTTTCACAAAATCTCACCAAGACGATACTGATATAAAGATTGTATTTTATATAACATATACCATGGATAGACGTAGGTTAAAAAATAAAAAAAATAACTGAGTTTACAAGATCCAGGATAAAAAAAGTGCCCAATCCTGGTAGTTGCACTGGTGCCAGGACTGGATAAAAATGACAGTGTGGAAATCCTCAAGTCACAGAAACATTCCTACAGTGGGGCTAGGTGATGCCCAGGGGAAGGATGGTCCCCCTGTTATAAAAAGAAGTAGTAGTCCACAAAAATCACAAAAACTGATAGGCCAAAAAAAGAGCCATAAGGTTGATAGAGTGGACTATTGAGGATAAAAAAAAAATTATGTATTGTTACTGTTATGCAAGAAGCCTAGAATTTCCAGACAGAAGATATACAAAAAGACTAAGAGAGAAATAAGAAAGAAAAATACTTAAACAAGAAAAACTGTCAGAAGCTTCAAATAAAAATTTGTATTCATTAATACAACAGATTTATGAAAAACATTATATAGACTAAGAAACCTTGGGCTGTTTGGAAAAAGAAGTGATGGAGGAAGTACAAAAATATAAAGAACAAAATCTGGAGACTTTTGAAAGGTGTAAGAAGAAATATGGACATGGGAAAGAAAGAGATTTGATATGGTGCAATATTTATGCAAAGGAGTAAGTTAAATTAATCAACACAATAAAGGCAACCCCAAAGATACTCGAACAGAAATACAGACAAGGGCATCCAGATATAGAAAAATGCACAATAATAAACAAGATCACAAGGAGGGAACTTAGAAGATTAGTAAAGTAGAAGTTTAAAAATAGAAGATGAAGTTATGGAATACTTGTGAAGTGAAGGATTTAGTGTAGAAAGTCTAACACAGGATACATCACAGCATGGTGAAACAACGAGTCCCCAAAGTAAAAGAAACAGGAAGTGCAGGAGAGATCTGAAGAAGAAACATGGATATGGGAAAGAAAAAAGATTTAATATGTTGCAATATTTATGCAAAGGAGAAAGCAAAACTAATCAATATGAAAAGAGCAGCACCAAAGATATTTGAAGAGAAATACAGGCAAAGGCATTTGGACATGGAAAATTTTACAATACAAAAAAAAAAAAGAAGAAGAAAAGAGGATTAGTAATGGAGAAGTTAAAGAAATAGAAACTGAGGTTATGGATTACCTGGGAAGTGAAGGATTTAGTGTAGAAAATCTAACTCAGATAACATCACAGCAGGATAGTGCAATGGATCCCCAAATTAAGGAGAAACCAGTGGAGTGGAAAGCATCTGATTAGTTGCCATATGAAGATACTTTGGAGCCTTTCATAGGAAACCAGTACAAATGTTCATTTGAAGTTGCAAGGCAGGAAAAGGAATAGTAAACTGGCAGCAGTGACACAGTCAATGTCGTGGAGTGATAGGCCATTGAGCTCCCATATGAAACAGCAATGGATGACGCAGGATGAAACTGAAGAGAATGTGGCACAGGAAGATGCTCTGGAACTTTCTATAGAATGTCTGCAGGACATGGAGAACAAAGAATGTGCCCAGAGTTTAGGAGAAAATGATCTAAGAGAACAGTGGCTTGATTTAATAAATATTTACAGAGATATTAAGATCAAGGAAAAAATTGACTATAGAAAGTCAATAAAATCCAAAAAGTTAGAAGTTTGATAAAACAAATGAACACAGTAATTAGGACTGTCTATAGAGATTCATGTGATATAACAGAAGTAAACAGGAAATATTAGTCTGCAGCTAAATTAATAACAGAGAAAGTCTTACCAGAAAAACATGGGGTAGTAAGGGAAAGGAAGGTGAGAAATCAAGTGCCATCATGGAAATATTAAATAGAGAAAACTATAAAGCAGTTAAAACAAGAAGTGTCACTGTTAGAAGAGTATAGAAGAGGGAATGGATCAACACAAATATTCAGAAAGATAGATGTGATAAAAGCAATGCACAGTAACAGAACAGATCAGGATCTATCGTGCACTATTGCAAATAATAAACTAAAAAAAACTTAGAAAATATGCAGATAAGCATAAAGGAAAAGTACAGAATAAGAAATTTATTGATGACCCAAAAAAGTTTTATAGAGAATTGGGAAACAAGGCAAAAGGAAGTAAAACACCACCAAAAAAAGAATAAATAGATACATTTTGGAAAAATATCTATGAAGATCCCATGAAACATAACAAAGATGCTAAATGGAAAGAAGTACAAAAAAAAAATAAGAAGTTCACATGTACAGGATATGAAATGGGATGAAGTAACAGAGAGATTGAAACAAAGTTAAGAAAAGCTCCTAACTGGAAAACCCCAGGCCCAGATGCAGTACCTAACTTCTGGCTAAAAGTATTAACATCTTTACATGAAGACTTAGCCAGGAATCAGAACTATTTATATGTATACCTCAAACAGACACCAGCCTGGTTAACACCAGGACTTAAAGTGAACCTGCAAGCTATCCTAAAAACTAATTACCAATAACTTGCCTTCCGATGGCATATAAACTATACATTGGAATTGATGCCAACAGAGTTTAAAGTCATTTAGAAGAAAACACAATCATGGCACTAGAACAAAAAGGTAATAAAAGAAAGCCATGTGGAACAAAGGATCATTTGCTGTTAAATAATGTCATAACTGAGAACTGTAAAAAGGGGAATAATCCAAGTATGGCATGGATAGACTACAAAAAGTATTTGACAGTATCCCACATTCATGGATAAAAGAGTGCTTAAAAATGCATAAGCTGCACCATACACTGATCAATTACATTACAGCGACCATGAAACAGTGGCACACCACTTTGCAGTTAAGCCACGATAAAGGACAATTTATTATTCCAAGGATACAAATTCAAAGGGGAATATTCCAGGGTGACTCTCTGTCACTGCTGCTCTTTTGTCTTATGCTTATATCAATTAAGCTGTCTACTTAACAGATTGCCAAAAAAGACACTCATAAACACTTGAAAGCACAAGAATGCTATACCGAGGCATGGAATAATTCCTCAAATGTTTATTATTGTTAATGTTTTCGTCTTGAGCAGTGACAAGACTTCTTCAGACAAAAGTAATACACAAATGGACAGTTTTTAAATCCACACAGGACATGACATCATCAGTCAATTAAACTTTTTAAAGAGACAGACCAACCCTTACAAAACCTGCAACCATAAAAAACTACAACTATAAAAAACAAACAAAATAATGTTACACAAAAAACCTTAAAAAAAACTAGCAAATATTTTTAGACATAAAATATAAAAAATATATATGTAAAATATATATACATCAATACATATATATGTGTATTTGTATATATATACAGACAATTTCTATAAATCCACTGCCTACCTACATAATGCTTTTAACTTTAAAATACAACCAATAGAAGCTAATTCGTTCAGCCCGGGCCAACCAATCGCTTTTAACCGGAGAATCCAGTACAATTCCTTTGTCTCTAGCCATAGTTGCCACGGACCACCCCTACTGTTAGGTTTCACCTAATCAATCACAATAAATTTGAAATCATGGTCAGGGAATTCCGCAACATGACGGTATAAAGCATTAGTCTTTTTTTTCTTTTTGATGATATAGGTGTGTTCATAGATGCAGTTTCTCGGTTTCCGCTCAGTATTTCTAATATAAAAAGTTGAACAACATTGGCATAATGCTCCATAAACCACACCAGAACTATTACAATTGTAGCTCTCATTGATTTCCAACAAGTAGCCATGCAAGTTAAACAGTTCACCCGTATAAAAATGTGAACAGAAGTGGCAACACCCACACCTAGACATCTGCTGAACCCTACTATTATTTGAAGTAGTGGTATTAACAGTTTTTTCCACCAAATTTTTCAAATTATTCCCTCTTTTATAAACAACTAGGGGTTTAAAACTAATTTTTGATCTCACTATATGGTCTTTGGTCAAAACAGGCCAATTTTTAAATAAAATGTCCCCATCAGAACTGGAGTCCACGGTAAATCTGGTAATAAAAGACAATCTAAAATTCCCTTCAGTTTCAGTATTCATGTTCCCACCATTCATTGTATTAACATTTGTTATTTGATTTATATCAGTCGGGTTCCCAGTACCCAAAATGGGGTTATAAAACCCTCTGGTGCTTGTTAACCACTTCCGGCTTGATATTCACAAAATCCCATGGAGACTCTCTTTTAATAAACAACTCTTCTAGCAGGGCACATTCCCTTAAAAAATCATCAAACATAGAGACCATTTTTGCAGTCCGTGACTACAGTGTCTTAAGTACAGCGAGACACAAAGTCATAAAATATCAGGATTTGCAGGCAGAAACTAGGTAATGTGGAAGAAAGTTACCCAGAAAGTTCCAGTAGTAGTAGGAAAAAGAGGTCTTATAAAAAAACAATTTACAATCATACTTAGATATGTTACCGATACATGTAACTCTGTAAGAATTGCAGGAGTCATTAATGAGAAGATTGCTGGTGCTGCAAAGAGCACTTCTGGCTAACATCAAAGACCGAAACAATACTAATGTTATAAACTTTAATCATACTATGACTTAGGAATGGGGTCCATTCCTGTCATGGTATTAGAAACCTAAAATACTTGGAGAAATTAAGAAAATGTGGGTATCATAAAAGAAATTGGCTTAGAAACATTTTTAGCTTGCAGGTTCTAAGTCTCATAAGTTAGACTAATCAAGTGTTATTTATTTATTTGACAACTGGGAAAGTCCGACTGGGTTAGTGCCCTTTTTCAGCAGAGGCCCGGGGAGGAATGCTCCACAGAAGAAACAAAATCCCAAAGTTACAGTTCATAAGCTCCACAAAGAAACAAAAATGCATAATTACAATTCATATAGTTCATAGAACTATATATATATATATATATATATATATATACAAAGTATGTCAAGGGTAAGTATATAATACAACTGAGCTTTAAGAAAAGGGAATTTACTCACAGGCATGGTGAAAAAATACAATGAGATTAAATTCACAAAAGCTCACAAGCATGTGGAATAGGAGTACAAATTGTGTTTAGTAGCTCACAGGCAAAGAAGTTATTATGAACAAAAATTATGAGAAGAAGTTGGAGGTAGTTATGCTTTCACAAGGCATGTAAGATGAGAGACAGCATAGTGCTGTGTCTAGGTTTAGAAATCTGGAGAAGTGTAGTAAGAGTTTGTAGCTATGTGAATATTGAGAGTATTATTTAGAATAATAAGAAGGGTGCAGTAGCTACTATAAAGTGATAGGTTGGGAGAGAGAGAGAGATGGTATTAGGGAGGGTGGTTTGTGTTAAACTTACTACAGTGACAGGCCCATGTCTGAAGCAGATGTTGTTTTAATGCTTTTTTTGAATTCCTGTGCATGGGCTATGTTTCTGATGTGCAAGGTATTTTGTTCCAGGCTAGGGCGGGTGTGTAGCTATAGAGATTTTGGCCTATGGATTTTTTGGGTTTGTAAATTTCCAGCAGTTGTTGGTTGGAACTTCTCAGAGTTTTGGAAGGGATATAGTGTGGGATAAGTGGGCTGATAGAAGGACAGGCAGATGATCTGTTTAAGATGGAATGAATCACAAGGAGTTGGGAGCAGATAAATTGGTGGGGGAGTGGCAGCCAGTGTAAGAGACTGAGATATGGTTAACAGCAAATCTTGCAACTTTGTTATAGGTGGATTCCAGTTTGGAAAGGAGACAGGCTTGTAGGTTAATTAGTATTTGTGAACTGTAGAGAAGACTGGGGAGAAGGAAGGCTTGGACAAAAGTAAGTTTGGATTATTTTGTGAGATATTTGCTATTTCTATATAGAAAACCCAGTTTTTGATGTGTTTTTTTTATGCAGTTGTGGATATGGATGTCAAATTTGAGTTGGTCATCTATGATGACTGAGCAGTTTGGTGTGTGTTTTATCATTAATTACAGTGTTGTCAAGGAGTGTAATGGTGAAGATTGGTTTGAGATATGTGAAAAATTTAGGTAAGAAAAGAAGCTTATTCTTCGTAGTATTTTTAGGATGAGTTGGTTATTGGAGAGCCATTGTTCAATAGAGCTAAAGGAGTTTTGGTGAGGAGATGAAGGTCAGAGAGGGAGTCTGAGATAGGGATGACTGTGGAGTCATCTGAGTATTGTATATGAGAGGAGTCAGGACAGGAAGAATGCAAATAATTAGTGAAGATATTGAATAATATGGGACCAAGAATTGACCCTTGAGGAACACCTGTTTTGATGGGGAGAAAGGGAGACATTGAGGAGAGCCATTTAACTGATTGCTTTCTATTAGTCAGATAGCTAGAGAATCAGGAAATAATGATAGTGGATAGGCTGAGGTCATAGAGTAACATAGGATGAGAGACAGTATTGGATGTCTTAGATAGGTCAAGAAAGAAACATAAAGTAAGTTTGTTATTGTCTCTGGCAAGGGAGATTGGGTTTGTGATGGAGATGAGTGTAGCAGTAGTGTTGTGGTAAGGATGGAATCCATGTTGTGTGTTTGTAATTAGGTTTTCTTTAAGTAAGTAGTCCATGAGTTGCCTACGTACACATTTTTTGAGTATTTTGGAAGGGGGTCAGTATTGCTATAGGCCAGAAGTTAGATGGATCTGCGGAATTGCCACCTTTATGGAGAAGTATTCTTGAATTAGAATAGAATTCTTGAAGATCGAGGGAATGGTGGATTCACTAATAGATTCGTTTATAAGAATAGAGATGGGGTAAGCTAAGGAGTTAGCTGCTAGTTTGAGGAAGAAAGGAAGTAGGTTGTCCATGGAAGGAGAGCAGGCCTGAGCTTGAGAATGATATGTTTTATATAGCTAGTAGAAACCAGTTTCAAAGAAAAGGAGTTAATGTTGTTTGCAGGAGAGGAAGGGGTCTAAGTGAGTGTGGGAGGTTGGGGTCTGCTTAGATGGAGTGGAGGGATCTGTGTGGTTTGGGAAGCTAGGGGTTTGTGTTAGTTTACTGATAGAATCAATGAAATGGAAGTTGAATATGGTAGTGGTTTCAGTGGGGATATTATTAGGACATGGATTTGGCGTTGAAGGATTACCAGGGTGCAGCATTTGATTAATAGAGTTCCAACATTTTTTGTAGTTATTATGATGCGTTGTTTGAGGGCTGAGATAAAAGTTTTTCTTGTCAAGAGCTATTCGTTTTTTGGTGAGGTTACATAGTTCTTTGTAGGTTTGAAGATGGATGGATGATTTTGTCTTAGTCCAGAGTTTCCAGACAGAGCCTCTTTTTTTGCATAAGAGCATGAGTAGATTGAGATGGCCAGGGAGAGGGTAGGGATTTAACGCTTGTTTTACTAAGAGGAGTGAGAGAGTTTAGTATGCTTAAGAAAATGTTGCTAAATTTTTGCATTGCATCATTAAGTGATAAATATGATAGGAAGAACCATTTAATAGAGGTGAGTGTGTTGTTTACAGTGTCAGAGCTGATATTTGATAGGCTATATCAGTATTTTAATTTATGTGGCCTTGGTAGGTATGGAGTGAATCTTTGGAAGAGAATGGGAGAATGGTTACTAATGGAATCAGGTAGAGGTGTAGAGTGATGGTATGGGACTGGGGTAGATACGAGTATCCAGTCTATGATAGAGCAGGTATTGTTGGGTTTATTGAAGTGGGTGGGGGAGGTGATGAGTTGTGAAAAGCTATGAAGCTTGATGCTAGAGCTGGGGAAGTTAGATGTAAGGGATAACCAGCTGATGTTGACATCTCCTAACAGGATATTTTGTTAGTTACATTGTGTGTGAACCAGGAGAGTACATCCTCTAGTACTGGGATACTGTCACTGGAGGGAATATATATATATATAGCAGCTGGAGTTAGTGTTTTAAAATCATTTAATTTGCAGTTCACAGTTCACAGTTAAGAGTTCAGCTGGAAGAAACCGAGGGAGTGTGTTGTCTAAAGCATAGAGGTTGAAGTATTGGGAGTAAATTAGGGCAATGCCTCCACCTTTCTTTTTAGGTCTGTCAAGTCAGAAGATGTTCTAGTCAGGGGGTAGAAATTCTTTTTCTAGGATGTGAAGTTTGAGACAGGTTTCTGAGAGAGCTATGATATCAGGAGCATATTTGTCAATTAGTGCATGGAATTCACTATTTTTTAAGAGGCTGCAAATATTAAGAGAAAGGAAAGTTAGATGCTTGGGGGGATTTGGTGGGCGGTAGGTTGAGTAAAGTGGCAGTTAGGAGTGTTGTTGTAGAAGGTGGCAGGGTAGGGTGGATGTCTCCTGAGAGTACTGTAGATTTAAAGAAGTGTAGTACTGAAGGAAAGCTGAAGCAGTGGTATTTAGTTTTGATTTGGGGCAAATGGGGGGTGGGGAAAGTTTTGATTTTAGGAAAGACTGGGTTGAAAGTGAGAAGTATTGATGATGATATGGTAAAAGAGTAGAAGGTTTGGGAGTATAGAGTGTGGTGGATGGAGGTAGGGGAAATAAGGGAGGGATTAATAGGGATGTGATATGAGGTGCAAAGGGATAGAAGTAAAAGAGGAGGTGGAGCAGTGAAGAGAGTTTGATACATGGTGGTGGTGAAAAGAGATTTTCTGAAGAGATGGTAAGGTTGATGAAAGTCTTGGATGAGTAAGAATGAAGGTGAATTGTTGAATTAGGTTTAGTTGAGGTAGTGTGTTGAGAATTCTGAGTGCTGAGGGGTGCAAAATTAAAGTAGGTTTAGTTGAGGTAGTGTGTTGAGAATTCTGAGTGCTGAGGGGTGAGAGAATTTGAGGGGGAGAATAGTTTTAGACATATGAGTGAGGGGTAAGAGATAAGACAGTAGTGTTAGAGAGTATGAGTAAATGATAATAAGAGTTACAGTTAGTGGAGAAGGTAAAGGTTTGGGAAGAAGTGTTTATAAGAATGGAGAGGAATAGAAGTATATTGTGAGGGGGGGAACTGCAGGTAAGGTATGGCAAGGATTGAAAGAAGTGGCTTGTGGATTGGTTGTTTAGGTAGAAGAGTGGTTGATATTATATGTAAAGGTGGTATGGGAGTAGGGAGTTAGTGGTAGGCTGGAGGGGGAGGGAGAAGAATGGGGCATCAAGAGGGTGGGAGGAGCTTGGTTATCTGTAAATGTAATGAGTTCAGGGGTGTTTGGGAATTGGGATAGGGTAGGGGAGTGTAGTGAGCCTGAGTGTAGTGAAGGCAAATGGAGTGGGCAGAGCTGAGATTGCTGAATTATAGAAATTATCTGTGAAGCCTTAAAAGAGTAGAGCGCAAGGGTGAGTGGAGTAGTTAAGAGGGAAAATTTTCCTGTGTGGCGTTAACAGTGTAAATTTAGAAAACCCTAGCTGTAAAGAGTGTAGAGAGAAATGGGGGGGGGTGTCTATGGCTTCGGAGCACAAGTCTAGAGGAAACAGTGTTAAGAAAGGAGCACTGAGACAGGGAGTTGGGGGACAACCGAGTTTAGTGTATACACCAATGCCAGGGGAAAAAAACAAATAGCACTTATAGTTCTTATTAATATAATGAATTTAATTTTAATTTAACAAAGACAAGTTAGTTACTCTATGTAAGGGTAGAATATTTGGGTGATGTACATTCTCAGTGGGGGAGAAAAAGCGGAGAGGATTTAAAAAAAAATATAATAAATGATCTGAAGGAGGCTACCATGGCTAACCATTTTGCTTCCTTTGATTTTCAATTGTAGTAATCTCTTACACATGTAAAGAATGTTTGACTGACATGCTTGAATATGTAGCTGAGTTAATTGTTTTTTTTTCAAAGTAACTGTAGTTCAGTGTTCAAGTGCGAGAAATCTGACTCGTTTGATTAGTAAGTGTTATTTGGGTTACGATGGTTTGTATTACATTCATGGTTTTAAATATTGTAACTAGAGAAATAAAGCCTTTTGTGTTAGTCTTCTTTCCCAACTTACTGAATTGTCTCAACAAAACAATGTATACAATGCAAAATGCTGTAACAAACACCAGAAGAAACATACACATTTACAGAAATTACAATGTAAAAAAAATGCAAAATGAAATACTGACAAAGAAGAGTTAGATGAATATATACATTTTTTCTTTCCCTTTGATAAAACCTGGTGCCACAAATAAAGACATTTGCATCTCAGAACTAAGCTTGAAAGCCCTGCCTTTGTTCAGACTTCAACTTACACTATTCATCTGTGATGTGATGCTGGCAATCTGTAACTAATGAAACACAATTAAATGTCATTGTCTAAGAGGCACTGTTTTCTTAATGGCTCTGTAGTTGGGAT
Organism: Protopterus annectens; assembly: GCF_019279795.1. Taxonomy (NCBI): domain Eukaryota; kingdom Metazoa; phylum Chordata; order Ceratodontiformes; family Protopteridae; genus Protopterus; species Protopterus annectens. Next base: position 849,882,800 of record NC_056731.1, read on the forward strand.
AAGTGACCTAACTCTAATTTATCTGCCACTCTTAGTATCCTTTGTGATGTAACAGGTGAGATAAATGCAGGAAAGAAAGGCAGACATAATTATTAAATTAAATACACTAATTAACATTTAAAAAGGAGGCATTATAATTGTCAAAGTAAAAATGTAGTCTACATGGAAAAAATTTTAAAATGTCCTGTATTTTAAATTGGGAAGATGTGTAGACATTTTAGAGAAAGAATGTATGAGCATTTATTAGATGTCAAAAATGAGACGATAACCAGTGCTTTGTACATGCTTATACAGTTGCATAATGACCATGTTTTGGGGTTTTTGGTGGTACAACAAATAGTTAATCATCTACAGGGCAGGGTTGTAGCTGAGCATTTGGACATTTATGAGCTCAAATGGCAGCTTAGATTAAATGCCACAAAATACCCTGGGATCAATGAAAATGTCGGTATTAATGGTGTGCTAAAAATGAAAAAATTATTAGGATAAATATAGTTGTATTTGTCATTTAATTAGTTATGGTACAATTTAATATAATTTTTTGAAAAGTTATTAGGTGTTATATGTTTTTAAAATTTCAATTAGTGTATTTAATTGTTATATTGGTACTTATGTATGTATATAAGGATTGGGTTGTGTTATGTAATTTGTTCTGAAGAAGAAGTCCCTATCACTTTGGAATGAAAGCACTAAACTGTTTTTAAATTGTTTGGAATAAAAATTGTTATTGTACCATGGCTGGCATTCTATCTACTTGGTTACTAAGTTCTGTGTGGTCAGTTTGTTTCATATAATTATTAAATATTTTTTTCTGTTATGTGAAGTGTTTAGTGTTGGATTACAGGGAAGGAAAATCACTTTTTGGAAAGAAAATCTTGACATTTTGGATATGGTTCTCCATTAAATAGCTTTTCATCTAAGAAATTTAACTTGTTTTTAAAAATCTTAGATATTGTCATTACATTAAAAGAAGCAAGGAGAATTCTAGGCAAATGTGCAATGTTATAACTAATTTCATAAGCATGACTTGTCTGAAGTGTAAAAGAAAAGACAAAAACTGTGCATGTATAATTACTAAGAGTAATGTCCAGTCTTTGATAAGTGGTATTAACAGAGATATGAAAGGGAGTATTATTTAAATATCTAGATAAAACAAAGCTGACATATATTTTTTACAAGAGTCACTTTTAATACAAGTTGAATTTATAAGAATTACATTTTAATAAACTCCTCTTATTGCAAAAAAAAAAAGCATGGCTATATTGTAGAGAAAGATAACCATACTGCCTAAAATTGTTGACTCATTTATGGACAATAGGGCAATAGAAGAATACTGGGCATGGTAATTTTAGAATATCAAATGAAAATATTTACTTTGGCTAATGCTTTTTGGTTTCCATGTATGAGAGCAAGTTTATTGAAAGATATGTTGGAAATAATAACAAATATGAGAGGTAGACTCATTTTAGGGGTGATTTTAACTGCATATTGAATAAAAAAGATACAAGTGCTCAGAAAGTGCCAATAATCTCCATATCTGCAAGGAATTTAAAGTAAAGATTTGAAAAGCTAGACTTAAAGGGTTAAATGTTATTGACTAACTCAGATACTCTGTTTTTTTACACATTATTCATATGTATCTGTCATGTAGACAGATATAGATAAAGCTTTTATTTCTAGAGCTTTCATAAATAAAATAGAAGAAGTGGATGGACTACCATGCCGAATATCAGATCATAATGCCATAGCAGCTGATATATCCTTTAATTTTGTTTTTATATTGCTGACTTTCATGATAATTACAGCTTATATGACAAAAATTAAACAATTCAAAGAATGGCTAGAGAGAGAAATACAATAATTCATATGATCTATTAAAGATGAGGAAGTAGATTTAATTATTCAGTAGGATTACATGAAGTTAGATTTACTGGATAAAGCTGAAACACATAAGAAAAAGAAACAAGGATTGGAAGAAGATATGAACAAAATTCTAAATAAAAATCTTAAAGATGAAAAAGTGGTACAGAAGGAAGTAAGACTAATATCATGCAAATTAAAGCACTAAATAAAAAAATGCCAAATTATTTTAAATCATAAAGCTGCAAAGGCACTATAAATTTAGACAACAGTCATATATATGCATCAAACACAAACATTTGCAGAGATGTGCAGATAGAACAATATAATAAATAAAACAAATCAGATCAAAAGTATCATTATGTCAGAACACAATTATAGGAAGTCCTCTAATACAGAACATATACTTCAAGCTTTTCAAGAACACTATAAATAATATAGAGCAGAGTTATACTGATGCCACACTGACAGAAAGGTTTTTAAAAGAAAATATTTTAATTAGGATATCGCAGGCTTATGCACAATTTCTCATGAAACCTATTAAATTACTTGAAATTAAATGGTACAAGAACTTAAAAGCAACTAAAGTTCCTGCTTAGAGTGCCTAATCCCTGAAATATATAAAATATTACCACAAAATGTAATTACACTCTTTTAAAAAGAATTAAAGCCATAATTCATGATGAAAACAGAATTCTAGCCTCTCAGAAATTTATTATATTTCCTATATTGAATTAAGATAGGAATCCTGAATTGTGTAAAAACAAAAATAAAACCTAAACCAAAAAAAAAAAACAAAAACAAAAAAACACACTAAATGCAATTATGCAGACCCCCTGCAACCCCAGCCCCCCACCCCCCTACTTTAATATTCTCACTCCATGATCACACTATAGTGGGGAAAAGGGAATATTCCCTTATCCCCACTGTACCACGATCTCAGCAATAGTTTGATTAGTTGTACATCAACACTAAATGTTGATGTCCAACTAACGTTACATGCAAACTGCATGTTTTTATTTCTTTTCTGTTTTTTTTTTTTTAAATTTTTATTTCTGTTTTTACACGAAAGTGCATTTTCAAAAAAAATGCACTTTCACGAAAGTGAGGTCGCAAATTTATGTTTTGATGAAATGTAAATTCGCTGGATCAAATGGGATCCATACATACACACACACACACACACACACACACACACATATATATATATATATATATATATATATATATATACTGTCAAATAAATTAAAAGTATGCATACAATGTTTAATATGTAATGTCCAAACAGGATTTATCACCATGAGATAAAACGCATGATAATATAAAGAGATTAATCACTTTACTGGATTATGCAGATACAAATAAAATTGTTATGGTTGGTTTGAACTTTAAAAGGCTTTTGATTCTATAAATTGGAAATATTTATTCTTGACAGAAAAAAGTTTCTGGATCTGCAGACAAATACATTGAGTAATTATCATGAATGTACCTAAACTGTAGATCTTATGTTTAACTGACCATTACTACATGTGTTAAACAGGGTTGTCCTTTATTATTTAATCTTGCTATTGAGCTCCTTACAAAGTGTATAAAAATCAATAAAGCTATAAAATAATTAACAGCTGCAGTGGGATCCGGGATCCCAATTTAAAATACAGCTATTTACTGATGATAGTCTCCTGACAGTTAAGGGTATTTTTAAGCACTTTTATTGAGTTATCACTAGGCAAAATTACATTTATATAAAAGTAATCAAACCATATAAACAAGTTCACATTTACAAATAGTATACATAACATATACTGTTGTATATCATATATTTTAAGCAGCATTACATAAATCGTTCAATTCCTGCCTTCTGTTAAACCTCATTCCTTCTTCAAAGTATGTTTCTGCATATATTGTGTCCACAGTTTCCATTTTTTTCTAAGTAATATACTTCTACCTTTTTCTAAAGATCCTACTTCCTGCTCTTTTGTCTCTGTTACAGTGTTCACTGCTTCAAGTATAGTTGGTTTAGATTTTGATTGCCGTTTTCTAGTACAGGTTTTTTTGGCAGCCAACAGAATTAAACTTACCAAGGCCTTTCTATGTCTGGGAAATTCCAATGCTGTATTCCAGTTCAAAAAAAACATCATTTCCTTAGTTACAATCACTTGTTCACCCAATATTCCTGACAGAGTATCTGTAGGGAATTTCTAAAGTATGCCAACTCATTACACTCACAAAACATATGTTTGAGTTACTTCTTTCTTGTCCATCACACCTCCAGTATTTGTCATATACCTTAGGAAGAATTCTTTGGAATCCACTTGGTGTATAAAAGTATCTATCCAAACACTTCCAGGCAAAAATCCTAAATATTTTAGATTTTGTTACATATTTGGGGCCGTACATATGTCCTCCCATTCTTTCTTTGTGAATTGCATATCAAATCTCTCTTCCCAATCTTTTTTGACCTCTTCTGATTGATTCTTATAGTTATTGTGCAAAGGTTTATATGCCCTACTTATTATCATTTTTTTAACAACAGCTTCTATTCTAAATTCAGCTAAAAAGTCAACCAGTACAGGTCTTTCTTTTAATATTCCCCATTCCCTTTCTCTTTGTCTATGTGCTGATATCAGTCTCCGATAGGGAAGGCAATCACTAGCTTGCAGTCTAAGTATATAAAATAATATAATTATTTGTTCCCAATACCTTGGTTCCTTTGCCATCTTCCGCCACTAAATTCCAGCCTTCTCTTGCATATTCTCTGTACCCCTAATTGCAGTCATCCCTATTGGCAGAATCTCCTTTCCCTAGTCCTGTGCTAGCTTACCTCTTGGTATACTTCCTGCTACTTTATGAATATAATATTCTCTATCACTGTTGTTATTCTCCTTAAGGATCCATGTTCAAAATTCCACTCCTTCCTTATTTCTGGAATTATTCCCAGCTTCATCATTCCTTTCCACTTTGTATTGCAGCTTTCTGCTTCTGTTGTGTATATGAGTATTAACTGTGTAGCTCTAAAATATCCCATCAAATCAGGTAATCCTAAACCTCCTTGTTCTATTAGGAAGATCAGCTTATCCCACTTGACTCTTACCCTCTTTCTCTCTCAAATAAATCCCTTCAACTCTTTATTAATTACTGTCCCCATTCTCCTCTGGTCAATAAAATATACCTGACCTGTGTGAAAAACTAAAGGGACTAAAAAAATGTACTTCTTGTATCTTTCTATCCATATACAAAAGCTTCCAGTTTCTCAGTGTTTGTATTATCTTTTGTTTAGTCTCTTCCCACATATCCTTAGCTGCCATAACAGAATTTATTTTAATCTATACTCCTAAATATTTCATTTTTTCATGTCCCCATAAATATGGGTGTTGCTGAACCAATTTATGTGTGGATACATAGTTTATAGCTACAGCTTTTGTTTTACCTTCATTAATTTTATATAAAAAATGGAATTCTCTTAGAATGTTCCACAACACTGAAATGTCCTTTTCTCATTCCATCGGGTACAAAATTATGTCATCTGCAAATAAAGACAACTTTTCTTGAACACTGTGTCAATTAAATCCTCTAAATTTCTCATTCCCTTATTTTTTGCCAATGGTTCTAAATATAATGCAAATAAAATGAGAAAGAGAGCACCCCTACCTGATGCCTCTGTTCAGGCACAACTTATCAGACAGGAACCCTCTCACTTTGATTTTTACCTCCAGTCCCTCATATAGCCTTCCAATTAAACTTATTGTATCAGGAAATACAAATACTTCCATTGCCCTACTCATAAAAAAAAACAGCTTACAATGTTAAATGTTTTCTCTGCAAAAAGACCCACCAATAAGAGTGGTGTTTTCCTACATTCTGCTTCTCTCTGGATCACCATTGTTCTATAAATGTTGTCAATGTTTGCATCCCCTCCCCAGAACCACACTAGTCTATATCTATCAATTTTGGCATCTCATTTGCCATTCTTTTAATCATTATAGTCATAAACACTTCATAGTCATGGTTTAAAATTGAAATGGGGGTATATGAAAACTAGATTAGTTTGGTCTTTTAGGTAGTACAGCCACCACAGCTTTTTCCAGGATGTTGATGCCTCCTCTCCTTTTAAAATATTGTTAACCAAAACATTCCAGATCTTTATCACTTTTTTTCCCTTCTAGCTTCCAAACTTTCACCAGAATGCCATCTATTCCTGGAGACTTTCCTGCAGATTGGTTATACATCCTCATTTTTATCTCTTCTCCTCCTATCTTAACTGTTAGTAGTTGAGCCTCATCTCACTCTAATGTTGGCATATTTAAGTCTTCCATAAATATTCCATTTGTGCTTTTTCTTGATTTCCTACTTTTGTGCTTTATACAAATTTTTTATAAATATTTCTAATGCCTCTATAGTATCTCTGGTTATTTTTCTTGTTATAGGCTCCCTAAGTTTGGCAAGTACCCTTTCTACTTTCTGTTGCCTCAGTCATTGAGCCAATGTTTTTGTGGTCTGGAGTTATAAAAATTGGTGCTTAACAGCAGTCTTTCTAAACTCATGCATATTATCTAGATACTCCCTTATTTTCCCTTTATCAATCTGAAGTTGCACCTCTACTTGTTTGTTCTGTGCACAGTCAAAGATATTAATAAGAATCTAAAAACTATAGTTAGTTCAATCAGTGAATTTTAAAGAATGTTTAAATTTGAACTGAACTCTGAAAACAGAAAAAATACTACTAAAGCATTCTTATTTAGAGAACACAGATTAACAGTTAAACCTAGACTGGAATAATAAAAAGTATTAAATATTTATATATTTTTAATTACTAATAATTTGTAAAATGCCCTTTGGATGATAGGCTAATAGACATTTTCTAAATACAATAAATACCACAGAAAGATGGAATATGTATTTTTTTACATTTGAAGATAGATTACAAGTAATCAAAATTATACTCCCCATAGCTGTTAAATGTTATACAGGTTGTCCATTTAATTCTGGCTAAATATGTTCATTAGAAAAGTAATAAAATATTCTTAAAATTTTGTGATATCCAGGCAAACCAAGATTCATTGTAGGACTTCATACCAGATTTTAGAACAAGAGTGGTAATATATTGCCTGATACTGAATCTTGTTCAGTAGCCTCATTATTTAAAGCATTCTCTCATTGGGTAAAGCAATGATGAAAACAAATACTTAAAAGCAGTCTTTTAAATGATTTATTATTTATTGCTTTGTATGTTCACAAAATATTAAATAAGTTAACATGTCTTTGTAACTCATGAAATAAATGTTAATGTAGCTTCTTAAAAACTATCTATTAAATACGACCATAAATATCACAGGGTCTAAATATATAAATAGTATGCTAAAGACATTTGAAATATTTTACACAAAAATACTGTAATAAAGATTTAGTTACTGATAACGTACTTCAAATTCTGTAAAGGGGTAAATCTATACAAAATGTTAATCTTAAAAAATGCAGGTTTGAGCTGCTGGTCAGATTATTTAAAGAATCATAAATAATGTCTTACAATACAATTATTAGCACATTTAATGTCAATTCAAATGACTGGATATTAATTAAAATATTAGAAGACATATACAGAAACAAGTACAAGGGATATGTGTGAATGATAAATATAATTATATGAGGTATATGTCTTCAATAATTACAAAAAAAGAAATTAACCCTTTAAATAGATTAGCTAAATTATACAAATGAATTGTCCATACAAGCACCAAATTACAGTATAATTACTCCATGTCAGGTCTATCAGAATCCCTCTACCCCCAGACTTTATTTGGTGTTGCTCAGACCAGCTATGGATGTTAAGGGCATCCTGGGGCTCACCTGTCTGTGCTTCTATTTTGTGTTTTTTTTTTTTTTCATTTTATATACCTGACCCACTTCCTCCTTTCCCTGCCCATATAGGATCAGCAGAATGTTCAATGTACAGGAGATTAAATGTTGGAAATGTAATTAGATAGTAAACATTGACAGAATCCATATATTTTATTTTTGTAAGGTTCTTAGGACTAGTAAACATTGACAGAATCCATATATTTTATTTTTGTAAGGGTCTTAGGACTTTCTGGTCAAAAGTAGAGTTTTTATGAAGGCAGTTTAGACAGGAAAATGTTATTTAAATAAATGGGTAATACTGTTTAAATCTCCAATATCTAATTGTATTCTGAAAAATAGCAGCATACATTATTATGGACTTTACTAGCAATCACCAACAAAACAATCAGAAGAATATGGAAAAACAATAAATCTCCTGTGTTTCAAGATTTCATCATGGCAGCCACTGAGACTTGCCTGAAAGAAATTAATTTGAAATTAAAACAAAATAGAGAATTCTTAAAGCCTATTTATTTATTTTTGGGTGTTTTGACATGGTTTCAAATGAAGATGAGAAAAAGCAACTACAAATGAGGTTAGTATGTGAAACATTAGTGTGTGCATGTAAGATAAAAGTTGGAAATGCACTTCAAAATAACTATCGTAAAATAGGAGAAAGTGTTTTTACCATAATGGCTGCTCTGTCAATATTATCATGGAATGTAAATGGCCTTACAAGTATAGACAAAAAGCAAAAAACACTGAATGACATTAAGAAGTGTAGCTGCAAATAATAATGCTGTAGGAGACCCAGTTGAGTGGAAATGAGCATTTGAATTTGACAAAGAAGGTATTTTAGGGTCGACATTGAGCAGAACATCAGGGACAAAGGAAAATAAGGGTAATAATACTGATGGTCAGAGGGACTGCAACAGAAAAGATAAAAGGAAACATGAGAATAAGGGAAGATTTGTGGTAGAATGGGGTTATTGGCAGGTTAGGATGATTATACTGGTATGTATTTATATACTACCTAAAAATTACTATTACAGATCATCACAGAAATCTGGGATAAATAATAATCTTCCAGCAGGGAATATTGTTTATGAGTGGGGACTAGTAAGGATGAAACAGGGAGACCTAGAAGAGAAATATAAAATGTGAGGTTAGATTTCAGAAGAAATATTTGAGAATATTTGGTATGGAAGATGTGAATTTAGTAACAATAACTCAGACTCATTTCATTTATTATTTCTCAAGGCAAAATAACTGAGCTAGACTGGATAGAAGTTATTTTAACAGGTGCATGCTTATTTAATTGAAAGCTGTGACACACATCTAATAACTATTTCAGATCATGCACCAGTAAAAGCTAAGATAAAGATTCTGGGCATTGAAGTAAAAATGAGACATTGGCACTTTGCTAGTTATCTGTTAAAAAGAGAATAATTTAAGGAATGCATAGTAAAAATGATTTGAGAGTTATTAGTGAAGATATAATTTTCCTAAGAAGGGATAGCTAGTGACTGGGATAAAATGAAAATGGAGGTCAAACATGTGGTAGAAATAAGACAAAAACAGCTATGAGAAAGATGGAACAGGAATTGTTCAGTGAAGCGGACAAAGGTTAAAGCATTGGAAAATAAGCAGAGTCTAACAGAACAAGAAGAGAAGAAACTGAAAGTGCTAAAGAAAAAATTGTTAGAGTGTGCTCAACAATATACTAAGGTTGAAAGTAATTTTGCTGCAATTATGCAACATAAATAATGTATAAGATAAAGCTTGCTTAAATGTAGAAATAGAGTTTAGTAATATGTAATCAGCATCCATACTAAATTACCATGGCTTGGAAAAGGAATCTGCTGAATGGACATTTTTCCATTACAGACTCAAACAGGATGTATGCAAGAGCAAAAATACAAAATCTGCTTTTAAAGAATGGACATTTTTCCCTTACAGACTCAAACAGGATGTATGCAAGAACAAAAATGCAAAATCTGCTTTTAAAGAACACTGACATGTTATTCTGCATATAAAAATGGACACAATATGTTTCCTAAAATAACAGGATGGACACAATATGTTTCCTAAAACAACAGGATATGTTTATGACACTGTGACAATGTGTTTTCTCAAAAATATGTTTTTCTGCATGAAAAACAGGATATGGCACAAGAACAGATGTTTTTATACAAAGATCCAAATAAAATACAGGATGTTCACACTGTCAGAAAAGCTGATCTCTGACAATGTGTTTTCTCAAAAATATGTTTTTCTGCATGGAAAACAGGATATGCTTATCAGCATTGACACAAGAACATATGTTTTTATACACAGATCCAAATAGAATACAGAACAATGTGTTTCCTCAAAAATATGTTTTTCTACATGGACATCAGGACACTGTTACAGGATATTCACCCTGTCAGAAAAGCTGGTCTCTTACAAGACATTGTTAAACAAGGAAGTTTAGTATTGTTTCTACAGGATAAGCAATTCTCCAAAATATGTTTATGCATGACTGAAAACTGTATATAAAGAGCTGTATAAATCCAGTTATGTTAGAGGTATGGTAGGGACTCATGTGTCCTAAGGTAAATGTTATATCTCTCACATCATCTGTACTATATGAGAAGTAAAGTTGGAACAGTACTTTTAAGCTGCAACGTGGTTCAGTTTGGTTTATTATAAAAAGTTATTTGTTACTGCTCTCTAAAGTTGATGCTGCAAAGTATATTCTCTCATCAGTGTATATTCTGCAAGTTTCTGTATGCAACAGACTGTGAATGCAAATATAACCAGACTTTGAATTTTAGCAGAATCCAGCCAGCAAGACTGAGTGTCTTAAGAACACTTCAAATCCATCACACCAAGCAGTAAGCAGCTCCATGTAATTTTTTCAATGGCAAGCTAGCCTGCATTTGAACCTACAATGTGCATTCAAAACACAGGAGGAGTGATGGTAAGCCCTGCAGAGGGTCACTTCAGTTAAATTGCAGTAACTAACATTTGTACATTTGTGTAAATCCTAAACAGAAGTATTCCAGTTTATGTAGCTTGCAGTAGTACAGTTTTTTAGACGTCTACATCCGGAGTGAGACTGAAGTTCCAGTCGCAGTGCCATAATTTCGCTAAGAAAAGGGGAATATCCACTAGCACAGCAATCCGCTGCCTGTTGTGCTTTCCCAGCTTCTCAAGTGACTTTGAAAAATTTCCAGCCATCTGCAACAACAGCCTGATCACCTGTTTTCTTGCTCACTGGTAAGACTTTTTTTCTACGTCACATTTTTTTAGTATGGATGCTATCAGGCAGAATTCTAGCAAATGTAAGCCATGTTTTACTCTTAATGTAGCAGAACAACCAGATAAAATATGGAGTAAATTGCAATGTTGGTATACACAACACATTAGTAAGTGTAAAACCTTGTTAGGGCAAGTTGACATACCAGCATTATGTAAGTGGATTGTAACATTTGATTGGTATTTGCAACAAAAAAATGAAGTATATCATAGTAAATGTTTATTGTGTGATTCAAAAGAAACTGCATTTTGTGTAATATGCCATAAACAAGTATTACACGATATTGCTAAAAAACTAGACTGTGCAGACAGATCTGTTCATGATAAAGAATTAATTAAAGATACAGTTTTCATTATATCCAGATGTAAAGCAGTTATGTCCTGTCAGTACATTAATTTCTGAATTACAACAGCAATCAAATCTATTATTGACAGAGTCCCCTGTAGATCTTGTAACTCCCTTTAAAAATTATGTACAAGCATGGAATGATGCCACGGCTACACATACAGATGAGGACAGAAACAAAGTTTATGATACATTGACAGAAGACTTTAATAAGTTTTTAAAAGAGAAACAAAATGAATTTAAAATGTTCAAAACTGACATTCAAGATCTCTGTCAAAAGTGCATAGGAGCTCTGCAGTCAACAGAGGAATCCAATAACAGGTATCATATATCCCTTAACACTTACAGGTAGAAATGACAGACCTTAAACAGCATCTGAAGGAAAAGGAAGAAGAATTAGATGAATTAACAGAGACTAACCTCCAAAATACTATTTTGATATCCCAGCTTAAAGAAGAGCTAAAAAACACAAAACCAGTCCAAATTATAGAACAGGGACAGGGAACCACTACAGATTTATATACACAGTCTAGATTATTACAGAGTTTACCACAGTGGAATGATAAAAAAGGCATATTTTATAACATGCTTACATTTGAAGAATGGGTGGCATATACAGCAGGATCTGATATATGGACAGATGCATTACTTAGATGTTTCTGGATTTTCATTCCCAAATGTTTTAAAACTTTCATACAATTAAAGCAAGATGATTATCAGTTGAACACTGAAGTAGGATGTATGACAGCCATTTTAATGGCATTTGCACAAGGGCAGCCTCTCGCAGCCAAATTATTAGATAATTTTAAAATTACTATCACAGATAAATTAATGGAACAAAGTGATCATTTTAGACTTGCATTTCAAATCATATATAAAAAAACAGACAGAGACATGGGAAAAAGAGACATACAAAAACAGTTAATACATTGCTTCTTAGAACAAGTCAAAGGGGTTCCAGGGGATATTAAATGTATCTACGAAGAAAATTCTGATACCCTCACTGATTTGGTACAAAAACTAATGAGGGGACGGACTATGGCCGATGATGGGACTTTATACTCACACCATATCTTTGCATGTGAAGATAATAGTGAGCAATTTGAAGTAATTGGTGAAGTCAAAAACAGGGGAAGGCAAAGATGGTGTGACCAACCACCAGCAGAAAGAGCTGTGTCAGCACCACCAGCTCCTGCCTCTATGCTTGTAGTACCAGGATCAAGCACAGGTAATGAGCAAAAGGCACCAACATGCTTCTTTTGTAAAAAAATAGGACACGTTAAGCAAAATTGTGATCATTACAAAGCCTGGTGCAAAAAGAAGGAAGAACAGGGAGTGTTTCCAAAAAGAGAGCAAACAAATTTACAAGAAAAGTCAGAAAAGCAGGATCATGTACAAAAACCTTACAATATTAGTAAAAACAGTTATAAGAGCCATCAATATACAGGAAAAGGGAAAGTATGCCCGGTAGATTTTCAAACAGTTTCACCTGTAAATCCGAAACATTTGATAGAACAGGCAGAAGGAATAGCTAGGCAACAGTTAAAAAGAGATTGAAAAACCTAAATATGTAGATCATTCAGACACAGAAGAAGATGACAAACAAAAACATGAGGTGTGTCATATTGCATTTGATAATAAAGGAGAGGATGAGTGGATTTCCTTACAATAGGGATGTGCTCCCCCTACTCTGGTATCTTTCCTGACTACCTTTAAAAAGGGTCGAGATGGACGAACACTGATTGATATTTGGGTAGAGGGGTCACTGTGGAAAAATGTCTTAATAGACACAGGAGCAGCAGTATCTGTCACAAACAGACAGTTACCAGTAAATCCTATAAAACAGGTTTGCATTTCAGCATTTAATGGCACAGGATGCTATGCAGTGAGTAGCCAAAATGTGGACATAAAGTTTAGTCAAGAGGGACAAATATGGAAGGGTGCATTTTTAATGCATCCATCTTGCACAAATACCATTATTGGTATGGACATTCTAGGACCTTTAGGCATAGTAATTGATTTACCTAATGAAATTCTGTGGATGGGAGACAAACAACAAAGAGAGGAAGAGCAAAATACAGGTTGCTATGCAATCTCTCTACCTGACAAACCTGAAAAACCTACAGGCAATATAAATACAGACAGTGAGGATGTATGGAAGCATTTACAACAGCAATTCCCAAATCTACGGTCCAAGGGTCCCAGTGATTGTGGGAAACTAGAAAGCCCAGTAGGAATAGGAAGTGATCAGGACTATATACCACCTTTTCAAAAACAATATCCTATTCCTAGGGAAGCAGAAGAACATATGGAAAAATGTATTGCAGAATGGGAAAGAGAAGGGATTATACAAAAAGGCAACAGTCCTACAAATTCACCAATCTGGCCAGTTAAGAAAAAGATGGTAGTTATCGTCTTGTTATTGATTCTGAAAGGTTAATCAATATACCACTCCTAGAGCACACTTGATTCCAGGAGTCCCAGAGTTGGCTGCACATATTAAGCCACAAAGTAAGTGGTTTACAGTAATAGATTTAGCAAACAGCTTTTTGCAGTGCCACTCAGGAAAAAGATTGGCCAAGATTTGCCTTTACATTTAAAACCAGCAATATGTTATGACAAGGTTACCACAAGGGTTTCAAAACAGTCCAGTTATTTTTCATCAGACAGTAGGATCCATTCTACAACATTTGGAAAAGGATGATTCAGTAATACATTACATTGATGATATTTTAATTCAGTCAGAAACAGTAGAGGAGCATGTACGGCTTCTTAAGAGAGTTTTTCATACTCTACAGCAAGCAGGGTTTAAGGTTAAAAGTGAAAAAATTCAGTTTATGACACAAAAAGTTAAGTTTCTATGTACTATTATAAAACCAACAGGAAGATCTCCTTGCCCTGTACGTGTACAAGGCATTTTACAAATGGAAAAGCCACTGACTATAGCAGACTTACATAAATTCATGGGAATCATGAATTACAATAGGGAATTTATAGAGGATTATGCAGTCGTGGCTGCTACCCTATACAAAATGTTACATGAACAAAAGAACTCCACCTTTTTAGAGTGGGGATCTCATGAAGAGGAGGCATTTTCACAGATAAAAATAAAACTAGCACAAGCTGCAGAACTAATAGCTCCCACTCCAAGGTTACCATTTGTGTTACAAGCAGCAGCAGGAAAAAAAACACGGTCTGTGGTACTACTACAGGAATGGCCACATGGTAGTGACAACAGAATGGAAAAAACATTACGCCCAGTCACTTTCTTTAGCAGAAAGATGACTCCAGTGGAATTGGATTACCATCCATGTATACAGCAGTTATTAGCCATTTACTGGGGTATTAAACAAACTGAATATTTGACCGTATTTTCCAGCATTATAGTACAAACACCACATCAAGCTGTAAAAGCTTTGATAGACAGTTTTGAAATGAATAAAATTACAGATGGTATTAGTCAGGCAGTCTTTGCAAAATGGATGGCACTTTTGGAATGAAAACTGTTACTATACAGACAGGGGATAAATACCATTTGTCAAACCATATGGGATATGAAGGAAAACAGCATAACTGTTTAGAAAAGATAATGTCACCTGAGGTGCAATTTTTAGCATCTGATTTTGATCACTTTAAGCCATCCATCTTTGTGGATGGAGCACGATATTGGGACCAAGGCAGATACTGGACAGGATTTGCCATAGTTCCAGAGAATCCACAACTGGGTTCTCCTGAACTAATCAAGTTACCAGGGCATATGTCAGCTCAAAGAGCTGAACTGGAGGCAGTATTGTATGTGCTAAAGTATTACAATCCTATTAACATTTTTCAGATAGTGCTTATGTAGTAAATTCTTTAAGACTACATATGGAAACCTGGGTAAGACGAGGATTTGTGGATAGTGTAGGTAAACCATTACGGCATGCTGAAGTATTAAAAGACATATATAAAGTTATAACAATGTCAAAACAACAAGGACAGTATAGCATCTTAAAAGTAAAAGCACATCAAAAGCCAACCAGTGAAACTTACAGATTAAATGTGTTAGCTGATACCTTGGCCAAACAAGCAGCACAAAATGGAAAAGAACTTCCAGAATATGAGTATGCCAATGTAGAAGTTAGTGTCTTAAAAGAGCTAGATAAAGAGTCAATAGAGAAAGACCTTGTAAATATACAAAAACAACAGGGCTTAAAAGAAGAAACCGATCAGTGCAGATTGGCAGGTATACCACCAAAGGAGTACTATGCATACACGACCTCCAAAGGGTTACAGTTGCCATATGTACCATTTCAGTTAACACGCCAGTTAGTAAAGTTAAATCAGCAAATACTGGGCCATATAGGAACTGATAAGTTATGGGCAGTTGTAAAACAAAAGTATTGGAACCCAAATTTAAAAAGGTCTGCAAACTGATTATAGAAGAATGTTTAATCTGTCTTCAGGTAAATGCTAAAAGCAAAAGGCCTCAGTTACATCGAGTACAGCCAGCGGATGGGCCATGGTATGCAGTTCAAATAGATTATGCAGGTCCATTACCAACAACAAAGGGAGGTTACAGATATCTACTAGTAGTAGTGGGCGTCTTTTCAAAATGGGTAGAAGCAATTCCTACCAAAACCATGACAGCAAAGGCAACAGCAGAAGCCTTATGGAAAAATATTTTCTGTCATTGGGGATGGCCACGGGTTATAGAGTCAGACAATGGCCCACAGTTTGATAGTGATCTCATTAAACAAATGTGTAATTTGTTAGGCATACAGCAAAGGTTTCATGTACCATACCATCCACAATCTAATGGCATTGTAGAACGTATGAATTGGACGTTAAAGAGCGTCTAAAAAAAGCATGCTTGGAAAAGGGCAATACATGGGTACATCATCTGCCTGGTATTTTAATGGGTATTCGAGCAACACCAAACAGCAAAACAGGTATTTCCCCATATGAAATAATGACAGGCCGCAAAATGCCCATACAATTACCATTTGATCCAGATTTACCTAATGGTAGGCCCATGCTAGAAATTAGCAAACATCAGGAATGGCTAAAACAGCTTACTAGTATATGTGACTATAATGCAAGGGAGCAAGCGTTCCATCTATGGAAAAAGGTGCCAATAATACCAGCTGAAGAAAACCTTCCCTGTGGAACCAAAGTATTGGTAAAAACATTCCAAATGGAAGGACCATGGGCTAACAATTGGCAAGGCCCTTTTGAAGTAGTGGAACAAATTGGACCATTAGTGTACAAAATCAAAGGAAAAAAGAAAAACAGAACAATGTTGGTACATAAAGATCAACTAAAAATGATAAAAAATAGTGAACAATGTAAATCTGATTAAATGTATTCTTTTGTAGGTTTCCAACAGAGAAAACCCTAATGAAATTGACATGGTTTAAAGTGCATCCTTTTGGAAATCCAGTTTCGGATGACGAAAGGCAAAATGATTCAGCAATGGAATTTCTATTTAAAGGATGTTTTTTTAAATTGATAATAGCTATTATACTAACTATTATTGTATTGCTTAGTATGAAATTATACTTACAACCTGTTAATCAAACTGTAAAGTTACATAAGAGAGAGAGTAAAGAAATGTGGAAAAATGAACAAGACTGGTCACCATCTTTTAACACTTTCTTAGCAAGACAATGTTGGTATGCAAAAAGCATGAATGTTTCTAATTGTTGGGTATGTAGTTTAATACCAAAAATAACAGGGGTAATGCCTCTAATACCTATTCCACTAAATTCTCTTAGTAGTTGGAGAGTATTAATAAATGAAACAGGAGATCAAGTTATAAATGTACAATTACGTAAAGCAAGAGTACAGTTATCTGCTATAGTACAGGGGATCACATGTTTTCAACAAAATGGAACTGTTCCAGTGGGTAATAGCAATTGTATTCAAACAATTGAAATGATAAATTTTCACAACCACATACCAGTGCGTGGAGTATTTTCTCATGGTTTTCCTATTTTAATACCAATTAAGGGTCAGTTAATATTAAGTGACACAGCAGTATTTCATTTTTCACAAAATGACAAAAATGACTGTAAAACTAATATTACATGTTGGAGAAGTAAAACAGATAAAAACTTTACAGTTGTACATGATAAAACTCCTACTATGGGGCAAGTAAATGGCAGTCTGGTAAATAGCAGTGTTGCTCTATCAGATGGGTTATATTACATCTGTGGTAAATATGCTTATAAATGGTTACCAAAGGGATGGGATGGCACCTGTTATATAGGATTGGTGGTACCAGCAATGCATCATGTAAAAGAGTTACCAAAAGGAAACATTAGGAATACAAAAAAGAAAAGGGATATATTACCTGTAATTGAAAGTCCAGAAAATCCAGTAGACACCTTAGATACATCGCGTATATATCATCAAAATCTTGATTATATTAAATTAAAAGATATGGATTTAGGAGATGATGTAATCTCTGGAGCAGGTATTTTCCCTTGGTATGGGGCTGCAAAAGCCATCTGGGAACTGAGAAAACTATCTAAACTAGTTGAGGTATTGGCAAATGCCACTTTCAATGCAGTCCTTGACATTACTGTCAAAATGACAGCAATACGAACTATGGTTTTGCAAAATCGAATGGCATTAGATTACATATTAACATCACAAGGGGGTACATGTGCTTTAATAGGAGAACAATGTTGTACATTTATTCCAGACAAAACAGAATCTATAAAAGCACATTTAGAAGTGATTGCACAAGTGTCTCAACATACTAGAAAAAACTGGAATGATGACTGGAGTGAATGGTTTAGTAATCTATTTACAGGATGGACAGGAAAAATCACTGTATTTTTAATTTCTTTTATTGTTATTGTAATGCTTGGTTGCATATTATTTACATGTATTAAAGTCTGCTTAGCAAAAGCTAGTCAAGTTACTGTTGTTAATTGTCATAATGAAAAGTATTACCAAATAATGCTGAATTTATTTCTCTAGTTTAAAATAAAAAAGACGGAATTGTTAGAGTGTGCTCAACAATATACTAAGGTTGAAAGTAATTTTGCTGCAATTATGCAACATAAATAATGTATAAGATAAAGCTTGCTTAAATGTAGAAATAGAGTTTAGTAATATGTAATCAGCATCCATACTAAATTACCATGGCTTGGAAAAGGAATCTGCTGAATGGACATTTTTCCCTTACAGACTCAAACAGGATGTATGCAAGAGCAAAAATACAAAATCTGCTTTTAAAGAATGGACATTTTCCCTTACAGACTCAAACAGGATGTATGCAAGAACAAAAATGCAAAATCTGCTTTTAAAGAACACTGACATGTTATTCTGCATATAAAAATGGACACAATATGTTTCCTAAAATAACAGGATGGACACAATATGTTTCCTAAAACAACAGGATATGTTTATGACACTGTGACAATGTGTTTTCTCAAAAATATGTTTTCTGCATGAAAAACAGGATATGGCACAAGAACAGATGTTTTTATACAAAGATCCAAATAAAATACAGGATGTTCACACTGTCAGAAAAGCTGATCTCTGACAATGTGTTTTCTCAAAAATATGTTTTTCTGCATGGAAAACAGGATATGCTTATCAGCATTGACACAAGAACATATGTTTTTATACACAGATCCAAATAGAATACAGAACAATGTGTTTCCTCAAAAATATGTTTTTCTACATGGACATCAGGACACTGTTACAGGATATTCACCCTGTCAGAAAAGCTGGTCTCTTACAAGACATTGTTAAACAAGGAAGTTTAGTATTGTTTCTACAGGATAAGCAATTCTCCAAAATATGTTTATGCATGACTAAAAACTGTATATAAAGAGCTGTATAAATCCAGTTATGTTAGAGGTATGGTAGGGACTCATGTGTCCTAAGGTAAATGTTATATCTCTCACATCATCTGTACTATATGAGAAGTAAAGTTGGAACAGTACTTTTAAGCTGCAACATGGTTCCGTTTGGTTTATTATAAAAAGTTATTTGTTACTGCTCTCTAAAGTTGATGCTGCAAAGTATATTCTCTCATCAGTGTATATTCTGCAAGTTTCTGTATGCAACAGACTGTGAATGCAAATATAACCAGACTTTGAATTTTAGCAGAATCCAGCCAGCAAGACTGAGTGTCTTAAGAACACTTCAAATCCATCACACCAAGCAGTAAGCAGCTCCATGTAATTTTTTCAAAAATAAGAAACTATTTAGATAATATGCATAACTTTAGAAAGGTTGCTGTTAAAGAACTATATTTTGAGAACAACTCCAAACACAAATAATTTTAGTAAAAACATTTGGGCAAAAGAAAGTTAAAAGGGTTGTCACCAAACTTAGAAAACCTATGATAAGAAAAATAACTAGATATCCTATTCAGATATTAAGTATATTTCAGAAATGTTATGAACATTTGTTTAAACCAACTGAATGTGGAAATCAATTAAACTGCACAAATGAACATTTTCATGTAAGACTTAATTATCCCAAGGATGGAGGAAGATGAGGCTTCAACAATTAATTTATCAGATAAAAAAAGATAAGATAAAAATGCTGATATGTAAGTTTGATCAACAGGGAAGTATCTAGGAAAATTGTATTCCTGTGGAAGTTTGGAAGTTAGTAGGGAAGAATGTGATAAAGACCTGGAAGGTTTTGTTTAACAATATTTTAAAAGGGGGGAGGAGTACCAGCATCTTAGAAGAAAGTTGTGATGTCTGAATTATCCAAAGAGGCTAAACACCTTTCTGGCTCAGCTTCATATAGACCCATTTCAATTTTAAATCATGAACACCTTTCTGGATCAGTTTCATATAGACCCATTTCAATTTTAAATCATGATTATAAAGTATTTATGTCTATACTAGCTAAGACAATAGAAATGGTGTTGTCAAAGTTGATTGATATGGATCAGTGTGGTTTTGTGGAGGAGAAACAAACATTTGACATTAATTGAATAATGATGATACAGATAGGAAACTCAGTGCAAGAAAAACAATGCTATTGTTTGTGGGTATTAATGCACAGAAAACATTTGATGGAGTCAGCTTAGGTTTCATGAGCAGGGCAATGGTAGCATTTACATTTTCTGATTCAATACTAGGCTCAATAAAGAGGGTCAGGGGCAAAAATTAAGATAAAAAAAATTCTCTCTGATAAGCTGTGTTTGAATACAAGAACAATGCAGGGGTATATTCTTTTCCCTTTGCTATTTGCTGTATATGTAGAGCCATTAGCAAAGAAAATAAGGGTCTCACAAAGTCAAAGATATATTTGGTATGGTAATAAAGGAAAGTTAGCTTTAGTTGCAAATAATATTATTTTGTACTTGATGATTCCATCAAAGAACATGTCAGTGTTGTAGAATATTTTGAGATAGTTTCAAGTCTTTTTGGTATATAATATGAAGAAAAATAAAACAAAGGCTATAGCAGTAAATTATGCCTCCAAAAATAATTTGGGTCAACAATATTCATATTTATGTGGGTATGATAAGATAAATTATTTAAATGTATGGATTAAAAAAAATCTTATTATGGCAACTAATGGTATGTAGCAAGAGACTAAACAAAAAATGAGAAGCTGGAAGTTCTTACGTATGGATATAGACAGTAAGACACAAGCAATGAAAATGTTTTAATCTCCATAGTATTATATACAGGGCAAGTATATTTTACCAACCAGAAGAGATGTTGTGGATGATAAATAATGAAGATTTGAAGGAAATTATTTGGGTGGGGAAGACAGAAAGAAAAAATTAAGTGAGACAAGTTGATTCTTCCCATGGAACAATGTGATTTAGGTTTGCCTAATTATAAAGGATAGTTTACAGTGATCCAATTAAAGCACATATATATATATATAACAGTAGCAGAGGGTTATAAATCAAAGTGGAAAGGGATGATTGAAATGGGGGGGGGCAGAAGTAAGAAGACTGTAGGATGTTGGATGCAGGTCCTTAAGGAGAATAACAGCAACCATACAGAATAATATATTTATCAAGTATCAGAAGGTATTCTAAGAACTAAGGCAAGGCAACAAAAATGGAGAAAGGAGATTTTAGCAAATAAGATAACTGCAAGTAAGAGAATAGACAACAGGCAAGAAGGGGCTGGAATTTACTGGAGGAACCAAGGTAGTGGGAGCAAATAACTAGGAAGGGGAAGGTAATAAATTGGGATGAGGCTAAGCAGATGTTTGGACAACAGGTTAGACTATCTTCCCTACCAGAGGTAGATACATTATAAACAAAGAAAGAGTTAGAGGTGTGATAAGTAAAAGACCAGCCCTGGGAGAGTCTAATTGAGTCTAGAACAGAAGCTGGGGTTAAAAATGGTTAACTGGTAGGACATGTAAAATACTACGGCATAACTACAAGACTCTGTCAAAGAAGGTTAGAAAAGCTTGAGGAAAGTGAATGGAAAGGCAATTTACAAAGGAAAAATCAAAGAATATATGAATGATTCCAAGGATACAACAAAGTCCAGAAGAGCAGGGATTTTTGCATGGGAGTGTTTGCAGAGATAGTTTTGTACCCCAAGCATTGCAAGCAGAGTCCTCACAAACTATCTTTCAACAGTGGCTTTAAAACAGTGAACAATCAATAAATTTGGTTTCTGAGCTGTCCTGTAAACTGGTTAACAAATAGACTGTTAAATTGTTTTACATTCAACAAAAGAAATTTGTAATTAATGGTTGTTGAAAAAAAATCTTTGAATTCTTGTTAACCAAGTAATTGAACAGTTCCTTTCAGACTCTTTTCAGCTACAACTGGGTCCACAAGGTTAAAGGTAAATACATAAAAAAAACAGGGGCACCAAGGCAACACAACCTAATGGAGGTTATTCTAGAGCGATTTTAAAACAAATTAGAGTTGAACTGATAATAGTGTTATTGCGGTAAACTCCTACAGACTAGAAAAGGGTAGATGTAATTTCCTTTCAAAATAGTGAGAACACGATAGGGACTGGAGACTATGAATCTGTCAGTTTGAGCCCAGATATAGGAAAAAAAAAACATGTAATCTCTGCTGGGCGTAAGAATTTTAGAATATTGTGAATCATGAAGAATGAAAATGGCATGGACTAGAAGTTAACATCAAACAAATCTAATAGAGTTTACAGAACCTCAACAAAATTACTTTTATACAATCCATTTTTGTTATGTTTTAACTACCAAGGCTCTATTACCTCGTCAAATGCCTTCTTAGAGCATACTTAAAATAACAAAATCTACTTTTTGTATACTAAGAGCAGTTCCATTTCTGTGATTTAAACTGATTGATTAAATTATATAATTTCCTATTTATTAATTGCTCATTCAATTGTTGATAGTATGTAAGAAGTAGATTTTGAAAATATAAATTTGCTCTAAAATCTCATGAAATATAGGTGCTAGAGCCTCATTACTAGTAAATAACACAAGTGGATTACATGAATGTGATTTTTGCTGTGTTTCTGTGAGGTAAAAAAAAGAACTTTATTTTTATTTACTATATACTTTTCCCTCACTGTATTTCAGCCTTCAGCCACCCAATGAACCTTGATCCCTTTTGTTCCCCTGTTCACTGGTCTCTTCAATGCAGTACCTTTCAGTCACATTTCTGACAACAGAATCATTGGTATAACTCTCAGGTTTGTGTTGTTTATACTAAGGCAAACAGGAACAGAGTAACATATGAAGCCAAAGTGCTTCAAAATGTATTATGCAGTTACTGATTTATTTATATAGAATAATTTCATTTTTCACCCCCCACGCACAAGCAAACACGTACAAGCACACTTGATTATTTTCTAGTTTCACTGGCATCTTTTCCCAGGGCACTAGGGGAAGAGCCAGATGGATATATACATTCATTTCCCTAACTTCATCTGTCATCAAGTAAGTTGATTGTACACATTCCCACCCAAGGGACTTCTACCTGTTAATGGTGTGACACGTCTCCTCATGAACCATGCATGCATATAATGGTAATACAGAAGTATACAGGCAAATAAAAAAAAAAAACATTTTGGTGTATTCACAAAATTAAGCTATACAATTGAAAAAAGTGCTACTTAGCTTGCAAATGTTATCCTAGTCATAAACAATATCTAGAGTAAAGTGCAGAAACTACTTAGTTTTCTTATCAAATCTTCCACATTTGGCTATGAACTCAGCTTGATCTCAAAAACTAAAAGCAATAAGAAGGATTTCTTTAATCATATCAAAAAACATGCACTTTCGTCTTTTATGGGTTTTTTTTTTTGATTTTCTGCATTTGTTTGCAGAGAAAAGTAGTAATGTTAACGATGGAGATTAAAGTGCAATTATAAATGGAAGTTTATATAGATTGCTTTTTGATTTTTTTTTTATAATCTGGAAGTTATGATGTTGCTGGTGCTCAGTGGCGGAGGGCGGCATTAATTTATTTTAGGGTGGGAAGATGGCATAATGGTTAAGGTGTTTACCTCGTAGACACAAGGTGCAGTGTTTGATTCTCATGTAATGTAATTGGCTAAGGTTAAAATGGCCCACAATGGCAGTTAGCCTAGTACTAATCTATGAACTATGAACTATGAAAGAAATATAGTGAATTTAAAATGCAGGGCTAGCTTTAGGTGAAACTGAATCCTAGATAAAAGGCTCCATGCTTCAAGGCTTCCTCACTGCCTGTTGCTCACTCTCTACACATACGTCCCTAGTGCCACCTCCCACAGTCTCCCCATCATGGCTGCCCTACATCATCCACATTAACTTTTTGTTATTTTGTCTTACTTCTGCACATTTTTCAACAAACCCTAAATGGGCCAGACAGCATGGTAATAACTGTGTGGAAATAACTGAATTAATAGGTCAGACAGCACTGTAATAACTGTGGGGGAAATAACTGAATTAATCTGGGGCTCCTGGGGCCCTAAATGTTCTGATGTGCATTTTAGATTTTCTTCCTACACTTTTGATTGAGTGATGGCCTTAACAAAAAAGTATGACTAAAGAAAGAAATTCAGTCTTACTCTTCAATTTTGCTATTTTGTATATCTTTTCAACACCTCTTAACTGGTCAGGGTGCATTGTAATTGCCATTGGAATAAATAGTTGAATTAAGCCAGGGGTCTGAGGATGGCAAGGCCCCAGAAGCCATGGGGTTATAGTTGCTCTGAGGTGGATTTTAGAGCTATTTTCCAGCCTTTTGATCCAATGATGACCTGAACAGAAACCATGAACAAGGAATGAAATTCAATCTTTTTTTTTCTTTTAAGGAAGAAATAATTTCTGTTTAACACAGTAACAGCTTACAATAAGTTGAAAAGGTGAATACTTACAAGGAAACATAAATGACATCTGGGAATATTGTCTGCCCCCCCCTATCCCCATAGAAAAAAAAGATACTCACCTTGTGTGCATCCCTGTTTGTTAGACTGGGATGAAAACACAAATGGTTGCAATCACGATCAAGTAGCAGCTGTCAAATGTATATACAGCCTTCTCACCCCTACCTCCAAAAGACAGCTAACTTCTGTACCACTCTGATGTTAGATTTGGATGAAACTGGGATAAAACTAAAGAACAAATAGAGCAAAGTAACATTTCAGACTGTTGCTGTCAGACATATATAACAGCATGCCTCCTTACCCCTACCCCCAAAAAATCACCAGCTGTATGTATCTGATGTTTGATTGTGAGAAAACTGAAAAAAAATAATAATGATAACAGTTAACATAGTCTGATTTGTTATTTCCAAGGAGCACAGTGCCCGTAGAAAAGACATAGTGAGTACTTGCTCAAACGTCTGAACGTTGTGAGGAAAGCTAAAGAGATAATGACCACACTGTCCACAGTCCCTGCACAGGCTATAGTAACATTCTGTCCACACCCCAGAAGAATGCACCCCATAGATTTGATTATAAGGAAAATTAAAGTAGCAATGACCACACCATCTCCGGTACACACTGCCCCTCACACACAAACAATGCTTAGCAACTCTTTTGTGCACACCTCTGAGCAGGCACAGTTTTAGACTAGCTGAGGTTCAGGGCAGAAGCCATTACTAAACCTGTGTCAAAATATGCTTACACAGCCTGGTGTGCAGGGGCTGCCAGACCACCCAGATGGATGCTCTGTGATGTATTTTATGTCTTATTTTTGAAAAATAATGACTTAACTATTTTTTTTGCTACTCAGAAGATGCATGTATGTGCCCAGCAGTATTGCATATATCCACAGATAAAAATCAACAATTATTTTAAACAGACATACACTGAGACTACCCCTGAAAGCCAGGTCTATGACAAGATATTCTGATTTTTCACACAGGCACACACTTACTAGCATTGTCCCTGACAAGTTAGGTCTGTCACAAGATGCACTAATTTTTCACAGAAGTCACATAGTGTCACACTACTCCTGACAATCCAGGTGCATCACTGGGTGCACAAAGACACAGACATTACAGACCTATCTACAAGTAAAATGGAGTAATGAGAGTTCACCTACATCATGACTTTGGGGAGGCGAGGGCAACCAGAGACCACATGGACAAATCCACACAGAAGCACTGAGGGCATGCAGACTCCACACAGAAGCATGGAGGGCATGCAGACTCCGCACAGAAGAAGCCACAGCTAAGAACTCAACCAGAGCTATGCATTGTTTAGGGTCAACCATACTCACTGTGCCAAAAATCAGTTACCTTAACACTTACCCTTCTCCTGCCAGACCACCAAAGGTAGCTGATACTAATTCTTATGACAGAAAGTGAAAATAATTATGGCCAACGTATTACTCTTAAGTACACTCTGCCCCCCCCCCACACACACACACACACACACACACACACACACAAGCATAAGCCATAGCAGTACTGGTTTTACACTAATTTTAATGTTTAACAGTGATGAAGCAACAGCAGAAATAAGTCCATTGGTCACAGGTAAATACTGAGCAATTAGTCTGCAGACTATTACATACCTAGCCAATAACCAGACAATAACCAAAGGCAAGAATGAACCCTGTACCTTGTATCTGTGAGGCAAACACCTTGACCACTATGTCATCCACAGTCCACAGATGGCCTTTGAACCCACCAATTACATTAACTTTACTGTATGCCTCAGATGTCAGATTGTGATATAAAATAAATGAATAATGGTCACAATAATAAAATATTACTACTTGGTTTGCAAAAATGCACACTACTCTTACAAAGACAGATCAGAGACTGTTTAAACTGGGTAAATGACAAGAATGTCAATTACAGACAGCTCCCACCCCCAACTACAGTTATAGCCTCTTCTGCATGCACTTCAGACATATGATTATGATAAAAAATTATGGTGATGTAATGAATTTCAACTTTGTTCCTTACGTATATTAGCCACACATTAAAGCATTACATGTTGCTTCTAAAAATTCCATTAATTCTGCAAAGTCAGAATAATGAGAAATAGTAGCTAATCATTTTCATCCACAGATAAACACAGCAACTAGAGCTAATTTCTTTTTGCACATCTCAGATATTTGAC
Source organism: Protopterus annectens (assembly GCF_019279795.1). Taxonomy (NCBI): domain Eukaryota; kingdom Metazoa; phylum Chordata; order Ceratodontiformes; family Protopteridae; genus Protopterus; species Protopterus annectens. The sequence goes on from NC_056731.1 coordinate 849,909,641, forward strand.
TACTATAAGTTAAAAAAAATAAAAATACTTCCCCATCTTCTTAGCAAATTAATCAGGGACAAAGCCAAAGATATCCAGGAAACAAAGGCCCAAAATCAGGGACCAATTTTAGGTATTACTCTTGTATGATAGGAGAATTCATAATATGCATTATGCATTATGTGTAGCATTCATTAACTGAAGGATATTATGTCAGAAACTCACATAAATGTCAGTATTTTGTGATGCAAATCGTTTATGGTTGTTCAGAAAAGCACAAATGTTATGATGACCAAAACAAAAATATGAAACAAATTCAGAAAAATTCATAGTGCTCAACGTATTTGTTTAAGAATCAGAGACAAAAAACAAAAATAATTGGGGAGGCCCAAAATCAGAGATAATTTTTAAATATTATTCTAATTCACTTAAAGATTTAATACAACAACAGATTTTGCAGCAGCATGAATTTTCTAAACAATAAGTACTACAAAACTCAAACATATGGCATTATTGTCTTGACTGTAATCCTCCACTGTTTACCAGAAGAAAAAAAATTATGATATACAAGACAAAACTCTGAAGCAAGATCAGTAACTGTCTACAATATCAAGTTGGTTGAAAGGAAAAGGGTCAGTCTGTTAAATCAGAAACCATTTCCCTGTAAATGTGTCCTTTGACTGGCCATGTATCTGGTTGTCTGTGGGATAAAAGAAAAATTTACCTCATGGCTCACTGGGTGCTGCTAATATTGTCTACAGCAACTATCCAATTCTCTTACGTGTTGAATATTCGTGTTTTCTACTCCTTGTTGTGTGACAGCAAGGACTAGAAAATGCCACAAATTGATTGGCCAGGTGCACATTGCACCAGGCCAATCAGTTTGCAGAGTTTTCTATTCCTTGTAATTACATGACAAGGAATAGAAAGGGTTCTCAGCTGAAATGCTGAGACTCACAATGCTAAGTCCTGACACACTGAAAAAAAAAAAACAAAGATACAGAAGAGTGAATATCTAACATTGCTCTTTCCCTTTAAACTTATATTTTGTGGAGAAGCAACCCCCACACCCCATGAGCTTATATAAATGAACTTTGAGATTGCTATACCTTGAAGAAATGGGAAAATCTGAAAAATGGCAATCTAGGACTTAGTATATGTAAGTCCGGATTTTTGACCATTCCGTCTCCACACTGCTGGACTTGGCATTCTAAATCCCAATATTTCAAACAGTTGCCATTAGAAAGTCAGCATCTCCTCCATAGGACACCATTCTGCTAGGGGTGCTGTTTTGGCTTTTATTTATTATTTTTTTTTCTAAGTAAAAAAAAAAAAGTGACTCTGTCTCTGCTTAAGGAAAAAAAAGAAGTAAATAAATGTCAGGAAAAACACTTCTAGACAAGCAGCACCCTAGGCAGCCACCTAGTTCACTGATGACTTAGGCCAGTCATGGTAACAGAATAACAATAAATAATGAAGCAGTCACACAACATCAAGACACAGTGAATATTCCTGCAGAAAAAAATATTACTGTAAAATCATAGGGCTGGAAAACATGCTATTCAGAAGGACTTCTGGAAATGTCATTATAACCTGTTCCTTCTAAGTTACCTCTATTTATAAGGCAATGTCTGACCTGGTTCTGTTTGGAAGTCAGTGCCTGGCACATCACTACTGAGCTAATACCATACAGGTTAATACTTAAAATTAATAGGAAAAAAAATGACATGTTGCTCAATGTTTTCCAAGGTTGTGGACAGCTTCTTCTTATAAACAGAAGATGAGGATATATATATATATATATATATATATATATATATATATATATACTTTTGTAACTTTTTTAGGGGGGAGCACAACATATCAACATGGGGATAACACAATCAAGCTTCTTGGTGGCCAGTAGGTTGTAAACTTGACAACTGAACCTTATAAACTATAACTATCCTGGGTATGATGGGATGTAACTGGAATATATGTGTTGCTATGTGTGCTTTCTCAGTACATCTGTCATAACCTCTGATAAATAGTTCTGCTGATCACCTTCTATAAGAGGATAGGCATGCAGTTCAGCATCTGCCTACATTCTGGATTCTAATTCCCAGTAGAGAGCAACTAACTGGCTATGCAGTATTTCCCACCCAAGTGAAAACTTTCCAAATATGTTCTTGAACTAGGGCTGCTAGAAATACAAACAGGGACTCTGGTTATATACATCAGACGTACACTACACATAGAAAATAGCAATCATTTTTAAGTAACATTATATTATACTGCATTTTATGACAGCAGAAGGAGACAAGTTGAATATCTATTCTGCACATTTGGGTGTGTCTAATCTGAAGGTGCTGCTTTCTTCCAAGTATGTTTGTCCAATCCTTCATAAGGGTTCTATACTCTCATGAAGCCCTTGGGGTTTCACAACCCATCACAAACCTAGTCAATGTTTTCTAAGTGGTGACAATTCTCTCAGTGAAAAAAATACATTCTCAAGGATTGGTTAGTGAGTAACCTCCACATGTATAGGATGATACCTCCTCCCTTCTCCGCCCTTCCACCTTAGTTTTACCCCTTTGGTTTTCCCATGTATTACCTTTTGCACCCGTATCAGATTCCATACCCTTCTCATCTCATCTCATCTCATCCAGTAAAAACAAGATTAGTAGTTTCAGATGCCATATCAAATCTTTTCCCTTCACTCCCATGATGACCCTCATGGGCTTCCTTTGGATGCTTTCCAATTGTTTCACATTCTGTACCTTGTAGGGTGTTTAGAACTGCATTGGTTATTCCAGATATGGTTTCACTATGTTGAAGCAAAGAATGTAGCCTATTACTTTGTTTTCTGTTCCCACTACCTTTTCTACTTATGTATGGTTGTCTAGATCTGGTGTGATTATTATGTCTAGGTCCTTTTCAATCACTGTCTCTCCTAGTTTAGTACCCATAATTTATATGTAACCTGCGGTTGTTGTGACTAGAATGCAGAGCATCGAGCTTCAAGCTTTCTTCCTATGACTATGGCCTAATTTTTATCTCATTTGTGAATAGGTTCAATCTTTTAGATATCCATCCCAGAATATCAGAGATGTTGGATATTGAATACCCAGATTCTGACCCTTGTGGCACTTCACTGGTCACATTACCCGTCCCTGGCAGCCTTCCCTAAACATTAATCTCTGCTCTTTCTCAGCGCAAGTTTCCCATCCATTTTATATGTCTCAGCCCTACTCCTATTCCTTTCAGCTTGCAATGTACTCTTCAGAGTGGTGCCAAAATATTGACTTAAAAAAGGTTTTCAGTACATCTCCTCTGTCCTTGTCATCCATAACCTCACTCCAACTATCCATTTCTTATCTTCTTTTGCCTTTTTTGTCTCCAGATATGATTCCTTTCTTCTTGTTTGCTTGTGAAGACTGAGGTGGAAAGTTTGTTCAGTATTTCATCCATGCTGATGTCACATCTATCCTTCTTTCTATCCTCTATTAACTTGTCTAGGTTAGTATTCTCCTTTTTCCACTCTTAAATAAATCTGGAAAATTATTTTCTTTCTCATGGTTATCTCCTGGACTAGTTTTCTCTGCAGGCCATCCTTGGCCTTCCATGGCCTTCCTCACCTGTTTAGTCACTTCTTTCCCTTGTTATAAGTCTGCCTCTCTTCCTTCCTTTCTTCTACTTTCCACCATTTACATGTTTTCCCCTAATACTTGAGTACCACCTCAATCTCTCTATTCATCCACTTTAGCACTCTTCTGATCTTTACCTTCTTTCTTTTGGATGAACCCATGTGCACACCTTTCAGTATGCTACCTCTGAATCTTATCTGTAAGTTGTTTGGCTCCTAGACTTCTTTTTGTTGTCCTAGTTCTTAGTTTCCTTTACACCTCCACTCTCAGCTGCATCTAGTCCATTTTTCAGTGTCCCACACTTCTGTCCTTATCCCAAGGGTTTCCATTGCTCAACCTCTTTCTGGCCTGCTGACAAGTATGTCCAGAATGTTATTGTCTGGTGCCTTTTTGCACCAATGGAACACATTTTTCATGATACACAGCTTCTGTCAGAATACTTCCCCTTTCTACCCTGGATATAGGAACTATTCAGTCTGCATTTGGAATACTAAGCTCTCCTGTTATCACCACCACCTTTTTTTGCTCTCATTTTTTGAACCTGCCCTCTAACAGATAGCCATACTCCACTGATGTGAAAACCTTCCAGTGTAGGTTGGATAGAGAATTGTCATGGAGTTAATGACTGATAAACAGGGAAAAGAGGTGATAGGCTAACTGCCAACCCCTCATGGGCCCTACAAGGCCTGTTTACACCAACATTTTTCAAGGGACAATTGAGGCAGATTACTAATGCAGAATATGGGTAACTGAGACTGCAAATAATTGGTGAGGGATGAGGTGGATGAGGCTGTGCAGTTAGTAGCACAGCTTGGTGTCTTGTGTAGAAACCCAGTCCTTGCAGTGCATAGGAGAGGGAGGCTGAAATTGGAAATTCAGGGACATTGAATCCAGTGCAGAACATAACAACAAGAAGTAGGGAAGCTAAGGCAAAAGGGAATTTGGACAGACACTTTGCAGAATCAAGCAGAGGAAGTAGATGGATGGAAGTGACCAGGGCCATAAGGAATTCTACAGTGGAATCTGTAAAATCCAGGATAGTGAGAAATTAGGAGATGAAGGGAACAGGAGGCAATGAGGAAGAGGCAGTGGTGAGCTCTGACTACCAGATTTTTTTTAAGTTGTCCTTATTGAAGATTATTTTCACTGCAGAGTGCATTGTAGTGATTTTGAATCCATTGCATAAAAATATATGACAATGCAGAATCTTGACTTGCATGGGAAGTGGGACACAGCAAAAGGAGACAAAAACCAAGGAGGGATATATGACATACCAGAAAGGATAGGCGAAGCAAATGACAGGTGTTATGGAAGTAGCCACCAAAGTATGTGATGAGACCAGCTGGCTCTAGGCTCAGAGGGAATAAGCACTTATGCACCTCTAGCAACTGAGTTTTTTTCAGCAGTCCAAGCATTGTAGGAGCCAGGAATGGATGGAGGGAGGGCGAGGAATTAAGGGGTATGGCTCACGGGGAGGAGTTAAGAGGCATGGCTCATGAGAAGGAGTTAAGGGGCATAGCTCACTGAGAGGAATTAAGGAGGATAGCTCACTTGCATCTCTCATGGGGAGGGGAAGGTTGGATGTGCTTGGGGAACACATAAACAGGTATAATTTTCTTTTAGTGGAGACTAGGAAAATCACTTCCATGCTTTGCAGAAAGAAGTGGGACTGTTTATTAGCAACATCTTTTGTGGAACTGAGGGACAACCAGTTACGTCATTCCACTGAATGTCCTCTTCCATACCATAGCTCCACATCCATGGGGAATATTAGGGCATAAAGTAAAATCCCTCAAACCTGTTATGGCTGTCTAAATGATGACCCCTCTCAGTCAACTCTCAACTTAGTGATGAGGACTGAATGGGCTGATTGGCTGGGAGGGGGCTGATGAATGATGAACAGCAGGAGCAAAGAGTGCAAAAATATGTGGTTAGAACAAATGGTAAAGAAATTAAAATTAGGCTATGTTTATTGCAATATTTTGTATTAATTTTATTGCATAAAAATGCCATATTTTAAAGACACAAGGCAATTTTCTTTGACATCTTGTTGGAGCCCTCCAAAAATTAATATACTTTATTGCCATTTGGGACTCCTACAGTGGCAAAGAGTTAGGATAAGGCATGTACATTGCATGGTGATGCACTGAGTGAGAGTCAGTCATTGTAGTTCAGACTTTTCTTGCCACCCTGGGTTGAAATTGGAGGCAAAGTGATGACATTTGGGCCTGTGTGTAATATGCAAGGAGCTGGAATTACACCACAGAGCACTGGTTCTCTAGTCTAGCGGGAGGTCTGTCTGCAACAACACCACTATTATTGCTGACTTGTGTGATATAGCCCTTGAATTTCTGAGTGAGACTTGGCTTGATTCTAGTTTTAGGCTTCACCAGGCAGAATCAGTAACTCTTGGCATCTCAGTCTTAGGATCTGTGTCACTGCACTGAAACCCAGAAAAACAAATCCTCTATAAATGATTCCACAACAGTGAGGCTGCATAACCCAAAGGAATAGTGTAGTTTCACAGGAAAAAAAAACCTACAGGGGCAACTCCTCTGAGCCTCCCGCACCCTCTTACTTAAATATACTATCTCCATGGTCACATGGCTACAGAGAAAATGAAAATATCACCTCATTAATACACTGTCCTGATCTCTGGCTGCACAATTTTGACTGCAAACATAATGTAACAGAATTGCAGGTGAGTAAGCCTACAACATTCTCTTAACCCTATAAGCTATACTGTCAAATATGTGAAAAATAAACTGAATGACAGTGTCCAAACAATTAAAAATAAAAAAAAATCACTGAAACTGCTTATTATTTATTTGCTTCAACTAAATTGTTTGTCTTTTTGGCTTTTCCCGGTAAGGGGTCGCCACAGCGGAACTCCGGTCCGCTAATGACTGGCAGTAGATTTTTATGGTGCCGAGTTGCCAGCCCAATGCCCAACCTTCAGTGAAGGCAAGCCCATTCACACATGTCTTTCGGAGGCCACTCGACCGTGGGGAGGACATGCAGACTCCACACAGAAGGCACTCCAGTGGAGAAAAGAACAGGAGAACCTCTTGCTGTGAGGCAACAACACTACCGCTGTACCACCGTGGCATTTGCTTCTACTAAACTGCTGCTGATAAAACTGCCATTAATGACAGACCCCACTCCACTGCTCTTCTAGAACAATCTAAATGATTGCATTGGGACAGGATAGTAGTTTGTTTTAAAGCTGATGTGAATCTGATTGAGTATTCCAAGTGTGTCATCAGGCAGGAACAAACTGTAGTTCTCTTCTCTTCTATTTTGCAACCACTTGTATGACTGCCTTTTTATATGACATATGGATTTCCTCATTGACTCAGTGCTAATTCATCCAGACTTGTTAGTGTTGAGAAACTTCAGCTGGTTAATGTTGAGTAACTTCAAAATCTGGGCTGCTGATGGTTTATTAATGTTTGGTGTCTCATTAAAAACATTGCAGCTCTAGTGATAGGGTTTTGTTTTGTTTAGGCTGCTGCTACCTTTGCCAACCAAAAGCATATCCATTCACTGGACTTTGTGTTTCAGCTTAAAACCAGTCTTCTGGTCTAAAAACTATTTTGTTTGATAAAACTTTGGGCTACCCTGCTTTAGCCTTTCTGAAGTTGAACTTGTCAGTTTCAGGAGCTTGTCTAACATTACAAATACACTTTTACTTGGTGTCTTTGACCTGCTCATCGTGGGCTGTAGTGTAGATGATCTCCAGATGTTGGTTGGTTAAGTATAACTGTTGTCTTATCATAGCTTTTGAGCAGTTCACTCCAGTAACTGCACCTGTTGCACTTATTACTGTAAGAAGTCATTAGTATGACATTCTGTACAGAGGACAAGGTAAATCAAGGAGTCACAGTGGAGGCAGTGCTTTTTTTTTGTTTGTTTAGTCATTTAGATGAGTCTGACACTTTGCAACCACAAGGTTGCATACCAAACATGTCTGTCAGTAACTCATTAAGTTCTTGCAGATTCATATTCATTATTTCAGTTATGCTATCTATCAAGCTTAGCTACTGCTGTCCCCTTTTTCTTTTGCCCTTCAGTTTTCCTAGTAGTAGTGTTTTCTTAGATGAATACTTTAAATTCATTTTGTATGGCTAAAGTATCTGTGTTTAGTTTTATTATCAGACCTTCCAGTGAATATGCCATGTTTATTTTCTTAAGTACCGACTAATTTGTTCTTCTGGCAGTCAACTGAATTCTCAAAAGTTTTCTTCAACACAGCAAATTGGAGTAACTAAGGAAATTACTTTTTTTTTGAGCTGTAATACAGAATCGGAATTGTGTAGACATAGTAAGTCCTTGCTGAGTTTATTTCTGCTGGCTGACAAAAACACAGTTACTAAAAAATGGAAATCAAAGTCTAAACAAACTGTACTAGAAGTAGTGAATATGGTAACAGAGATAAAACCACTGGAAATGGGATTTTTAGAAAAGGGTAGGAACAAATTACATAGAAAAATGGGAATTGTGGGAACTAGAATTGGGGAGTCCACCTCTACAAAGAGGCCAGTCACAAGTGGAGTCCCTCAGGGATCAGTCCGTGGACCGCTCCTTTTTGGCATTTATTTCTCAGAAGTCAAGGCCAATGTCAGTGGTCTCTGGCCGACTAAATTTGCAGATGATTGCAAATTAGGAGCTGTCATTGAATATCACACTGACACAAATGTTCTCCAGGAGGGGCTGACACAAACAAATAACTGGTTTCAGAGCCATGGACTAAAACTAAATGCCAAGAAATGCATAATAATATCCTTTATAAAGTCATCCATCCCTGGTAACTATTATATTGACAACTCACCCCTTAGAGTTAACCCAGTAGTCAGGGACACACATAGATAGTAATCTAGCCTTTGATCATTACGTGTCTACGGTGGTGTGGAAATCATTCTGTGTTGCGCAACTTATAAACAAAGGCATGGCATCTAAGTCCAGGGAAGTTATTGTTTCACTGTATTCTGCATTCATTGGACCTATCATTGAGTACAATGCACCCTTTGGTATGTACCTAACCAGGCATATCCAACAACTGGAATGTTCACAGAGGTTCCTCACTAAAAGAATACAGGGAATAAGTAATATGTCCTATGCAGACCGCCTCAAGGGGAGATCTATGCCTGGCATACAGAGCATTGTCAGACCCCACTCTGATGGACCTCCTGAATATCCACAAAACAAACAGTAGCAGAATTACCCGTTCTAAAGACTTAAACCTTGCCTGTGATATAAATAGGACCTGCTGGAGAGATAGGTATGTATCCCAGAATCTACCCCATCTATGGAACAGGCTCCCCAACCATGTGAAGCAGAGTTCCTCCCTAACCCAATTCAAGAGCAACTTGGACCATTGGATGAGAAACCGGAAATTCATCCCTGGTTTGGCACCTATTTCTCTAATGCAAACAGATAACCTGTAAATGGTTCATCTCCCAGGGCCATGCTTACACTTATCAAGGGTATCAGAACTTGTCAAAGATTTGGGATGCATGGCTAGGCTTAAAAAGGCCCTTGTGGTTGTTAGCCTAGTAATCACCTATGTGTGCAGAATAAGTTTTGGAGAAGGGATGAGGTTTAAGTGAAGGCAGGAATTGAATGAGCTATGTAATTTTGATGGACAATAATTGTGTAGGAGATTATATGTGATGTATAATGTTTGCAGCTGAAAATATGTCAATATGGTTTGTTTTCATTTATATAAATGTATGATTGCCTATGTCATAAGTGATAATTGCATACAGATGTTTCTTGCTTAAAAAAATTTCCCCAGCACTACAGTTCCAAAGCATTGATTTGTTAACATACATCATTACTTATAGTCTAACTATCACAGCCATTTGTTATTGCTAAGAAAATCATAGCCTTGACTATATGTACCTTTGTTGACAATGGGATGGCTTTCCTCTTTAAAATCATATACAGATATATCATAGCTTTCATTCTAAGCAACATTTTAATTTCATAACTGCAATCACTACCTGAAAAGATATTTGAGACCAGGACTCTAGTGGTGTAGCTATAATATTTAAACAGCATCTAAACATCCAGATCTTAAAATCATCAGCTCCACAAATAGGCAATGAAGAAATAATATATACCAACCTCAAAATAAACCAAAACAAAACCATCAACATAATTGGATGCTACTTCCAACCTGGCCAAAACATCCCTTCACTAGAAAACCTCCGCAGCTGGTCTACCCACCATCTCCCCCAAGAAACTATAATTTTAGGTGATTTCAATATTGACTGGCAATCCTGTTCTGGCAACCATCCAACCCATCATGTAAACCTTCATGGCTTCACCCAACTAGTTCAGTCGCCAACCAGGATAAATAAAAACTTCAGCAAGCACACTACCCTGGATTGGATACTAGTCAGTAGGAGCCCCCAGTCTTATATAACAGGCTGCTTATCAGATAGCCTCAGTGATCACTCCCCAACATTCCTACTCAAAAAATACCTATACCAAGCTAAACCTGTCATCTACCATCAAATACGTAAAAAACTAAACTTTAACCCACTCACATTCCTCTCATCCCACAAAGACTGTAACTGGCATCCACTAAAGTACCTCAGTCTTGATGACGCAGTTGAATTTTTTAATACTACCTTCCTGAGCATCCTTAATTACCATGCCCCCATAAGACTTTCCAGAACCAAAGCACAACCCTCCCCATGGCTACAGAAAAGTAAGTCAGAAATGAAAAACAGGGATAAAGCCTGGGAGCACTGGCGCAAAACCAAAATCCCCTCAACTAGACAGAAATTCCTAGAACTACGAAATAGATTCAAAAAGCTAATAAAACAGGACAAATTCCAATACTACCAGTCTGCCCTTGACTCCTCCCAACACAGCCCCAAACAATTCTGGTCCTCCATAAACTCCATCCTCCACCCAGGTAAAGTCAGTACCCCTCCTCCTAACATCCTTGACAGTCAAACCACAAGATGCATGCACTTGAGGCTCTCCTCAGTATGGAGAAAATCGATGTCTGTGCAGTAACAGAAACCTGGTTCAGGGCTCCTGAGAGCACCCCAGCACTACCAGGTTATAACTCATACAATGCGTTTCGGCCCCAAAACTCGGACCGAAGCACAAAAGGTGGGGGAGTATCTATATTCATCAAAGATACCTACACCTCCAGGTTAGTGGCACTGCACGAAGCATCAGAAACCATCCATGTGCAACTAACAGTGGGCAAAACTGCCTTTCAGTTTGTAGCCTGCTACAGAACACCCTCCCTATTACAGGAACCCCACTTGGCATTCCTAAGAACACTGGAGAATATGAAGGTCTCTCCAAACACTATGTTATTGGGTGACTTCAACTACCCAAACATTGACTGGGAAAACTACTCAAGCCCAAACACCCTCGCCCAATGGTTCCTTGAATTTATAAACTCTAACGCAATGGAACAACTGGTCACCACTCCCACAAGAGGGAACAACATATTGGACCTGGTCATCACCAACATGGGGACTCAATGTTCCACACCAGAGGTAAACCCCTCATTGGTAAGATCAGACCATAAACAAATTTCCCTGGACATCCATATCCTGTCCCCACCCCCAGCCAAGGAAATCACTGTAAAGAATTTCTCAAGAGCCAACTTTGCACTTCTCAAGACTGAGGTGGAATCCTTCAAAGCCCCTGGGCCAGAGGATAATACAGCCCAATCTGCAGAATCCTTTACAAATGCATTCTATGAGCACCTGCAGGAATGCATGGATCGTGCTATCCCAAATAAAACCAAGACTCACTCCTCCAAAACAGGAGACCAGTCTGGTGGACCCTGGCCATAAATAAGCTATACAACAGAAGGAGGAAGCTACTACATGACAGAGCAAAATCCCAAAAAGGGAAGGCATCTCTGATCAGTATTAGCAAGAAACTTCGATCCCTCATAAAATCATCAAAGGCCAGTTTCAAAAGACAAATTGCCCTAGACACTAAAGATAATCACAAGGCCTTCTTTAGTTATGTCAGGAACATGGGCGGAAACACCCAGATATGCTCTGAATTGTTGCATAATGGTACAAAATATACCGAACCTACAGACATAGCCACCATCCTGGCAGACAGATTCAGTGCAAACCCCCCCCTTCCCCCCCAAAGGAGCAAATGCCTATCCCAACTGAATGTAACCTCCCTGACATCACAGATGCACAGGTGAAAGCTGCCCTCTCCAAAGCAAAAAAACACAGCATCTATGGGACCGGACAGTGTCACAGGCTGTGTCTTACACAAGCTCCAAGAAGAACTGAACCCTCACATTAAGTCACTGTTCAAACTTAGCCTTACTACAGGATATGTACCCAAAGAATGGCGTACAGCTACAGTGGTCCCACTCCACAAAGGTGGTGTAACAACGGACCCAGGAAACTATCGCCCCATAAGCCTGACTAATCTGGTCTGTAAAGGTATGGAGCGTATTATCATGGAACTCATAAACAAAGACATTGGGAGCCTCCAGACACTGGACCCTACCTAATTCGGCTTTGTTAAGGGCAGATCTTGCCTCTTAAACCTAGTTGATTTCTTTGAAACAGTTACCAAAGCCATAGATGAGGGCAAGGTAGTCCACACAGCCTACCAGCCTACCTGGACCTTGCAAAAGCCTTCGACACAATACCCCACTTGGGCATCATAAATAAGCTTACCAGCTTAAATATCAACCCCTATATCATAAGATGGGTTGCAAACTGGCTCAGAGATAGAACCTACATGGTCAGAATCACAGGTGCCATGTCCGAATCCAAACCAATTACAAGTGGCGTCCCACAGGGCTCAGTTCTGGGACCTCTCTTGTTCGGTATATACTTCTCTGAGGTTCAGGCTAACACCAGGGGATTATGGCTGACCAAGTTCGCAGATGACTGCAAACTGGGGGCCATAATCGAATCTCCAGCTGACACAAGCATCCTCCAAAAGGGTCTCACAGAGACGGATGCTTGGTGTCAGAGCCACGGCCTCAAGCTAAATGCTAAAAAGTGCATAGTCATCCCCTTTGGGAAAAACAAGGTGCCCACAAATTACCACATAGGTGGTAATCCATCAAGTACGGAAGAAGTAATTAGAGATTTGGGGACCAACGTAGATAGTAATCTCTCCTTTGATAATCACATTGCCAAAGTGGTTAAAAGACCTTCTATATAGCCCACCTTATCATGAAAGGGTTCGCATCTAGATCAAGAGAGGTCATTGTGTCCTTCTACTCGTCACTCATCAGGCCCATAATTGAATACAATGCCCCTTTTGGGATGTACCTTACCCGACACCTGCAGCAACTAGAGAGACCCCAAAAGTACCTCACCAAGAGGATCATGGGCTACAAACAGATGTCCTATGCAGCTCGACTAAAGAAACTCCAGCTCTACTCAGTTGCTTACCGCCTACTCAGAGGCGATCTATGCCTGACGTACAAAGCCATGTCAAACCCAGAATTAATGGACATGCTCCACCTCAAAAAATCCAAGTTCCTTAGAGCAACACGCTCCAGGGACCTAAACCTCAGCACAAAAATAAATAGGACATGCTGGAGGGACAGATTCATTTCCCAGAGGCTCCCCTCACTCTGAAATAGAATCCCAATTCATGTTAGACATAGCCACTCGCTAACCCTCTTCAAGCGAAATCTGGATGCGTGGATGGGAAATCGCAAATTCACCCCTGGGATCTCTTCTGTGTCCCTGCTAGACAGAGGCACAGTAAACTAATCTTAAAAGGGTACCTTCTGTGACCTACTTTACAGAGGCACAGTAGGCTAATCTAATAGGGAGGTGGAAGCCAAATACACTCTGGTTAGGCTTATAAATGCCCTAGGGCAGATAGCCTAGTATCTACCTATGAACCTATGAATCGCTCACTCCTCCGAAAATATTGCTATCTCATTCAACACACACTTCACACAAACCATACTATCACTAGCTAAACAACACAACCCCCCATCCCCTCCAACCCACACCTTCAACTAGTAATCTCCCCACTGCCTTCTCTTTTTATCCTGTACCTACCTCCAACATAAAATAACTCTTAACTAAACTTAAGCCCACCAAATTAGTAGCAGACAACCTCCCAAGTGAATACCTACAAATTGCAGCTGATGCTCTGGCCTACCCAGTATCCATCTTGATTAACCAATCTCTGTCAGAAAGTTACGTTCCCACACTGTGAAAAGTATCACATATAATTCCCCTCCACAAAGGCGGCCCCTCCACAGAACTAACCAATTACTGCCCCATAGCTATTCTCTCTCCACTCTCCAAAATACTAGAGAGATGCATACACTCTCAGGTCTCAGACTACCTCCTTACTAACAACCTCCTTTCCAATACTCAGCATGGTTTTTGACCAAACCATAGCACCACCACTGCCTTACTCTCCTTTACTAACACTATCCTTCAGCATATAACAATGGTTATCTCTCCTCTGCTACTTTCCTAGACCTATCTAAAGCATTTGACGTGGTCGCACACAAACAACTCATTTCTGTCCTCAATAACCTATCTTTCTCTCAATCAGTCATCAACTGGTTTCAGAGTTACCTGTCTGACCACCAACAATCCGTTGTATGGCAGAATGACATATCTCTCCAACTACCTGTCTCCATAGGGGTTCCCCAAGGATCCATCCTTGGACCCCTACTCTTCTCTGTTTTCACCAATAATCTAGCCTCTGCCACCAAACATGGTACACTCATACAATACGCAGATGACTCAACCATCATCTGCTCAGCCCAGTCCCTACCCAAACTGCAAAAAGTCACACAGGAAGCCTTTTCCTCTGTTGAAACTTGGTTATCCGATGCCCAATTAATACTCAAGCCAAACAAAACTAAACTACTCATCTTCCAACCCACCAAACATACTCAAAACAACTCTCAGTTTAACATCACAGCAAAAGACAACACCACTATATACCCAACTGAACACACCAAATTGCTAGGAGTGGAAATAGACAATAAACTAAAATTTGACATTCACATATCCATGACCATAAAAATAGTCCACAAAAAAACTAGGAGCGTTATACAGAAATAAGCAACTTCTCACCAAAGTAGCAAAGATTTCATTAACAAATTCCCACCTTATCTCCACCCCACTTTATGCCTTTCCAATATATACCAACCTAAGGCAATGCGATCTAAACAAGCTAGAGACCTGCTACAACAAAATCGTCAAACTCGCCACAGGGGCATCCTACCGTAGTCACTACTGTCTCTCACTTGCTGAACTGGGCTGGCTTGAACTCCCTCACCTCCTTCAATGGTATCAACTCTCACTCACCCACAAACTAGTAAACCATTCACTAAATGTCCCATCCCTCCAGAATCTACTCCAACCCTATCACACCACCAGATGACTAAGATCCAGCAACAAAAATCACTTGCAGATCACTAAAGCCAATAACTCTGCTGGTGAAGCACTATTCTCTTGTGCCATAGCCAAATTATGGAACTCCCTCCCACCCACAATTACCTCCGTACCATCATGCACCCACTTCAAAACTTTACTAAAAGGGCACCTAAAAACATGCTGGCTATGCCCTTGCAACTCCCACTCTAATATCACCCACCCCATCCAACCACTACATTTCTTTCCACCCCACTAACTACCTTGATTATAGCAAGCTCAGATGCTCATAAGCCTAGTACTTCTTATACAGCAGGAACTTCTTATTGTAACATTTGTTAATGTCTGTTATGTACTTCGCAGATAAAGATTCTAGTTGTCTACTGATGTACTATGTTCTTCATCTGTAAATATGTTTGTAATTAATTGCTGTTAATCAAATTGTTAATCACTATGTAATCCAATGTAACTACTGTCTGTTTATTTTAACTGTGGAGCTTTTCTCCCTGGGCCTCCGCTGAAAATGAACATACGTCCAGTCAGACACTCCCGGTCAACAAATGTAAATAAATAAAAATTGTCACTACCTCTACTTACTCCCCAGCTATTTTCATAAAACTGGCAAGGTAAGATCATATAATTTTATTTTGCTTTAAGTTGTGCAACTAGCAAGCTTTTATAGGTTCATAGTTTCATAGATTAGTACTAGACTAATTGCTTTTGTGGGCCATTTTAAACCTAGCAATTTACCTAATGTGAGAATCAAACCCTGCACCTTGTGTTTGTATGTTACGCACCTTAAGCATAATGCTAACCTCCCACCCCAATGCTTTCTACTTTCACCTCAAAGCACACTGCAAATCTTCCTCACTTTCAGCCATCAGTGGTGGCTTCTGTACAACTGAGGTTGTTTATATTTATCTCAACAATTTTGATTCTAGGATCTGATTTGTCTAACCCAGCATTTTGTATGATATAGGTTCATAGGTGTCTGCTAGGCTAATGGCCCTGGGGCCTTTACAAGCTTAGCCATAGGATTACCCTGGCATAGTGCCACCCGAATATAGTTCCCAGTGCCTCTGTCGAGTAGACCCACTGGAGTTATCCCTGAGGTGAAGTTTCTGTTTCCCATCCACTCATCAAGATTTCTCTTGAAGAGGGTGAGCGAGGTGCTCTGCTTGACATGTATGGGAAGTCTGTTCCATAGCATGGGCAGTCTCTGGGTTATGAACCTGTTCCTCCAGCATGTTCTGTTAATTGTGGTAATGAGGTTGAGGTCTCTGAAGTGTGTGGTGTGGAGGGATTGGGATTTCTTTAGATGTAGAATTTCTAACACAGCTGGGTCAGACATGGCTTTGTAAGTCAAGCAGAGATTGCCACTATGTAAGTGATATGAGACAGAGAATAGTTGGAGTTTTTTGAGTCTGTCCATATAGGACAATTGTTTAAGGCCTAGGATCCTCTTTGTGAGGTACTTTTGCAGCCTCTCCAGTTGTTGCAGTTGTCTAGTGAGGTACATGCCAAATAGGGCATTGTACTCGATGTTTGGCCTAATGAGGGAAGAGTAGAGGGAGACAATGACCTCTTTCTTCCTGGATGCAAAACCCTTAGTAATGAGATGTGCCACATAGAAGGACTTTCTGACCACAGTGGCAATGTGGTGATCCAAAGAGAGGTTGCTGTTAACCTGTGTTCCCAGATCTCTTATAATGCCTCCTGTGTTCAGTGGACTACCATCAATGTGGTAATTCATGGGAACTGGGTTTTGCCCAAAGGGGATGAAGACACATTTTTTGGCATTGAGCTTAAGGCCATGGTTCTGACACCAATCGTTGGTCTCAGTGAGGCCATTCTGTAGGATGCCAACATCACTTGGGGAGTTAATAATAGCTCCCAACTTGCAATCATCTGCGAACTTTGCCAGTCAGAGTACCTTCGTGTTGGTCTGGACTTCAGAAAAGTAGATACCAAACAGGAGAGGACCCAAGACCGAACCCTGTGGGAGTCCACTCGTGACTAGTCGGCAGTCTTAACTTGGAGTCAGCTACTTTCACACTGTGGGTTCTATCTGTGAGCCAGTTTGCAACCCACCTAGTGATATAGGGGTTGATGTCAAGCTTAGTGAGTTTTTCTATGATTCCTGAGTAGGGAATGGTATCAAAAGCCTTGGCCAGATCAAGGTAGGCTGTATGAACCACCTTGCCTTCATCCACAGCTCTGGTGACTGACTCAAAGAAGTCGATCAAGTTGAGCAGGCATGATCTACCCTTCATAAAACCAAACCATGTGGGATCCAGAGTTTGGAGATTCCCTATATCCTTGTTTATTAGGTCCATGATGATGTGTTCCACAGCTTTGCATATCAGACTCATCAGGCTAATGGGGCGATAGTTTCCAGGGTCTCTAGTCACTCCTTCTTTGTGGAGAGGGATTACTGTAGCAGTGTGCTGTTTGGTAGGGACAAAGCCTGAGGTGAGGCTGTGATTGAACAGGGTACACAGGTGAGGTGCCAATTCACTCTGTAGTTCATGTAGAACACAACCAGGGATAATGTCAGGTCCCACAGAAGCTGTATTCTTGGCCTTGGACAGTGCAGTTTTAACCTGTGCAGCAGTAATACTGGGTGCTTGGCAATCTACTGGTATTGTGATTGGTCCTTTGGGGGGAGGGGTAAAGTTGGCACTGAATCTGTCGGCCAGTATACTGGCAATATCTGTTGGCTCGGTATAGGAGGTACCATTCTGCAGTAGCTCACAGCAAATCTGGTTATTGCCGTGGTGATTCTTTACATAACTATAGAAGGCCTTGTGGTTGTCTTTACTATCTGCTGCAACTCTATTTTCATAGCTAGCTTTAGAGGATTTTATGAGGTATCTCAACTTTTTTTTGAGGCTGATAAGGGAGTGTTTCCTAGTCTTGGGACTTCACCTTATTCCGCATCTGTTTCCTTCCTCTGTTGTAGAGTTTTTTTATGGCAGGAGACCACCAGATTGGCTTCCTTTTTTGGAGGAGAGTGTCTTGGTTCTACTGGGTATGGCAAGATCCATGTATTTGTGTAGGTGTTCGTACAGTGCATTGGTGTATGATTCTGTGGTCACGCAACTATTCTCCATTTGCATGGGTGCCGTGAAGTTAGCCACTTCTGTTTTTAGGAGCCCAAAGTTAGCTCTAGAGAAGTTTTTCATGGTGATTACCTTTGCGGGAGGGTGGAAGGGATGTGGATTCCCAAGGAGATTAGTTTGTGGTCAGATCTAACCAGGGAGGAGCTGACTATTGGTGTAGAGCAACGGTCGCCCATGTTAGTAATGACCACGTCAAGGATGTTGCTACCTCTAGTGGTGGTAAGAATGAGCTGGTCCAGGGCATTGGAATTAATGAACTCCAGAAAACATTGGGCAAGTGTATTGGTACATGAGTAGTTTACCCAGTTAATGGAGGGATAGTTGAAGTCGCCTAGTAAGAGTGTGTTAGGTTGGACCCTAATATTCTCCAGGGTGCTTAGGAATGTGGAGTGCGAGTCTTGGAACATGGTTGGGGATGTATAGCAGGCTATGACCTGAATCACTGTCTTACCCAATATTAGCTGCACCTGAAGTATCTCTGATACGTTATGTTGGGCTACCAGCCTGGAGGTGTGTGCATCCTTTATGAATATGGAAACACCACTGCCTTTGGAGCTTCAGTCCAAGTTCTGGGTCCAAAAGGTGTGGAATGAGTTATAGCCTGGTAGTGCAGGGGTGCTTTCTGCTGCCTTGAACCAGGTCTTTGTTACAGCACAAATGTCAATGTTCTCCATTTTAAGGAGTGCTTCGAGTGAGTGCATTTTGAGATTTAGACTTCTAGCGTTGAGCAGTATGACCCTCAGATTGCATTTGTTTGTAGCTGTTATGGTGGTAATTTGGTCTTTGGAACACCTCCTAAAAAAGGCACTATAGGGGTGGCAAGAGCCTTGGCCGGTTTCCGGAAGCCCAGGGGTGACAGATGCAGGCCATCTCTGGCAAAGCATTGATGTCTGTCAATCATGTCATCCCAGGCAGACAGATACTGGATCCCTTTAGAATTACACCAGAAACTTAGCCAAGTGTTGAAATCAATCATTTTCTTCTTGTACTGTGGTATCATTCTGGGTGATGGTAGGATGCTGCTCAGGGCTAGGGTCATACCTGCCTGGATTACATAATCCGAGAGCTCCTCCATGTCTCTTTTCATGTAGTCCAGGGAGGTACATCTCAGGTCATTCACACCCACATGTACAATGACAGAGTCATATTTGTACCTGTTGTTGAGGGACCTGAGTGCATGCATTATGTGGTGGATCCTGGCACTTGACAGGCAGCTGACTGTTACTTTCTCCTTATTCAATTTAGTGAGTGAGACATCAGTGTGCCTCACTATCGAGTCACCTATGACTAGTATGTTGGGCATGCTGTTTTACCTTAGGGGCTTTGGTTGAGTGGCACACTGTTTAGGGGAGTTATGTGTCTCGTGATTAGTGTTGTGTTGTGGTGGTCAAGTGCGTTTCTGCCGTGGAGGTCTCTGCTGCTTGGGTAGATTTTTGTTGAGAGCGTCCACGAAGGTGGGTGTGTGGTTTGTGTTTTTATGTGAAGGCAGTGCTGATATGTGTTCTGGAGGGCTATGTGCTCCATGTGTTGTGGTGAAAGTGTTGACCTTTTCCTCTTGACCAGCTATTCTGGTCTTGGCTGGAGAGTGCAAGGCTTCCAATTTGGATATATAAGTGCAACTCTCGCAAGTCTGAGTGTTGGAAAGTAAGAGGAGAGGGTTGTTGGTGTACATGATTGCCTCAGGATGCCCAAGTTCACCAGGTTAATAGGAGAAAGCACAGGAAATTGACCTTTAGACATGCCTGGAGGGGTGGGCATTGATAATAAGTACTGGATCTGTTTCCTTGTAGAACGTTTAGTGCTGGTAGCACTTTTGCATGCTACAATAATTGCTACAAGAAGTCTGGTGAAGTGCTAGACTGATAAGCTAGTATAAGTGCAGGAGAGGAGAGAACTAGTAGAGCTAAAGGAAAAATTGAAGAGCAGATTCTGGCACCACTCAGAAGCTTACAAACAGTCCTGGATACAACAAGTCTGTATCTGGACTAGACTAGTTACAGGAAAGGTGGGAACAAGTGCAAATGTGGGCTGTTAAACCAGAAAGTTGAGAGAGATGGAAAAACTATCCAAACAGCCAATAAAGTACAATCTCTGGGCCAAGAATCACTCCTCTTGTGGTAGATAGGCTACCTAATGTTTACCACTCCCACTGATAAGCTAGAAGGCTTCCCGCCAACACAGAAAGGCTTGGGAGGGCTCAGAAGTTTACAAACAGTCTTGGACACAGCAAATCTGTATCTGGACTAGACTAGTTACAGGAAAGGGGGGAAACAAGCGCAAACTCTATAAATTAACTAAGGAGGGCTACAGTATACAGTCTTCTTGTTGTTGTCCTTTTCTAATTGAACCAGTCAGTTGTTCCATACTTGGTTCTAATTGGTGCTTCTTGTTCTAAATACAGATCCCTCAGGAAGCAAATAAGGTGACTTGGTATCGCAAATTTTTTAAGAACATGCCTTAGCTTGTTATGGTCAATGCAGATGAAGGCTTTAGTGTAGTCAATAAAACAGAAGTATTTTTTTTTTCTGGAACTCCTTTGCTTCTGTATTTTTTAGTGGATGTTTGCAGTTTTGTGTCTGGTACCTCTTCTGCTGTTTATACATCTGGCAATTTTCAGTCCATATATTGCTGGAGTCCTTGTTTGCAGGATCTTGAGCATTATCTTGCTAGCATGTAAAACGAGTGCAGTTGTTTCATAATATAAACACTCTTTAGCATTCACCATTTGGGACTGAAATTTAAAATGACTTTTTCCCACTCTATTGGCCACTGTTGTGCATACAAATCTTCTAGCAAATTCCAAGTGACACAATAATATCGCACTTTTGCAGAATTTTAAACAGATCAGTTGGTATTCCATCACTTCCTGCAGCCTTGTTATTGACAAGGCTTTCTAAGATCCGATTATCTTCACTCTTCATAATGTCTGTTTCTAGCTCAGTTAAATCTAATGTAACTTTAGGGTAGTGATTACATAATTCTACATGCATTGTGTTAACTCATTGTATTATCTTGTTACTACCTTCTCTGTTTTATGTTTGTATCCCAGGTTGGCTTAAAAACTGTCCATGAGGATGAGTGCTCTACCCTGGTAACAAATTCAGATAAGTAAAAAAATAAAAACATGCATACCATTGTATGCATTAGTCTGGATGTTCTTACTACCTCTTCTTAATATTTTTTTACCTCTGCTGCTCCCTTCCTTCCTTGTCTTTTATCATGCCCATTTTTATCTGGAAGTTTTCCTTAATATCAGCGGTCTTCTTGAGAGAGCTCTTGTCTTTCCCATTTATTATCTTCTTCCATACATACATACATACAGATATTTCAGGCATGGGCCTTAATGCCCTTCTACCCTGCCAGTATACCACAACACTTGTTCCAATAATAAGTGTCCAGGCTGTTCTTAAAAATATCTAAACTAGTACTTGCTTTAATGTAATTTGGTAGTCTGTTCCATGCATCAGATACTCTGTCAGAGAACCAATTAGTACACTTCTCATTCCTATAGAACCTTCTACATAGGTTGTCTGATGATTCTCTAGTACTTTTTGATAACCCCAAACATTCCCAGAGGTAGTTGTCCCTAAATGCCCTATATACCTGAATAAGGTCTCTTCTTAGATATATATATATGTGACACTGTACAAGTTCAGATATTTTAGTCTTTCATAGTAGCTTACATTTTCACATCTATGGATGCCCTTTGTATATTTCCACTGTACTCTTTCCAGTTTATTCATGCTTGTTTTCTTATAAGGTTTCCATATTGTTATTCCATATTCAAGTTTGGGTCTAATGTAATTAACAAACAATGACTTCATCATTTCTGATTTCCTAGACTTTATTAATCTTTTTATACAACATATAGTTCTATAACTATCATTAACCAATTGGTTGATATGTTTAGACAAACTCAAAGCTGGCTCTAAACATATACCCTGGTCCTTAAATGAATCTACAGTTTCAATCACTGGGTGCTGTAATAAATATTCACCTTTCAATTTATGTCTGTCAAATCTCATATGCTTAGTTTTTGATGTATTTATCAACATATTATGCTCCTGCACCCAAATGGCCAATTTAGTCACGTTATGTATAGCATATGTAGTCAGTTTACCCAATTTCAGGTCACCTGCATATAGACTGTAGAACACCTCATATGAAAAAGTTAAGTCCGAAGCATACAATATAAACAAGTAAGAGCCTAGGACAGAGCTCTGTGGGACACCCTGACTGTTACCACGAATTTCACCTGTCCAATTACTGTTTGGTACTTGCCATGTCATATTTGCAAGCCATGCAGCTATCCATCTTATCAAGATTACATTGATACCTAGTTGTTCTAATTTATTGATCAGTGTTTTGTGTATGTGATTCTTAGCACTGCTCATGTAAATATACATCTATCGCTCCTCTTGCTGTTCTCTGAAACTTTCAATTCAGTTTGGCATATTCTTCCCATCTCCTTTCCTCCACCAGTTCTAATGCCCCCACAGACAACCAGTTTGCCTTCTTGCTCTACTTTCTGTTTTTAATATTTTTGTTACCACCTTCTGGATAGGATCGCACACTTCTGTCCAAAGTTCTTTATTTGCCCTATCTAGTAGGTCTTATCCCTTAAATCTATTTTCATCTCCACTACATATTAATTTGGAATATTGTTGAGCCTGTGTCTAGTTTGGCCAGAGACTTTTCTTGTTTTCTTTCATCTTAAACTTTGTGTTAAGAAGCTGATGGTCTGTTCCATAGTCAGCTCCAGGTATTGTTTTGCATGCCTGTGTAGAGTTCTTCCATATGTGACTAGATTTTGGTATTGGTTTATCTGGTGATATCCATAAACCATTCTTAGACTGTTGAAAAGGTTTATTTGCTATGACCTCTGAATTATCTTGTTAGATAATATATTTCCTGTTCCATTTCACACACTAAGGTCAAACTTACCAGTTAATCCAATTATAATGTAATTACCAACTTTAGTGCTCCAATCATGTCAAGTTCCTCCTCTTTGGCATCTGCAGTTGGAGCATAAACTTTTATTAGTATAATGTTGAATGGTTTCCCATGAAGCTTGATTGAGATCATATGTAATCTTTGTATTGTAACCCAGTATTGCTTTTGACACCATATCATTAATTAGGTGGGTTGGTTCATTTTTATTCCAGAGATATTGTCTACAGTAAAGGCATATCACCTTTTTATGCAACAAACTGATACTGGACCTACATTACTCAAGGCAGCAGTTGCATTGCTCCTGTAAGAATGCAAATTATTTGTCTGAGTTGGGAGGCACTCCTTGATGGTCACAATGGGCTTGCATTTTCCCATGTCTGATATACCAGATTCGACACAGACTGATTTTGGTGTCTTTGACTTTGCAGGTTCTTGATGATGCTTTCAAGCTTGCATCCTACTATTTAGGACTTTTTTTTCCAAAGGATTTGGTCATAGTTAGTTGTAAGACATACAGTCCAAGAAACCACTGAGGAGCCTAACCCAATTTCCTAGCTTTCCAGAGCACTATCTGGTTCAGTGACTTGCTTAGAGTCACAAGTAGGTAAATGGAGGTTTAGGGAATCAAACCTTGGACTACAGGAAGCAGCCCACAGGACTCAAACCTAAATTGCTATTCTCATGAGTCCAGTATACAGCCACTACACCATTGTGGTACTTGTGCCCTTTTATTTTCAGAATTGTCCAATCTGCTCTTAGGACTGGTTTGTTTCCACTGACTTTAAAGGAGGCTTTGATTGCACCAATATTCAAGAATTCTACTGTTGTTCATAGAATTATAAGTTTGTAACTTAGTACCAGGCTAACTGCCCTTGTGGGTCAATCCAAGCCCAGCCAATTACTCCATGTGAGAATCAAACCCTGCATCTTGCACTTAACCACTATGCCAACCTCCCCCTTGTAGACATATTTATTTTCTTTAACTATATATATATATATATATATGTATTCTGTTCTGTTTGTATACTGTGGTGGTGGTGCTGCGGTAGCGTTGTCGCCTCACAGTTAGACATTGCCCGTTCGATTCTCAGTTAGAGCGTCTTCTGTGTGGCGACATGCGTGAATGGGCGTTCCTTCGTTGAAGGTTGTGCGTTAGGCCTGGCAAGCCAGCACGTAAAACTCTACTGCCAATCATTAGCGGACCGGAGTTCCGCTGTGGCAACCCCTAACCGGGAAAAGCCGAAAGACACAAACAAACAAACTATGTCTTGTACTATTACTATATTCCTATGTTTTATATTTTAGCTATAATCTTAGTGTAGAATGTCAAATAGAATATTTATATCTACCATTATTTATTTTGTACTCTTTAATCTAGTACTACTGTTAGAACAGTCCTATTTTTTCCTTAAATGTTATGTCTAATAGTATTTGAACAAATGTCTGAAAAATCTTCCCTTTTAAGATTCAAACTTTCCATAATAAATTGCTCTGAGATATAAAGTTTTGCTATCATTAAAAAGAGACAATAACAGGGAAACACAATCCTAAATTTTTTATCAGAAATGTCTTTCTATAGTCTAGTATATAAGCTATCCTTTTGGTATACTGCAAGCATTCAGAACTATTTAATAACTGTCAGTGGTTTAGAATGCAATTCACTGTCTTTTGTTTATTATCTAATTTGTATTCTTTGACATCTTAGCATATGATTCAAAATATTATGATTATTTACTTTTAGACAGGAAAAAGTAACGTGGACAGTTTTTAGAATTTTCAGAACTCCTGCAGCATCACAAAAATGCTCATGATTCTAAGTCATTTCCAGCTGTTTTTATGATAAGGGCTTGAAAATAAACAGTCTGTCAGTTACAATTCACATAAAAACCTTTGCAAGTGAATCCAAGCCATTTCAATATTATATATCAATTCCTCTAACTAACCCCTCCATACTACTTACATTTTTTTTCAAAGTATTTTAACCACTAAAAGCATGTCTTTCCTGGGTGCTATTGCATGTCATATTTACTATCAGTAGTACATTACTGGGCCATTTTAAGAACCCAGAATGTAACTTAACATGCCTCTTTAGTGTCTTTGTTGCATCTTGTCTTATATTTAACAGTACATTGCTAAACTATGCCTATCAGAAAGTGTGCCATCTTACATAAATTTCATCATCATAATGATTAGCTGTTAATAAAATGAATAGTTTAACCTTTTAAACTTTAAGTGAGAATAAGTGGCTTTAATTTCATATATAGCTAAAAGAATCAAACTGTAGCATTTTAAAAAGGGAACCATTTGAAGTAGGGGAAAGAAAGAAATACATGATTTACCTTGTAAAAAGTAATATTCAGCACCACTTCATAAGTATTCAAGCACTTCTTTAAATTCATAATAATTCATAACCATGAACACAATGATTTTCATTAGTGCTGCAGTTTTTACTGTTTTTGTCTTTTATTAACCAACCATCTCTTGTGGCATTTATCTTCAAAGAAGCTGATAGATTCTTGTCCATTTCTTCTGTTTTTTTTTTTAAGATTTATTTTTCTGTATAAAGTCTATTGCATCTTCCAAGGTGTTAAAAATCTTTTTTCCTTCTGGAAGGTGAATTCTTATTTTTGCTGGAAACAAGCTTTGTGCTTTAATATTGTTCTTCTTTAAGCTTTTAACAAGTGGCACAGATGCTTTTCTCTTTGACATCACTAATACTGAATAGTCATTGTCAAATCTTATAGTATTTTCTTTAATTTTACTGGATAATTACTCCATGCAGCTTTTATGACTAAACCCTTATCTTGACTAGAGAAAAATTTTACGATCACTGACCCTGGTGAAGGTGTTTTTTTCTTTTTTAAGATACGTTGGAAAGTAATCTATGTGCCCTTTTGATGCAAAAGGAAAAAAGCTTCAGTCAATTTCAAAGTTTTAGGCAGACAGGTAATAAGGAACTGAATCTTGCTGTCTTCCTCTTCTTTTTCAGGAATCCCATAAATCATGATGTTATTCTTTCTACATCTGTTCTCCAAGTCTTCTATTTTTTCCCAGAATAAGTTGTTTTGTTTCAGAAGAAATTCAGTATTATTCTCGTTTTCAAGTAATCTTCTATCAAAATCAGACATTGCCTCTTCTATACTCGAGATTTGTGATGATTGTTGATTAACAGATTCACTCACCACTTCATCTTGCTTTTGCATTCCTCTCTAAAATTGTCCATTTTGCTTTTCTAATTTATCTTTCTTGACAGATAACTTATTGATGTTACTTAGTATACCCTGTATGTCTTTTATTCATTGTACTTTCCTGCACACTGGGTTTTGAGTGGCTCATTCTGAGATAATTAGTTCTTTCTAGTTTTCTTGACAGGAAAAAGCAATTAAAAGAGTTTCAAACTTGTTATTTTTTGTAGTAAATCTTTCGGCAGATGTTCATCTATAAATCCAACATGTTTTGAAACTTTGTTTTTGAGTTTTTAGTAAAAATTCTGTCAAAGGTGTGAAAATGAAGCAAAGTTAAAAAACAGTGTTGTTAACTGCTCACCAACTTGGCTGCACCCCTTATATTATTTATCTTGGTCCTGCACTAAAACTGCATACCTAAGTTAGTCACATACATGTAAAGGAGGGAAATCTACTAAGGGAGCTAATGTCATATGCACTGTATACTCAAGCATGCTGCCTAGTCAGTGGAGAAGACATTGTGAGGCAAAAAAAGTTATCAAATAAAGTTTAGTTCTGTGACCCTATGAATATAACACTTATGGTTTCAAAAAAATGTATATAAAATGAGCACAGATTAAAAATGGTCTAAATAAATTATAAATGCTATATTACTTATAAATTAAGCCAACAGAGAAACCTTTTTAAATAAATTATACAATAACAAAAATTAAAAACTCTGTACACTACAAAATATAAATAATTCATAATTACCTGTTAAGTCATATTACTGGACTGTCAAGTGCTAAATAGCATAGCTATCAGATGCAGGCTTATACTCAAACTATCAATATGTAACACACTAGCACCCTAGTCATGAAATAAAATAGATGATATCATGCTGGTTTGCAAAGTTGTACTGCGTACCACAATTTTTGCAATGTAGCTAATTAATCAATTTGTCAGATAGTCACTGAAAACAAGTTTTTTTTCTTTACCCCATGGTAGAGTTAATTTTATTAAAGGTAGGGGTAGAGAAAAAGCACCCTATTGCCTGTAGTAGTGAAGGCTTTTTCCCAATGAAAAATGCTGTTTACAAATTTTGATTTTTTTTTTTCACAAGTACCTGCAATAATTCTAGTTTTGATAAATAAGAAGGGTGATAAAAATGCATACAAGAAACACATCTCAGTACGATATTACTAATATATAACTTGAAGAAATATTTTAGTTTTGACCCTAGCAAACACATAAAAATACATCATGCTATAAAAATATCAAGTCAGTGGAAAAAATGAATGGCAGCACCTTACTGCTCCACACATAGCACATACAAAACTGGTAAGAAAAAAAATACAATATCCATCTACCTACATCTACCTACAAAAACGGTGATATTCATATTAATTGTCCTAAAACACTCCATAATTAAATTAGTAAAAGTTATACAAATATAATTTATACTAATTATATTATACAGTATAACTTATTCTGTACTACTCAATTTATTTATGATATCTGTCTACGGCAAAAGATATCTAAGACATGAAAAACACTAACACTACATCTCACAAGCACTGTGCAGTGTTCTTTTTTTATGCAAGAAACATCTTTATTAAATTGTCACATATAACATAGGCAATCTTACATTCATATAAATGAAAACAAACCATCCTGACACAATTTTAGTTGCAAACATTATGCATTACAAACCACACTGACACACTTGTAGCTGCCAACATTATACATCACTTATCATCTATCCAGATTGTGCAATGTTCTTTTTATTCTGTCTTGCTTGATTTAAAACTGGGATTGATAGTGCTTGTTTAATGTGCTTCTGTATGTTAGGAAGGCTTGTGGTACCCTTATATCCTCTTTAATTATTAAGTTCCTTGTTTCACCTCTAAGTTGTCATTTTCACATAACTGCATTGTTCAGATCAGCTGATACCCTTAGCAAACTGAAATGGCATTAGCATATTTGCTTTCCAAAAGAAAATTGATCTGTAGTAAAAGAAAGCACTGTGGCATTTATATATATATATGGTGTTGTATATCATGAGATGCAAAGTAACAAGCAGTATTGAGCTAAAAATACCCTTAACCTTCTCACTGCAAGCTTGAATAATAGTTGTGCCAGAGAAGTTGTAATTTTTCTTTTCTTTTCAGCAATGATATGGGGATGTATTTCAAGCAGCAGCTGTGATCTGAAAATAATAGAAATCTCACCTCAAAAATCTGAATATCAAAAGCTCACTGAAGTGTTTTGTACACTTCCAGAATTCCTTGAAGCAAACAAGTATGTGTTAGTGCTGAATGTTGATAGGTTTACAGGTAGTAACTAGACATGCAGTACAGGAGGTCATCAAGGAACCTAGCCCAATTTTGCAATTGCCCAGAGTTCTTCCTGGCATAGCTCTCAAACTCTTAGCACAAAAACTCTGAACAAAGCCAAAAATAATGGGGAACAAAGGCTGAAAACTGAGGACAGATTTTAAACATTGCCCTTATCAACTCAGAAAGTTGCTGGAATTTATTTATGGTAACTGGAGGGGGGAGAGACAAGTAATGGAACACCAGAATGTCTGCAGGGGGACTGGTCCATTCACCTGCCTAGGTCCCCATTTGACCATGTTCTGCCTCTCTACAAACATACATAACATTTTGCATCCCCACCCCATATCTCTAATATACTAACACTGAGATTATGCAATCCTCGAGAAAGGTAAGATGAAACTTCCCTATCCTCACATTTCTATGTGACTAGGATTCATTGAAAGTACTCATTGAATTCTGTTTCATGAATGCCAGACTGATTAAACCATGCCTCTCCTTCAGCTATATGTAATATATAACTCCTCTATGCTTTTGTCAGTAGTCAGGGTCATTTTGGAAAAGGTTCCATTTTGGATCAGTATATCCAACTGGCTAATAAATAAATACATTAACTAAGTAAAAAAGTAGAACTCTAAATGCACCAGTCATTCTAAACCAAAAATATGGAGAAGAAACCAAAAAAGGGTTGAAACACGTAGAAAACAAGTAGAAAGCAATTCTTAATAAGCAACAAGAAAATATAGGAAAATGCAAGGCACTTTGACTTATAGAACCAAATTGTTCAAATCATTTCATTGGGATATGTAATAACATCAGGGATTGTTCCTTATATAGTGTCACAAAATTGCTTCTGTTTTAAGGTTTTGGTCCACATGTCACACTATTTTATAGACAACATCAAATCCAAAATGATTAAAAATATACAGTGAGATATCATGAAACATAGTCATACCGATGGCTAGTTCCATGGGTGCAGAGGTTGTAGCTCTGACTATAAAATGGATTATTATTAAGATGAGATATGAAACAACTAAAACATCTAAAAAAAAAAAAAAAAATCACCTTCCCAAATAATTACAATAAAAATTGTTGAAGAAAAACACTTTATACACACACACACACACACACACACACACACACACACACACACACACACACACATGTATGTGTGTGTGTGTGTATATATATATATATATATATATATATATATATATATATATATATATATATACATTATATGATTCTAGGACTATTGCACAAAGCTGCAATAGTCGAACCCAACATCACCGAACACATTTTAATGAAAGCGCTTTTACCAAAAAAGCACTTTCATTAAAATGTGTCAAAAAAAAAAAAAAGAAAAAAGTGTTTATTCAGGGGGGGCTATGCCCCCCTGCACCCCCATGTGGGGGGCTCTGCCCCCCACATCCCCCACTTTAATATTCTCACTCTGAAACAGTACTACAGTGGGGAAAAGAGAATCTTCCCTTATCTGCACTGTAGTATGACCTCCACAACAGCATACTTATGCAAAAATGCTGCTTCGGTGAGCAGCATTTTCGCATAAGTATGTTCGGCCATGAGTGATTCGGGAAAAAGTCCATTGGGCATTAGTACGGAACCCACATATATATATGGGTCCACTTTGTAATTTCAAAATACTGAAATCTCGAATTTCAGTATTTCGAACTTACAAAGCCGAATAGTCACATTTCTGAAACCGGCAGAAGTGCGAAATTCAAAATACCGAAGTATGGATATTTCAAATTTCTGCTTCCGGTGGTACGGAATGTGGATGTTTGGGTTTAATTTTGGTAAGTTTGTGTGTGTAAGTGAGTGTTTGAGGGACTGTAAGATGTGTGTGTGTGTGTGAGTTTCATTTGTGTTACTGTTTGTGCGATCTCGGAGTTAGAATATATAAGTAGGGGGTGTGCGGGGGGCACAGCGGGGCTTGCCCCCCTGCTTATAATGTAGTTTACATTAGTTTGATTGTGGGGGGAAGTTTTGTGTATGTTTATATGTGTACTGTATGTGCAGCGTGAGTACGGGATTTTGAATTTTGCGGTTGTGTGTTTTCGCGTTTGTGAGTTGTGGCTGGGTTTTCAGCTTTGTGGTTTCAGAATACTGAAATTTGAGATTTCAGTATTTCGAAATTACAAAGTGGACTTTATATATATATATATATATATATATATATATATATATATATATTTTTTTTTTTTTTGCAGGGAGATACCTCATATGCTTTATGATAAAGGGACTATGCTCCCTCACCCTTTGACTCTATGTAAGCTAACAGTACACAAATCTCACCTTTTCTCTTTCCTTTAACTACTGTAACCTAAAAGCACAGCACAGCATCTCTAACAAATTGAGCTCTGATATTCTAAAATCCTGAAAACATCAAAATATGATAATTTAAGTATGTTTTGTGACACAGTAACATGCCACCATGCAGCCAGCTGTAGTGCTTACCTAAAACACTCGGGACTTAGGTTCAAGTAGCAGGCTGTACACTTGAGAAGTTGGCCAGGTGAGGAAGATCCAAATAGCTATAGCTGTCTCTCCTATTTCAAATATGAGGATTTGAGACCAGAAATGTAGTATAAAGTTTTTGAAACTATACACCAACTTTCAGAATGTAGTCCCTTTAGCCCCTTCACCTTCCCACCTCAGACAGTGTATCTTTCTGGAGGGTGTGCATATTCACTACTGCAAAAAAACAAAAAACAAAAAGAAATGAAATGTCAGATTTAAAAAATGCATTAAGCCAACCTACCGCTATCAGAAAAAGCTGTTTATCATTATCTTTTAATTCTCTCTCTTTCTTTTCCACTCCACTACAGCTTTCAGGATGCAAACCATAGTCAGTACAGACCTGTTTGCAGCACAGATAATTAAGGCTAGGACTGTTAATAGTACACAGTTTGATTTCTTACTGTAAGACTTTGAGCAAGTCACTTAACTAGCTAAAATACACCCACCAACTGTCCAGATTTTCAGAGAATATTCAGATTTCTGCCTTACATTTTTGGTCTGTCTCATAAAATTTGTAGCTTTCTGGCAAAACATCAAGGATTACAGTCTCTAAATAATGATAGACATTTGAATTTCAGAGTTCATATCCTTTAGATCATCATATCGATGCAAAACCTGCTATTGTCAGTGTGCAAACTGTTTTCTTCTTTACATTTGAAATGAAGGCAGAGATATGGATTTAATTTAAAACTTTTAATTTAAATATCCTTTGTTGAACAGGTTAGTCCCACTAGGCTAGTAACATCTTTTTAGGGGACATCCTTGGTAATATTTTACTACGACAGAAAATTTGGTCAGGGCACTTTAGAACTTCCCCGTACTCTTTTCGATAGCTAAGGTGGATGTAAAAGATCTAACAGAGCCTACCATTAATGCACACAGATGGGGCATCTGTTTACCATCTTATTCAAAGGACGAAAAACGAAATGCAGCACCCCCCCCCTTGAAGAGCAATGTAGTATCAGCAATCCATCTGCATGATGTGGGAGTAAAACTCACAGCTGTCTGTACCAAAGGCAAGTATGCTACCTGTTGTGCAGTAACAGTGCTTTCAAATTTTATAGCACAAACACTGATGGCATTTGTTAAACAAAACAATTGCATATTGAAAACAGACTTAGCATGAACAACAGTAAACTTCTCTTCCCTTGAAGCTCACATTCCTTGAAAATGCACTGAAACATACATTCCTTGAAAATGCAACCCTGCAGTTTTGATAATTTTTTCCATTAAGCAATGAAACAAAATGTATGAACCAATAAAAGACAGAATCACACATTTCAGAACATTTCAATCAACTCTGATGATTGCCTATGCAGTCTGGTAGTTGGTGCAGAGGATTAAGGCTCATGTCTCCTATAGCCAAGGTACAGGGTTTGAGCCTGCGCAAGTAAATTAACTAACCTATCATCTGTAACTTGGGCATTATACCTAAACACAGCTTACTGCTTTAAAGGAGCACTCATCTCCAGTTCTAAAACTCAGTAAAGCAACACTTCATGGCAGTAGAGTTACAACTCCGATGCACATCTGAAAAATCAAATTCCAATTGTTGCTGTATGTCTCTCATACATCTAAAGATGCATGCATAGACCACAGATGCATCATGGAGAGAGTGTGCCCTTAACAAAGAAATTAAAGTTTTTTGTTTAATTAAGTATTGTGGTGGGCCATAGGCAACTGCCTAGCTTTCCTAGTGCTGGCTGTGTCTCTGTGTATGTATGTATGTATGTATGTATGTATGTGTGTGTATATATATATATATATATATATATATATATATATGTGTGTGTGTGTGTGTGTGTGTGTGTGTGTGTGTGTAGCTGGCTCTCCCCCCTCTTGTCTTCTTTTAAACTATAGCAAACTGCTTGTTACAGTTTAGACCACACATGGAGCTCTACAGTTCTGTTTTCAAAGCAAATGCAATATCAGCATTTTGAAATAATCATGCCTCCTAATACTTTCTACATGTATGGATTTATTGTTACTTTTTGTTGTTACAGTTGACTTTTTCATTATCATCTTTTTGGATGTTTGGTTTAAGATGATAGTCATAGAGAATTTATAAGGAATGCCAGCAAAAGTAATCTAAGTTGTGATAAAACAGAAAAAATATGTTTAAAAATCTATAATACAGTAAGACAGAATAGTCTCTAGAGTTTTCTTTAAATGCTGAATTCAACAAGCTTAGTTTCAGTAGCAGAATCATTTCTTTAGTGCTAAATTGCACACATTACATGAATATACACATTCATCACAGAACAAGTTTGGTGTAAAAACACATACAACTATAATGTGGTGTTACTAGGGGGTCTAATTTTCTATGGCTTAAGAGCATAGCCTAGAAGATGGAGTAATATGTTTTCTTTGCTTGGCAGACAGATGGGTTTGACTTCTCAAGTCTCTGTTATTATTTCACATGCTAAGCAAATTACTTAATGTTTCTATTGGACCTTGTAATGTATAGTGCCATGAGTCTTTAAGTGTACATGCAGTGTGTCACATGATTCTGGCATGCGCTTCAGTTGCTACTATGATAACAAAGTGTATAATTGTTCAATTATTAGATCTAGTGTTTCTTTCTTTGGGTACCAGTTCTGCAATTCTACAAAGTGAAACAGAACTCAACAACAGTAGTACTCTGTGTTAAATGAGATGGTATCTAGAACAGCATTTGGCAATTTGACAGCTAACAAAATGTTATCCAGCTTGTTATTTTAACTACTTTAAAGCATAATATGAGAGGTATCCACTGTTAATCTGATTCACTGTGAGAATAACTGAAAGAAAATAATGAAAAATGACCACCAGATCACTGGGTGAATTTTGCTATCAGATGAGCATACTCAGAGGCTCAAAGAACAAAAATAACTGAGCAGAGTCCGTTAAACGGAAAAGTGAGCAATGCTATCAAAAACGGTACCAAACCAGAAGTCTGAGTAGAGGAGACAACCAATACAACTTTGAAAAATTAAAAAAAATGGTTTTCACTATAGAAAACCACAATTTATTAAATGCAGCTAACATTATGTTCTTTCATGTGAAAAGCCACCATTTGTTTTATATTTAGAATCAAAAATTCTGGACTCTCCCCAGTTTCCAACTTCTTTTTTGAACAGCTGAATCATCTGTCATGGCACCAGTTTATTGTGATGCTTACTCTGCCTGCACTGTTGATATTTCCGGGTAATCTGACAGCAAGCTGTATGCAATCGACACAGACATTCAGTCTTTTTAGTCTAGCTGAAATTATGCTATTAAGTTACTTAATATGTTTAATCTTACAAAAGAGCAGTGGGCTAATTTGGTTGCCAGTAAATACAAGTTTTGCTGCTATTGTGAGCCTAAAAAGAACTTGCCATATATACAAAAATGTTAACAGGAGAATCTAGGATTCATGCAAATCTGATGATTCATAAATCACTGAATTAAGATAGCAAGCTAAAGACTGTGGACTAGATTCCAAAAAAAAAAAAAAAAAAAAAAAAATAGCATGCCGAAGAAGAGCTTTGGTGAGGTGACGGTGGACGTGAGTACAAAATCAAGTCAAAGTGGCACAGGATACATGTTAATGAGTATAGCATAGGATAATTGTGCACTACACCAAATTGCTTCTGATTCTGAAACACAACATGTGCATCACACATCAACAAAAAGTGACAAACTGTTCTGGTAGAGTATATCATTCCTTTTCAATAAGTTTATGGTGGAGGCTATATTTTTTGCCACAAGCTGTATATTTCATTGAGAATTTTTATCATCTGTGGATTTAGCAGAATTATGGAGAATAATGGAGAATCCTCTGAATGTGCTGCAGCAGGCTGGGGTACTGCAGGTGATGTTGGGGGATGATCTGTAAATGTGTCCTTTCATTCATAGACAGACAGCATGGTGGCAAGCCAGGTTGCACCTAAGCTAGCTCTCTGACCAGGAAATCATAGATAGATATAGGTTAGATAGAGAGCTGATGCAAGCTATGTGTGGGATATGTGCTCCCCACATATCCTAACACTGCTTGTGGGTTAACCCTGTCACAGCAGTAACAAAGGTTTGTCTCAGCATTGGCATACTTGCCCCCAGATGTGCTAGCAGCACATGAGTGATACTGTTGGGGTCTCCTAGACAGCTGCTAGTGGTATACTGGGACAGCTACCAGCAGCTATGTGCAGCAAGGTGGGTGACTGCAGCATAACCCTACCCATACTACTATTAACTCCCCAAATTCCTCTCTGATCACATGCTGGAGCTCTGATCCCCTGTAGGCTTGGTCATCTGAAAGGGTACTTTTAACTGTAGAATCTTACTTGATATATTTTCTTTTCTTACCAAAGTATGACTGACATTGTCTTTTTACCCATGTTCTGTATCTTTTACCTGGAGTGTTTTTTATTAATTCTTGTTATATTACTATGCTCAGCATACATGATGTAACCTGTTTTGTGTATTATGCTGGATGTACTGTATTTGTATAACTTGATGTTGGAGCTTTTCTCCCCAGGCCTTAGCTGAAAATGGACCTGGTCCAGTCGGAATTTCCCGGTTAACAAATGTAAAATAAATAAATAAATAAATAATTCTCAAGTGCAGCACAGGATCACCAGGTTGATATATAATGGTTCTATGCCATAGCCAATTTTTGCCATGTCCTTGCTGCAATTGATTGCACCCATGTACCAATTAAACCTCCTACTGGAGGGGCTGCTAAACTGTGTTTTGATGGAAAAGGGTGGTCATCACTCAGCTGACAGGTAGTGTGTTCAGCAGATAGCCTCATCATTAACCCCATGGCAACACACTCTGTTAGTGTGTATAAAGCTGTAATTTTGAGAAAAAGTACCCTAAGGAATATGTTCCAGAAGGATATCCATGATGAACTACTGTTTCTTAAATATATCTGTATATGACAATGTTATTCTGTGTTCTGTTACTGTGTGATACTGCTTTGCTAATGTTCTGTCTATATACCAAATGGTGACTGTAGTTATCCACTGGAGCCTTGGCTCATGATATCATTCAAAACCCATCAATGATTGCTGAGAATGCATTTAACAGAGCATACACCATGACTCAAAGCATCATTGGGAGAGTATTTGGTCTGCTGAAAGCAGCATCCATATGTCTGGATACATCTGGAGAGCACTGCAGTACACACTGCAAAAGGCTGCGCAAGTGTTCACCTTATGTAATTACATCCAAGCACTTTTGCTGGCCAGCTCTACGGGTGAGTGATTTACCCAAGAACCTTAGATGTCTGAAGTGGAGCAATCACATTCTTCACAAGATATCCAGGAGGACTCAAGGGAAAGAACAACTATGCGGGAATGGCAATGGCTGTAGCCATATATGGTGGCTCAGGCAACCTGGCAACATCTGACTCTGAACTTTGAGCTGCGACATGCCATAAGTACACATACAAAAAGATCAACATGGGATGTCAACCCATCTGTGACTATATGGCAACACCACACATGGCAGGGACATTAATTCATATGTGACCTATGCATGCTGAAAATCAAACACACACTAAAATGTCCAAATTATGTCTTGACACATCAGCTACATACCCTAAGGTGACAGATAGCAGACATACATGAGGTTGCTTAAAATGAAATACACTATTGTTACATATGTAAGAAATTACCACATGTACAGTAACTATTGTGGGCATATTTGGCTGAGTATGTTCTGCATGTGTTAAACTCCATTGAAAGCCAGGTAAATCTCTCTACTGTATACTAGTTTAAATTTATACATATCAGGCCTTTGTCTCCATGGCCTGACAGCATGATAAGATCCTGTAATGCAGGAGCCACAAGCCATCAGAGTAAATATATATTTATACTGACATATGACATATGGAAGCACTTACATGGCATGTCATCTGCTGATGTGTTAGGTATAGTTGTGGAAAAAAAATAAAGTGCAACTTATGTTAATTTGGGCTATCATATGTACTAACTTGGTAAATGTGAGGTGGGTTACTAAATGCCACATCTCCATATCTATGGAGGCCAACCTCGATGCCACCACCAGGTATATGATAATTTTGACAGAGATGGTGGTGTGATGCCAGAACCCCCTGAGTCTGTATCAGTGCTAGAATGGTTGGTGTAACCCTATTGGCATCCTGCTAATATCTTTATTTATAGACATGTGACTCAGCTTGTAGAATCATGTCACTACAGTGATAACAACAGACACTGGGTTGCTGTCATGTTGGCCAGTAGCATTAGCCTTGCAGACTATATCCTCCCAGCTATAGTTACTCCAAACTGTATCCTCAAGTCTGTCCATGAGATTGCTACCATCCTCATGAAGGGCATCGATTATTATCTCATTCTCTTGAGGTGTGAAGTTCTTATTCTGAAATTAAGGTAAACACATGCACAGAAAATACAAATCTAAGTGCCAAGTCTATCAATACCACTGAGGTACTTGTAATTAATACATAATAGTAGGTGACAGATACATACTTATGTACAAGCTATGCAGTATCATGTAACTTAATGCTAGCATACCTTGTGGGATGTCTACGAAGGAACAGGAAAAACAGGGGTAAGACTACTTGTATGTTACGGCACTAGAAAGGAAACATGATATGACTAGTAACCAACATGTAGGCAACTGCAAACACATAAATATACAGAATAATTTGTTCAAGAAACTATCATACAGTTAGAAACTATAAGGTTTAGACCCCAAATGGTAGAGCATTACTCTCTGTAAGCCCTCAAATATACCACTGCACCAGCACTGCTGTAGTGCCTTCTGTATTTCTTTCTGACAAACGCGAGCAGACCATCTGTAACAGTACCATGTAACTCAGCTCAGACAACCTGTCACCATGTTATACAGCAGTGTAAAGTTTCAGCCAGTATCACTTAAATTATGAAAGCGCTCACCTGTGTTCAAATAAAAGTCTGTTTGGATTTTATACTGCTCTTTGCCATTTGCTTTTTATTGGTTTGCTGTGGTGCTGTGCTCTACATTTTTGTTCACCACTTAAATTATGTTTAATACAGTTAAAGGTATGCACATAAACACACAGAGCAAGATGACTTAAATTAACACATACGAAATGACATGCCCAGAATAGTGGCAGATTTCCTGTGACATCTTCAGAAAGTCGCAGGACAGCACTTGAAAAGTGGCAGAAAAAGTAAAGACATCCACAACAAGTAATTTATTTGAGGGCAGCATATGCAAATATTCTGAAAAAGAACATTTTTCCAGCAATTGTTTGTAAACATCAGCCAAACAGCAGACTTAAATGAACATATATATTACATTATCATTTTACATATTTGCATCTGATGAGCTTACCCACTGCATAATGTTTATTAAAAAACATGTTTAGGGACACAGTGCAGATAATGTATAAGCAGTATACAGGTGGATTATGAAGGAATCTGCAAAATTTTGTAAAATAAATACATAAACCACAACTGACAGGTGTGTAGCACACTCAGATCTGGAATTTTTCTTGTGATGTATATCTGTGTGGCCATGGCTTACTTTTAGTAAGTGTAGGATGCAATTACTTCCATGCAGGTATTTGCTCATCCTTAGGACCTACTGACAGACAATGTGTATTAGTGCAACATCTCGCCTTGTTCTCACAGGTACA
Source organism: Protopterus annectens (assembly GCF_019279795.1). Taxonomy (NCBI): domain Eukaryota; kingdom Metazoa; phylum Chordata; order Ceratodontiformes; family Protopteridae; genus Protopterus; species Protopterus annectens. Next base: position 849,948,370 of record NC_056731.1, read on the forward strand.
TAGTAGTGTTCCACACATGTATGTGTTCTCCCAGGTATGTAGTTGTGCTCTACACATGTATGTGTTCTCACAGGCATGCAGTAGTGCTCTACACATGTATGTGTTTTCACACGTATGTTGTATTGCTCCACATATATATGTATTTTCACAGGTATGTAATAATGATTCACATATGTATGTGTTTTCACAAGTATGTAGTAGTGCTTCACACATGTATGTTTTCTCTCAGGTATGTAGTGGTGCTCCACACATGCATGTGTTCTCACAGGTATGTTGCATTGCTCCATACATGTATGTGTTCTCACAGGTATGTAATAATCCTCCACACAAGTATGACTGTGCTTTAGATCAGTTGTTATGTAACACAGACACAGTTGTAACATGCATTAATACTTTCTGTTGGGATTGCTAGGTCACAGACTACCACTGTACTAAACAAGCAGGCAGAGGACATACCGCATACCTCTCAACCTCTCACTGCAAGAATGGGACAAAGGCCCAACAACAGGGATGGATTTTAAATATTGCTCTTATAAACTTAGGAAGTTGACAGAATAACAGGTTTTGCATTAATATGTATTTTCTGAAGGATACAGAGTCTGAAATTCAAATATCTGCCATTATTTAGTGACTTCAATCCTCAATGATTTGCAAGAAAACCACACATTTTATGAAGAACAGACCAAAAATATAAGGCAAAAATCTGGACAGTCTGCAAAAATCTGAACAGCTGAGAGGTATGCATACCACTGTGCTGCTGACTGTACAGCATCTACACATTGCCATTCAGTGTGGCTGTGTCCTCCATATGTTTGTGTTATAACATATTACATTTGATGTGCACAGGAATGTCAGTCTTCATGATACTGTAGTGTATGTATGATCTGACCTCATTTGTATATTGTAGAATAACTGTGTATGAACCTGCTAGCCTGTCCACGTGTTTGTACTTATTCTACACAGGTATATGACATGGAACATGATACATTTACATACATATGCCTGCTGAAGTCACATTTATGTCCAGAGTTTGTGCAAAGTGAATATATATTTGATGTGTTAGGTGCACTCCTCTCAGCTGTCCATTATTCGCCAGAATGCCCATACATATTTTTTACTTCTTGCATGTGTCTCACAAACATTTTGTTTCAGACAAATCTTTGCAAGTTGTGGTCACTCTGTTGGGATAGTCATATTCGATATCCTTCATAAGAAACATGGTATTGGATGATCTGTCAACAGAATGACTTTCTTAAGTGAGTCATGGCGATATGTAAAAGTGTTGCACAATATGGGACTTGCCCCTCCATTAATATTTTGCTCTGCTCAGAATTCTTGCTGTATGAGTTTGATAGGTACAGAAATGTGAACTTGTGATTAACAGCCCAGATAGCACATGCATTAGAATGTTGTAGTCCATAGTGATAAGGGCAATGCATGGCAATTCAAATCACATGGATTTTGCATTTTCTTTTACTTTGCATCTTAGAGAGGAGCCATGACAAGTGATCCCACCTACTAACAGATGCCCTGGGAGAAGACATGATTGACCCCTTCCTGAACAGTCTGAGTCAGACAAGGATGGAGCACCTCCACCGGATGAACCACAGCATCCCCACACTGTGATTCCAGTGGAACAATGACACCGTGCTCTACCATAAGGAGACAATTTCTGGGAAGAGATGAAGAAAGTGAGTAAAGGTCTCTTCCATGACCAGATGTAAGCCATGATGGGGCAGCTTTTTGAAGACCCATGCAATGAACAACTCCTTTTGGGAGATCACAGTGGAATTCATCTGGTAGCTTTTGCCCTGCAAGGAGCAGCCCTCAAAGGAGTAAGTATGGTCTTTGTTTTCCTTCAATGTGTAATGTAGTGTGCACATGGTAGCCATATAGTTTACCATTATTGGTGTCATGGCACATATTTGTGCAACTTGTGCCACATGATAGTCATGTTCTTCATGTAAATTCACTGATGATGTACCACAGGCTGTGCTCCTATTGCACCCTTTGTGACGTCACCATTTAATGTACATGGCATAATCCTCTCATAGCCTATGATGTGCCAAACGTTTGTCCTCTGCAGGACATTTAGCAGTGTTACTTGAATTCTAGACTCACAGCAGTCTATAGGGAATTACATTGACATATAGACATTGTTACAGCATAATTTATGTGTGCATTCTAGCAGCAGTGGTTTCCTTTGATATGTACTGCAGGAATGATAACTTCTCAATGAAACACAAATCATCTATCCACAAATGATCGAACACTACCCATAGAAAAAACAAACTCATTCATCTACAAATGATTAAAAAACAAGTAAAACAACTGATTTTGCAGGGAGGAAAGCCCTGTGTGTGTGTGTGTCTGTGAGTGTGGGGGGCGGGGGGAGCTGCACCTCCCACCCACTCACTAATTATACATGTCAGCTCCAAGATTGCACTACAGAGGGGAAGGGCATATTCTCCAATCTCAACTGTGCAACAATCTCTTGCTGAAAAATATGCTGTTTTTGAACAGCTGATGTTTCATCAGCTGTACTAACTTTACCACTGTTGGTGAAAACATACAGTGACAAAAAGCTATGGGTCTATACTGCAATACAGTGTTACCACTTACGTATACCTCATTGTTGTATATGTGCTGAGGAGCACCAGGGTCATTGATGATAGCATCAACAAGTGGCCCCCAATCATTCATGTCTGTCTTAACATTACCTGTCATAGGGGCAATGTATGTTTACCTATGGAATATCAATATTGTCAGGGTGTGGTCTGTTTCTGCATTGCCTGACATTGTGTGAGCTGTTGTTTGCAGAAATATCTCCCTTTTAGTTTTAACTCTCACGAGACCATACACACTTGCACTGCTGTCAGTGGTTCAAATCAGAGTATTTTCTTCTCTTTTCTGCAGTGAGTCTGTATGTTGGATTACATGCACCTCAGGGACACATGGTACTAATGTGATACTCAGAGCAATATGTGCATCAGAGACTCACTGACCATTTGTATGCAATTGTCGTGCATCCCTGTGTTTGTGTGCATGCCTTTGACTCCTGTCTATTTGATCAGACATGAGGGTTGTGCTCTCCATCAGCTTGCATATTCCACAATATAAAATTCTGCCATGTTGCACAGTGCCATGTAACAAGTGCATGTAGACATCATATGAATGTATCTATACATTATCACAGTTGCACAAATCATATCTGTAGACTCTATTTAGGGCCCACATATCCTGCAATTGCATGGTTTATGCATTAGTTATACTGTTACATTTTTGTGTGTACCATTTGCTCATGTAGTTTTGCTTCCTTAGCTTATAGTGATATAGAAATAGTGCAAAGATTCATAGTGATCTGGTTGTCAGTACACCAGCATTTTTTGGTAAACAGGATTATCACTTGCACAACAATGCTAGCATCTACTTTAGCCACTTAAAATGTGTTAGTAGCCATTTTGGAAGCCAGTGTCTACAATGTTGTATGCCAACACCCAATGTGATGCAGATAGGACTATCAGAGTCTGAAATATTATCACCTGTGTGTCTGGTACATAGCCGAACACTACTTAATGGACAGATATTTCATACCAGAGCTTGTTGACTTTTGCCATCCTCACATGGGATCAGGAGGATGTGTGGAATACCCATTCCATTGGACATGTCAGCTTGTGTAGCATTAAACATTCTTGCTATGAGGACCTTTCAGTGTCCAAATGTGGACATGCTGGGAGTTCCTCAGCCATCAGCCTTCAGCCTTGTGAATTTTACATAATTTCCTAGATATTGATATTGATGCATTTGGAGGAGTAGATGTGGTTTCAATAGACAGCAGAGGAGAGAACTACCACTTTGCAGTCATTACACAGAATCACCAATTTCTCTGAAGTCCTGGGAGCCACTGACTCCCCTCATATTGCCATCAAGACCACATCTGGTCCACAAGGCATCTGTTATATCACTTGGAATGGTTTCCACTCCATTAAGTGCCAGGTGTGCAACAGGCAAGGTATTATATATAATTTGTCTGTGCACTATCCAGGCAGGTCATATAATTACCCCATTTGGCACATGTGCAACCATTACCAATGTTTCATGTAGGAAGACTTTCCTCAATGTCATCTAGTTGGTAAGTGCACACATGACCAGCCTCAGAGCTGAAGGCAGTCCAGCAACATGATAATATGTAGCAGACCACAAATAATGGTATTTCCTGTTATGTGTTATTGGTGATGTCACATATGGAATGCAGCTATTGAAAGCCTGCAGGCAGAGGAGGAGAAGAGAGTGTACACCACCTCACTAGCACAGACATGGAACATCACTGAACATGTGTTTGGAGTGCTGAAGTCATGCTTCTGCTCTCTGGCTACATATAATGGTGTGCTTCAGTACACTCTTGAGACATGCAGTAAGGTATTGTGGTGTCTGCCATACTACACAACATGGTGAAAACTAAATACAGCAAGGGAAGACAATAGCTCTGGCTGACACTGGTATATCAGCAGCAAAGGATGATCTGGATGAGGAGTTAGAGGAGGCTGAGGGCACTGTTATGGCAAGCTGCCAAATGAGACAAGGTAGGAGCAATATGTCGCAGCACTGACAAAGAGGTAGCATCTGGTTCACACTTATGGGTCATGACATGAAGGACATACAAAGAACCAAAGTACTGCATTGCTTTACACAGCCAGGTTACGCAGTATGGTGCACAGAATGGCAATGCTATGTATTAGACATTACCTACTTACATGAGCTAGTAGATAGTAGCCTATAATCATCATAATTTACACAGGTGGTGGGGCACAGTGTCATTGTTAGGAACACTAGCATAGGTGGAAGGGCCATGGGTGGCTCATGTGGAAAGCCGTGGTGTGTCAAGGATCGAGTGATGGTGTGAAGTTTACAGGAATGGGCTGCTGCCAGATGTAGCAGCTGTCCCTGTAGAAGCAGGTGTGGTAGCATGTGCATCAGGGGAAAACACAATGTGTGGTCTTCATATGTAGGACTGCAGCCATGTTCCCCTGCTGTGTGGTCATTATAGATGACTAGTTGTAACTGCAGCCTATCTAGGCAAGGGTATGTGACATTAAAGGGGCATCTACTGGGAATTGTGTTGCTGTTAAGCTACAGGAATCTAAGTGTGATGTGTGGAGTTAACCCTCAGTGGAGCTTGACAAACGTACATGTTCATAGGACCTTCCGTGGCCATAGGTGAAGGTGATGGTTGAGTCTGAGGAGTGTCATCCACATCCACATGTTTGGCCACAGCTAGGGGTAGAGGAGAGACAGGAGCCAGAGGGTAGTTGCACACATCCAGCTGAGCAGCCCCAGCCAATGGTGGAGGCAACAGTCGATCTAGAAGAGTGTCATCCATGTCTATATGTATGGCCATAATAAGGAGCAGAGGTAGCAGTGAAGACAGTCACTTGTGCAAAGTGGCCATGCTCACATTCAGTGTGTAGTCATCCCCTGCCATGTGAAAGCAGCTCCAGAGACCCACTAGTGACTTCCAGTTGGGATGTCATGCATTGCAGTGGTTGGAGGTAGTCATGTAGGTCTTGGATATCTTTACACAGGCTACACAGTTCATTCTGCCCCTCTGATATTGTCCAAGTAGCATCCATCTGTGCCTGGTTCACAGCCTTGCACATTTACTGGTTGATGCCTAAGGATATCAACAATATCATGTCATACCTAACTTAAGGTAATCAGTGGGCACCCATTCACTTTCCCCAACATCATGTGTGCACATCTCAGAGGTAGTGCGTCCACTGGACATTGCCAGTGTTTCTAATGCCTATGTATCATGTATGGGATGCATATGAACAGGATGTACTCCAATAAGCATCAATAATGGAGGTGAGCCACAACCAACAGTGCCACTGTGTCCTCTGATTGTGCAATCTTCTCAGTGTCATCACTGAGAGTCTCAACACATGTGGAGACCTCAGGCATGTACAGACCTGCTGCTAGATTTTCTTCTGGTGGAACCTGTAAAAGCATACAAATAATATAACTATATAAATATTGGTACATATGTGACCCCACCATCACCAACAACCATAAATCAGATAGACATCTACATGCCAGGAATTTACAGGCTGTGAGTGTGTATATACCTGCTGGCATAGGATGAATCCTTTGCTGTTATGAAGTCCCTAGATGACAGAAACACAGTGTACAGATATTTGCCTCAGTTAACTTGTATTGGCATGTCACACAACTCGCCTGGTACATCCTTCACAGGCACATGGACAGTTGCCATCTGTGTTGCAGGTATTTGTAGTTGAAGCCCTGATGTTCCTGGTTGTTAGTAAAGCACATAGCAACATCTGCATACACTAGGTGGATGACCTACAGATGTGTTGCATGGCTGGCATTTGCCACTACTCACCTGGATCATCTTCAACAGACATCTGGGCACTCCTGACCAGTCCAACTCCCACATCTAGACTGCCTCTCAGGAAAAGTGCCCTAACAGTTTCATTTCCCAGTGTTACTAGATGCTGCTCTGTCTGTATGATCTTTTGGCATGCTGTTGGTACAGCCCCAGTGGCAGAGTTGTCATCAGCTCTCTCTTGTGTCCTGTCCTTGTGTGTGATATCACCTTATGATACACATGCAACACTGTGTAATTATGTTCACTAACTGCATTTATCTTTTGCACCATTTCATGTCACATTTGGTTCCTGAAGATCTTATCTGACTTATCTGTATCCCTGATACACCATTAGCTCATAAGGCCACCAATGGAATATTTGTCTCTTGTGCTGTAAGTGTCTTAGTGCATTGTCATTATTTTGTGGCCATGATAGCTACAATGCCCCACCACCTCTGTTGTACTTATTACCTTGTGCAATGCAAAGGCATAACTGCTGCAACTCTGTGCCAGACTGTGCCAATGTAGGCATGTACTGCACATGCACATGTACACACACATACACGCACACACACACACACACACACACACACACACACACACACACACACACGTTTTTAATGTGAAGTGTTTCCTGGTGACTGGATAAGTCAACTGTTACAGTGAGAAATGTATTGGCAAATTCACTTTGATGCGATTAACTATCCTGGTTTAAACTACAACATTTCCATTATAAGTGAATTGAAAAGAAGACCCAGTATGATTTAAATATGTTTTTAGTGATAGAGGGATGTAGTATTTTATTCTGAAGAAGTCCTGTGTACTGAGTGCACAAAAGCGCTAAATAAACTGGTTTCCTTTGGGTTCATTGCTTCACCATTCATTTTTTGTGTTTTTACATGTTTTTAGTGATTTTAGAATTAAAAACATATTGTGGTTGGATATTTTATATGTGACAAGTTGAAAAGTTAAAACGAGCATATTTTAAGTTTGGTATATGATGATTAGTTAATTCAGTGGGCGTGTTGGAACAGCTGTTGTTAGGGTATATATAGTGACTTCCTGTTTATGAATGCGGTTCTGATGATGCCTGTTAAATACGAAAGCGCTTAACCTCACAAGTTTTAAGACTCTGAATTAAGTGTACAACATATTTTAGTGGTCATTAAATTAGTTTTGGTACAGATGAGTCCGATGGGTTTCATTTGGTTATAGTCTTGGTATTACAAGTGTGGCTTACAGCAAGTTTGTTTGTGTTTTTTAGCCGCTACATGTATGTTAGCTCTCCTGGATGTTTTCTCTGGTATGTGCAATTGCCCCATCCCCAAAAGAACTACAACATCTCCTGTCTGGGCATTGAGTCATGAATGCATTTTCCCTCATCAGGAGGACAATGACCACTCATCCTACTCCCACAGCTTTACAGTTTGGACACCACCCCCAGCATTGCAATATTTTCTACCATTTCCCAGTGCCCTAACCATTTTGCCAGTCTCAACACAACATAGTGTGGCATGTCTCTGACAGCACCATTGCAGAGTTAGCACACAACAATCATTATGGTATGACATCAGTGTGAGACATCCATATACCACAGATTTTTCCCTACAGTATGGTATGTATTATCTTCATTCCTGTCTTCTGTAAATTTGATTATAATTCTGTATGCTAAAAAATGCTTTGGTTTCAGTTATATATCATTTCTTTAGTGTGATCTCTTGCAATATGGTGATTACACTGCTGATCATGCTATTTAGGGGCTTGTAAGGTGATGGTTATGTTAATGAGACAATACAGCATGATGTTTCCTAATCACACCAGTGACACAATGCATTATCAGCTCTATTCCATGCTATGAGGCTTGGTCTACCTGGTGCTTGTTCATTGCTATAAATTAAAGTGTCTGCAGATTTGTAGCAGGGTTGCAGTCCTACAAACTAAGAGTGTGGTAATGGCCATAGGCATTGTCCTACCCAGCTGCTTGTTGAGGACATGCTCAGGTATGCAAGTCTCATGAGATATGCATGCCTGTGGGACATGACCATGCAGTTGTCATTATGGGGCTTGCTACTGATCATGTGCATCATACTGCCATACATAGGCATTCCACTACTGTGCTGCCTGTAAGTGCATGCCACGTGGTTACTGTGATGTGAGGCATCATGACTGTGGTATCATTTTCATTCCTGGACTTGACATGGTGAGTGGTTGTGACTACTGCACAGTATGAGTGTGACAGGGTTCCTGTATGGTGAAACAAAAAGGCTGAAATCCTATTTCACCTGTGGTCACTTGCAACACAGGTAGCACCTGCTGGGGGGGACTTTTGTGAGAGTCCCCATAGAGTATTGATGCCTTGCAATCAATTGCCAGGGCAGTGAGTGATGACATGGGCATCACCCACTTTAGTCAGCAGTGCCAGTACAAGTATATTGGTCTATACAGGAGCCACCCACTCTACTAATGGTAAGAATAGGCTAGTGAGAGACAACCAGACTACGTTGGTAAGGATGAATTGATGCTTTGTAGTATTTAAGTAGGCCTTACTATACAGATACATACTATTTCTGATGTGCGAGTTTATTTATGTGCTCATTAATGTCTTTGTGTGTGTTTTGAAGCACAGAAAGAGGTCACATAGGACAGACAGACTTGCCTTACAGGGGAGGGTGGCCAGACTCTTCAGACACTATGGTAAATGTACTATATTGCTGCCAGACTAATTTATCTCTAATTCTCTTGTTTTTCACAGAGCTACTCAGTTTTGCATTTTATTTAAAATCTAAATATTGTATATTTGTTCACTGCTTACATTACTGAGGTATGATTTTAAATGCATTTGTAACTTTGCTACTGCCTTTACTAATGCCAGATATTCCTGATAATGCCATCTGCATGCCAGCTGTACTGACCCTGAATGTGCAAATGCAGTTAGGTTATGTTTCTTCTCTGTAGTAATTCAGCATTTTATTTGTCAGTGCCTCGTAGTTCTGTGATTTCAACTCCAGAGGTACTCATTGCCTTTCTCCAAGTGTCACCTCATAATGCATTTGTACTCATGCTACTGTCCTCCATTGTGTCATTTACTCCTGAAACAGTACGCGTGAGACAGCTGTCATGAAGCTATGTACCACTGCACTAAGACCTTTAATATTCAAGGTGTGCTATTGCTACAGTGATTGTTTATCTATTGCCTATTTATGTTGTTGTTATTATTATACATGTTCTGTGCCACATATCACAATGTTTGCCACACTGTGTGACAACCCCAAATGCACTTATTTGTACAAGGCTGTGTATTTTATTTGTACAGTGTAGTAATTTCTCCCTTGCTTCATTGTCCATTTCTACACACACACACACACACACACACACACACACACACACACACACACACACTACTTAGCATCCATAACCCATGCCTCTGTCTTACACAGTGGTAACAAGGACACAGCCTTTCATGTTCCCCAGTGTAATACCCTAGTCTTATCATAGGAGTCCCTCAGGTATTTATATCACCATTGCTCTGCTGACTGCATTTTTCTCCTTTCAGGGCCTGTCATATGAAAGTGAACCACATCATACTGACTACTGCTGTTTTTGTCCTGTTATCTTTTTCTTTGTCATCTTATTCTTTTTATTATTTTTTTTCTTTGTTGCTTTGTTTCACTCCATTTACAGTCACATATTCTGCAGTGTCAGCCATGTCTGGCAGTGGCCATCTCACCTTACATCAGCCTCCCCTCCAACTGCTGGGTCCCTGACACTCCCCGGGAAGGCCTCTCTGTTTTTTTTTAATTTCCCCATGAAGTTTGGGTTTCTAATACCATGACAGGAATGGATCCCATCCTAAATCAAAGTATAATTAAAGTTCATGAAATTATGTTAATCAAAAGTGCTCTTCACTGCACCCGCAATGTGCCCCAGAATTGACTCCTGCAATTCATATGGAGTTACATGTAATGGTAACATATCTAAATACAACTGTAAAATCTTTTTATGAGACCCATTGCTCCTGACTATTGGAACCGTCCAGGTATCCTTCTTTCACATTGCTCTCATTTCTGCTTGCAAATCCTAGTATTTTATGGCTTTGTGTCTCTCTGTACGTAAGACACTGTAATCACTGACTGTAACCTTTTCAATCATCATACTACATTTGTCTTCTTTTCCTTGACTGTTATATCTGTTTTTCTCACATCTGTTATTTGAACAATAGGTAATAGGTGATTCCATGTGAAATAAACTTCATTATTTTTGATAATACTTTGTGACTCATGTTTCCAGTGCTTCTCAGTGGGCCTATATTAAAAGCCCAAAAGGCCATAACATCGAAGCTATGTACATCGACACATAAAGGTTGATGTACATAAACGTTGAAACACGTAAACGGTGAAAATCACAACGCCGAATGTGTTTGTTAAGCCAGCAGCATGATCATGGGGATAAGGAAATATATCCTTTTCCCCACTGTAGTGCGGTCTCGGAGTTGGTACATTTAAGTAGGGGGTGTGTGTGTGGTGGGAGCAGGGGGGCTTGCCCCCTGCAAAAGTGGGTTAATTTCAGTTTTTAATATTAGTGTGAACGCACATGTGAGGTGCTCTTTATTGACATAACACGTTTGGCGTTGTGATTTTCACCGTTTACGTGTATGGACGTTTATGTACATCGACCTTTATGTGTTGATGTACATAGCTTCGATGTTACAGCCTTTCAGGCTTTATTATAGATCCCTTCTCAGCTACTTCAGTATTATAATGTTTGCTCAATCCCTCAATGGAACAGTCTTGCCACATTAGTATGCCTTTCAGTATAAAGGCCTTGTGTCATTAGTGTATCACACTCAGCAACTGTTTCCAATTCTATTTTACAAAACCTACATTTGCTTGCTTCTCTGATATGTTCAATGGACTTTGTAAACCAATGCATGCATAGTCCACTATCCTGGACCAATATTAGCCATTCATCATTTGTTTGTGATTCACCTCTCCTTAACCATTCCTGCATTAGATCCTGATTAACATGAGGTTGTTCCAGGTGTTTTATACTTGCAACTATATTTATGCATTTTCCACATTTCTTGCCTTCTCATCTGGTCCTTCACCTTATATTCTTTCTTTTGTTTTTTTTTGGCACATTCAGTTGCTGCCTGATTTTTATCTACTTCTGTTTAATTTCCATTCCTGCTTGACACTTGCTTCTTTTACACTAAGTATGGAAGTCATCTTAGACTTCTTCTCCTCATGTTTTAAAGCTTTCTCTATGCTTGGATCTTGTTAAGTCAGCAGATATATATGCAGTCCTACGTTTGCAGATCTATACATGTAATCAATTTTGAGGAGGCCCATACCTCCTTCAGAACAGGGAATATATAAAATTAGTATACACAGATTTTTATAAATCATTTGATAAGTATACAGCATTTTTCTTGTTTTCCTGTCCAACTGATCCAATACCTTTCGGGGCCAGTCAGTCATTATAAAACTGTAAGTTAGAACAGGAAGAACAAATTGGTTTATAGCTTGGACTTTGGTCCTAGAAGTCAGAACTGTTTTCAGTATTAATTTTAGTCTTCTAAAATATTCCTAAGTTTTATTTGCTTTGTTCAAGTTTTATTGTCGAGCCATCATCAATTCCCAAATATTTATACAATCCCTCTGCTCAAGTTCCTTTATATCACATTTCTGTCTCAGAATGATATTTTCTTGGTGCTCCTGCTTTAAATTTCTTTTGCACATTTATCCAGACCAAATGACATTCTTAAATCCTCTGAGAAAGTTTTGACCACTTGCGGTTGTGCTTTCAGTTCCTCATCTGATGAACAATACAGTTTTAAATCATCTACAAAAAGAAGATGCAAAGTCTTTACACTTAGTTGTTTTCTGGGAGCCAAATTCTAGCCATGACCTAATCTATTAAGTAGACAGTTTAATGGGTTAAGGGCAATGCAAAAGACCAGTGGTGACAAAGAGTCATCCTAGAATATCCCCTTTGAATTTTTATTCCTGGAATAATAATCTGTCCTTTATCATGGCTAAGCCTTAGAGTGGTTTGCCACTGTTTCATGGTCACTGCAATATAATTGATCAATGTAAGTTGTATCTTATACATTTGTAAACTCTCTTTTATCCATGAATTTGAATACTGTCAATTTTTTTTTATAGTCTATCCATTCCACACTTAAATTCCTCCCCTTTTTACAATTCTCCATTATGACTTTATTTAACAACAAATGATCCTTTGTTTCATATGACTTTCTTTTGTTACCCTTTTGATCTTTTGCCATGATTGAGTTTTCTTCTAAATGACTATAAATTCTGTCAGCATCAATTCCATTGTATAGTTTATACATCGTTGGAAGGCAAGTTATTGGTCTGTAGTTTTTAGGATATCCTGCAGTTCATTCCTAAGGAGGAGCATTGTTTTTCCTGTTGTTAACCAGCTTGGCATCAGATTGGGGTGCGCACATAAGTAATCTTGTTCATGGCTAAATATTCACATAAAGACATTAACACTTTTAGCCAGCTAGGTCTGGGGTTTTCCATTTAGGAACTTTTCATGATTTTGTTTCAGTTTCTCTGGCTGTTACTTCATCCCATTTCATATCCTGTACATTTGAACTTCTTATTTTTTCTTTTACTTCTTATATCCATTTACCATCTTTGTTATGTTCCACAGGATCTTCATAGATATTTCTCCAAAATGTGTTTATTTCTTCTTTTTTGGTGGTGTTTCTATCCCTTTTGCCTTGTTTCCCAATTCTCTGTAAAACTTTTTCTGATCATCAATAAATTTCTTATTTTGTATTTTTCCTTTATATTTATCTGCATATCTTCTAAGTTTTTCTGCCTGTGCTGATAGTTTTAGTTTATTATTTGCCCTAGTGCACAATAGATCCTTATCTGTTCTATCTGTTCTATGTTTCTGAGTATTTTTGTTGATCTGTTCCGTCTTCTGTAATGTTCTAACAGTGGCACTTCATGTCTTAAATGCATTATAGGTTTCTCTATTCAATATTTCCATGATGGCATTTAATTTCTCCTCTTCCTTTCCCTTACGGCCCAGTGTTTTTGTGGTAAGACTTTATATGTTATTAATTTAGTTGCACAGTAATATATCCTATTTACTTCTGTTATATTGCATTCATTTCTATTAACAGTTTTAATTATTGTGTTCATTAGTTTTGTCAAACTTCTAACATTTTGGATCTTATTGACTTTCTGTAGTCTATTTCTTTCATTGATTTTAGTATGTCTATCCATCTCAATTAAAAGTCTTTCAGCTTTTCCCGGTTAGGGGTCGCCACAGCGGAACTCTGGTCCGCTCATGATTGGCAGTGGATTTTTACGGGGCTGAGTTGCCAGCCCAATGCCCAACCTTCAAAGAAGGCATGCCCATTCACACTCGCACCTACCTGCATGTCTTTAGTGTCACTGGACCGCGGGGAGGACATGCAGACTCCACACAGAAGGCGCTCCAGCCGAGAATCGAATGGGAGAACCTCTTGCTGTGAGACGACAATGCTAACCACTGCACTACCGCGGCCATATGTCTATACATCTCAATTAAATCAAGCAATTCTTTCCTTAGATTATTTTCTTCTAAACTAAGGGCACATTGTTTGCTCTCCATTTCATTCAGGCATTATACAGAAAGTTCTAGAAACTCTTCCTCTGCCATATTCCTTTCAGCTTTACCCAATATCATCCATTGCTCTTCCATATGGGAATTCACTGGCCTATCACTCCACACATTCATTGACTGCTTCAGAGTTGCTACAGTAACCTGTTCCTTCCATTGCTGTGCAACTTCAACTGAACATATTTGTTTCCAACTAAAATCTCCAAACTATCTTCATATGGCAATTGATCAGATGCTTCTTGCTCCACTGTTTTTTCTGTAATTTGGGGAGTCATTATTCTATCATGTGTGATGTGATGTTATCATCGTTAGATTTTCTATACTAAATCCTTCACTTCACAGGTAATGCATAACTTCAGTTTCTATTTCTTTAATTTCTCCAGTACTAATCCTCTTTTCTACCTTCCCCTTTTATTTTCTTATTTCTTGTATTGTAAAATTGTCCATATCTGGATACCTTTGCCCGTATGTCTCTTCAAATATCTTTGGTGCTGCTTTTTTTGTATTGATTAGTTCTGCTTTCTCCATTGCATAAATATTGCACCATATTAAATCTCTTTTTCTTTCCTATGCCCATATTTCTTCTTCAGAAGTCTCCAGCTCCTCCTGTTTCTCCTTACTTGTGGGGACTTTGTTCAGTCATGCTGTGACATAACCTCTGTTAGACTTTCTACACTAAATCTTTCACTTTGCAGGAATTCCATGACTTCAGTTTCAATTTTTTTCAACTTCTGCTTTACTGATCTTCTGTTCTACATTCCCCCTTTGTGATTTTATTTTTTGTACTGTGAAATTTCCATATTTGTGTGCCCTTGTCTGTATTTTTCTTCAAATATCTTTGGAGCTGCTTTTTGTATTTATTCAACTTTCTCCATTGCATAAATATTGTACCATATCAGATCTCTCTTTCTTTCCAATGTCCATATTTGTTTTTATGCCTTTCAAATATCTCTATATTTTGTTCTTTATATTTTCTTACTTCCTCAGTCTTTTTCCAAACTAGTCTGTATAATGTTTTTCATGAATCTGTTGTATTAATGAACATGCATTTGCATTTGACACTTTTTTTGTGCAAGTATTTTCCTTTCCTCTAATTTCTGTCTTAATCTTTTTGTATATCTTCTGTCCAGAAACTCTGAGGTTCTTGCATAATAGTAACAGTACATAATTTCTTTCTTATCTTTAATAGTCCACTCTATCGTCTTAATGGCTCTTTTTTGGCCTGTCAGTTTTTGTGATTTTTTTTGTGGACTACTGTTTCCTTCTATAACGGGGGGGGGGGGGATCCTCCCCCGAGCCTGGCCTGGCATCATTGTAGGAATGTCCCTTTCTCTTGAGGACTGGTCACTTTTTTTTTATCTTGAGACTTGTGCACCCATCTGTCTTTTTTATATTTAACCTACTTCTGTCCATGATATATGCTATATAAAATACAATCTATATATCAGTGTCATCTTTGTGAAAGTTTGCAAAAAAATAGGGTCCACCTTGTAAAGGTACTTACCATGACTTGGGGATGAATTCAGTTCCCATAATGCTACTTTTTATTGTCTGCTGCCTACTTTTATACTGTATTTATATGCTGTGTACTAAACTACACTGTTGTACTGCAGTTGCTGGCCTCACTGTGCCTAAATCATATTTTATTGCTGTTTTCACTGTTTACAAAGCTCTTTTTGCTATTTTCACTGTTTTTGCAGGTATTTTTTGCTGTTGCAAAGCAATCTGTTCTGCTTCTTCTGTTTTCCCCCAAGCAGTTTAAAATAACTGACTTGTTAGCTGTTTAAAACATTGTTTAGAGTCTCCCTGCTGATTTTCTGCTGTTTTAAATTTTTTTTACTGTTTCACTGCTATTATTCTGCTGTGTTAAACATTCTCTAATGGTTCCCGCTGAAACTAGGGTAGCTAGTAGCTAGTAGCTGTAGTGTAGTCCAGATACAGGTTGCTGCTTCTGTGTCTGTAGTGGCTGTTTGTTCTGAGCATGTTTTCCAGGCCCATGTTGGACTAGAAAGGCCTTTCTGCACTCTAGTGAGATGATTGTACTGATTGGAACCTGTCTGGTGAAGGGTGATTGTTCTAAGGCTTGGAGTAAGAATCCTCATTTGTCCTTTTGAACATTTTTAAAGTTTTTTCAAGTTTTTAGCTGCTGGTATTTAAGCCCTGCATTTGACCAGGTTTCTGCTTGTTTGTGTGTTGCACAGCACTGCACACTGCCATGCAATTCTGCGCCATAGCCAGACAGATTAATTCAACAGTTATCCCCTTAGATACAGCTGTAGCACGTTAGTGTTGCCCTCGTCATTAATACTTTCCCAGTCAGAGAAATGCTGCTAGCGAGCTGAAACCTATTAAATTACCAAAAAAAAAAACCCAGGCAGAAATATCCATCCTCTGAGCTCCTCCTTGATTGATCCTGAAAAGACCCCCTTAGTGATAACAGTCTTAACCTAGCATTATGGACAGTTGGACCACAATTGTTTCTCCTGCCAACCTTATTGACTTGGGTCTTTTGAGGCAGTGCAGCAATTGCCTCATATACACTGACAACCCTTTACTAATAACTGACTCTAGTACAGAGTGTGAGAGATGTATCTTCACCAAGAATCATGAATCCATGTTCTCTCATGCTCAAAATAATAACATGGAAGAGGTTGTCAACCCACCCACCACTACACATGCACATAGTACCACTACTCATACACATAGTTTGCTTCTAACACAAAAATCAACATACACAGAGGTTCTCTCAAAAAACTCTACCAAGGTACCACAAACCTCCAAAACACAAGACTGCTATAACTAACACAGTTCTCACAGCACCCTTGACACATAGCAACACCAGTGTCTCACCTACCAAGGCTGTAAGGTGTAACACTCAAAAAACACATTTTCTAGTCATTGGAGACTCAATAGTGAAACACATGGATGTCCCACTCACCAGGATGGACATAGAAAAAGTCACAGACAGCTGCCTGTCCGGTGCCAGAATTCATCAGATCACGCATGCACTCAGGTCTCCCAGCAACAAGTACCGTTATGACTCTGACATACTTCATGTTGGACCATAGTTCATGTCGGAGTGAATGACCTGAGATGTACCTCACTGGACTATATGAAGAGAGAAATGATTGAGCTCTCTGAGTACATGTTCACAGTATAAACAAAAAAATTATTGATTTCAATAATTGTCTTAGTTTTTGGTGTCATTCCAAGGGGATCCGGTTCCTATCAGCCTAGGAAGCCATGGTTGACAAATCTCACTGCTTTGCCACAGACAATTTTCACCTGGCACCTCTAGGCTTTCAGCTGCTGGCAAAGGCTCTTGCCTCTCCCATAGTGCCTTTTTTAGACAAAGTCTCGAAAACAAACTTACTGATGTGAAATTTGCCAGTCATAACAAAATAAGGGTCATGCTGCTAAATGCTGAGATCTTAAACCAGAAACTGCACACCCTGGAAGCACTTCTATCATTGGAAGATGTAGATGTCTTTGCAGTCACAGAAACCTGGTTCAAGGCCTCAGACAGTATCCCGGCCTTGCAAGGCTACAGTGCCTTCCACACCTTCAGACCACAAAATGAACATGTGAGAATCAAAGGAGGTGGTGTTTCTATCTATATTAGAAATAAATTCACCTCATGTCAAGTTAGACTGGACAACTCCATGGAGTTAATCAAAGTTCAGGTTATGGTGGTTAAGACCCCCATTCAGGTGATAGCCAGTTATAGATCCCCCATGGGCCATAACTCACATGAAGCCTACTTCACCAAACTGGAGACAATCCAAATATTACCAAACACTCTGGTTATGTGGGATTTCAATTGTCCCACCATCAAATGGGAACCCTACCCTAGCCCTAACTCACTGGTGCAAAACTTCCTTGACTTTGTTAACTCAAATGCCCTGGAACAAATTATACATACCCTGACAAGAAGAAGTAATGTACTACAGCTGGTCCTCGCTAACATGTCAAACAGGTGCACTACCACAACTGTCTGTCCCTCATTAGTTAAAACTTACCACAAATCAGTTACCTTCAAGTCAACACTAACACCAGAACTCAATATGGGTGAAATAAGACTAAAAAACCTCACCAAGGCAAACTATACCCTCCTAGTTGAAGGTATAAATGGATTCTGAGCCCCACCCCCAGCTGGAAGTGGAACTACACTGAAGCTTACACTACAGCCCTGTACAATCACTAGCATAACTGTATAGACTTGGCTGTACCAGAAAGAATCAAAGCCAGAGCCCCAAGTAAAATCAAGCCACCATGGTGGACATCCAGCATCAACAAAGTTTACAATAAATGCAAAACTTTGCTGTCCAAGAAAACAAAGACGAGACCCCCAACAATGGAAAAGCACCCTCCTCAGCCTCAACAGACAAATAAGACTACTTATCAATTTTTCTAAGGTCTTCTTTGAAATAAACTTAGCAAGCAAAGTCCTTCTTTGGCAGCAGCACCACTGGTGAGGCCCAGAGACTGTTGGACTTTTGAATTACCCCTAGTTCCAATATCTCCTGTATCTCCTCCCTCAGAGTCTGTTTGACTCTCTCAATCACCCTAATAGGCCTTTGGGGTCCTGTATCCACCTTGTGCTGCTTCAGGTGGGTGCACCCAGGTTTCCCAGTGAACATGTCCCCAAACTCCTGTAACGCTGCTCAGATTTCTCTAACTTGGGTTGGAGAAAGCTGGGACATTGCTACCCCTTCCATTGAGGTCTCAGTCTGAGCCTCACTGAGGAGATCAGTCACCAGATATCCCTCAGACTCCTCCTGCAATCCACTGCAAATACTCAGTACAAGATCCTCCCTATCATGGTAAGGTTTCATCATGTTAACATGGTACAACTTGTGCCCCTGCCTCCTGCCTAGCAGTTCCACCATGTAGTTAACATCACTTACCTTTCTTACCACCTTGTAGGGTCCCTCCCAAGCTGTTTGCAGCTTGTTGTGTCTGACAGGAATGAGAACCATTACCTGCTGCCCTACAGCATACTCTCTAGCTCAAGCATTCCTGTCATACCATACCCTTTTCTGTTGTTGGGCTTCTGCCAGGTTCTCCTGGGCCAAGCCCATGAGTTCCCTGAGGCTTGTCCTGAAGTTTAGGACATGTGCCACAACAGACTCCTTATGAGATTCACACTCACCTTTCCACTCATCACAAATTAAATCTGGAGGTCCCCTCACCCTATGCCCATACATCAACTCAAAGGGTGAAAAAAAACATGGATTCCTGGGAAACCTCTCTGTAAGCAAAAAAAAAAACAGATGGGGCAAATATTTGTCCCACTCCCTTTTAAACTGATCCGCAAATGCCAGTAGCATGGACATGAGTGTAGAGTTTAACCTCTCAACAAGACCATTAGTCTGGGGCCGGTAGGGGGTGGTCTTCAGGTGCTTCATGCCACAGTACTTCCACAGACAAGCCAGCAGGTCTGACATGAAATTGGCACCTCTGTCAGTCAGTATTTCTTTTGGGAAACCTACCCTGCTGAAAATCTCTAACAAAGCATTTGCCACATTTTCTGCCTCAGTAGAGGACAAAGCCACTGCCTCAGGGTATCTTGTAGCATAATCTACTACCACTAGGATATACCTTTTCCCTGTGGAACTTGGGGTTCTCAGAAGCCCCACAATATCCATAGCTACCCTCTGAAATGGCTCCTCAATCATAGGCAAAGGCATCAAAGGAGCTCTCACATTCTCTCCTGGCTTGCCTACTTTTTGGCACTGCTCACAGGTCCTGTAGTACCCTCTTATGTCTCTGGAAATTCCAGGGCAATAGAAGTTCTGCATAATACATCTCTTTGTATGTTTTATGCCCATATGACCTGCAAAGGGAATTTCATGGGCTATGGCTAGAAGCACCAGACAGTAGGCTCTAGGCACTACCAACTGCTGTACCCTCTCACCTTCTAGCCCTCCCTCAGGGGTCCACTCTCTATACTGTAATCCTTTGTCCCAGTATACAGATTCCCCCTTCCCTTGAGAATCAGATGCATCACTAGCTACCTGCCTCAGGCCTTACAGTGTAGGGTCTGAGAGCTGAGCCTGTCTCAACTCTCTCTTTCTAACCCTTCCCAGCTCCCCTTCCACAGGAAGTCTGGCATCCTCTAACAGTGGTGTCTCACTGTCAGCCTGGGTACTACTACTCACCTCTACTTTTGCAGTCACTCTGTCCAAGGGAACACCAGTACCCACAAGCAGCTGTAGCTCACCTTCAGTCTCACTGCTACAGAGTAGCTCCCTCCCTGAAGTAACCACCTCACCAGTCCGGCTGCAAGTATGCGGTCTGTCTGGGTCTCCCCCAGGCTACCAGACCCACATGTTGTCTCACGACAGTCTACTATTGGCATTTTGTCTTTCCCACTACTGGCTCCCTCACCTTTTGTTCCCCACCTTGCCTCTGTGGACATTTGTATGCCACATGGCCCCACTGGTTGCATTCAAAACATGTAACCCTAGGTCCTGGATGCATACCTGGACTAGTGGCTTCCCATACTACTGGCAGATTCTGTTGGGGCAGTCTGTACTGCCCAGCATGGGTTCCTTTAGAGCCATGAGCAGTACTGGGGGTCCCCTTCCTGTGCAGGGATGCCCTGCTTGCTAGGTATAGGTCTCCCTTCTTCCCCATCTCATCTGAAGTAGCACATTGTCTATCAGCTAAGTAGATCCTCATGTCCTCAAGCAAAGTGCTAAGGGCTTGTTCCCTCACCAAAAGGTCTGCCTGCCTTTCAAAAGTGGTGACCTGACATTCACTCACCCACCCACGTCTGAAAATAATTGCTCAGTTCAGCAACATATTCACACACACTTTCATCTGCCTTGTGTCTATGCTCATGAAACTTTTTCCTATAAGTTTCAGGTGTTAACTTAAAACATTCTAACAAGTGATTCTTAACAGCAGTATAATCAAAATATTCACAATCAGCAAGTTTAGACAACAGAGTTACAGCTTTACCATGGAGTAAAGGGGTCAGGAACTGTACCCTGATCCTTTGGTCAACATCATACTGTTTACATACCCTCTCCAACATATGCATGAAACTATCAAAATTATCCCCCTCTTTAAACTGCGGAAGAAATTTACTGACCTTTTGTGCTTCTGGGGTCTGGTTATTCCCTTTCCCCATTACCTCCATGACTCTAGCGAAGAGTCAGCATCTTCTTTTCATGCTGTCGCTCCTTTTCCTCAGCTTCCAGGCGTAGCAGTTTCTCATTCTCCTCAGCCTGCAAACATCGCAGTTTCTCATTGTCCTCACTCTGCAGATGCCTCAGTCACTCAACTGCTTCTATTTACAAACAACTGGCCTCCAACTCAAGTCTCTTCAGCTCCAGATGGATTTTTAAGTCCTCTGCAGTAAGGTTGAGCTGTCCATTCTTTGAGTGTGGTACATCTCCACTGCCAGTCTGATCATCCTCCTGGTTGCTGTTTTCTGATGCAGCTGTGACCAAAGCTGCAATCGTGTCTGCCTTAGTCAGGTTTCCATGCACCAGTCCCCTATCCTGGTACATCTCAGCCAGCTGGCCCCTAGTCAGCTTTCCATACTCCTCTGCTGACATGCTGCCTGCTCTCCCTGACTAACTAAGCTAACAAAAGAAATAAAACAACTGTGAGCTGAACTCTGAGTATTCACTTTGTGGCTGATTTAGAGTACAAAAACACCTTCAGTGATCACTGTACACAAGCTACATGAATTCAGACTACCCACCACTACAAGCCAATTAGTATTTGCCAACCAATTAATATGTGGTGTGGATACCCCACCACTGACAAAGAATTAATATGTGACTCCTGTGCACTGGCCCAGCAATCAAGGAGCCTCAGTCTTCACCATTAATACCAGTGAGGGGTGTCCATATAGGTAAAGGATAATAAATACACACACAGTAAAGTACAATTTCCCTTAAGAGCACACAGAGATCGCAGTCAGTCTGGGGCTGGTCTCTCCCTTTCTCTCCAGATACCCAATAAGACTCCCCACTGGCACAGCTATAGGGTCCAGATCTCAGCCTAGTGGGCAAGCTAAAACCTCCTGCATCCTCTCTGTCCAACCAGTGCTTTGTGTCCCTGCCCAAGTAGCTGACACATGCATACTTTGAGATAAGAGTTATATGCAACCACACAGACATTCCTGGGGAAGGCTGGCACAGGTTCTCCAGCTGTGCCCCTTTTACCCAGACTATACAGAAGTACCACTTGCCACCACCCACTAATATTTATCAGCTACCAAAAGGCCCTTATGAAAGGGTGTCCAATTATACTGTGCAATATTGTTATCCAATTGATATGTGCAACTGAACAGTCAAGGCTTATTGGAGTGGCTTGGCCATTATCACTATATACATGCAATGTACTCTTAGAGCTTAAATTATCTCTACGCAAAACAGCCACAGTTGAAAGATTTAAAAATATTTAATAATAAATAATAAAAACAGGAGTCTTACTACACAGTGTTAGTCATGAGTTCAGAGATCACAGCGAAATACTTAAAATAATACAGTAGAAAAGTTCTGACATCAATACAGAAAAAAATATATAATCTTCTACGTTCCTAGCTTTATCTAAGAGAAAACACAGTTCTAAAATAAACTTACATATAGAACACAGGCAGATAACTGGTGAGTTGGATGTTCTCAACACAAATGCTAAATGCCCTCTTCTTTCTGTCCTTAAATTGTTAACACAGTACCACTGATTTATTTCAGATTACGTCATTTCTTTCTGGTTCCCAGGCTAAGAGAAATTCAGAGGTTAATAGCCCTTTTGATCTTGCAGCTGGTCAGGAAGCCAGAGCAATAAAAGAAATTATACATATAAATTCTAGCCATTAACTCTGGCCTCAAAACAATAGGCAGAATGCCTCCCTCTAGACATCTTGGCTCCGTGTTTTAGACCAAAGAATTTCACAATGCTTGACTTATCAGGTTTCTTACAGCAGAATGCACTGTTGTTACATTTTTTTCAGTTCAACATCCAATACAGTCTTTTCACATTTAAGAGAACAAGCCTGTGGCTTACATTAATATTTACAAATAACAGAATTATCTACAAAATTCTATTTAGCTAGGCTGGCAGCCTTCACTTATCTTCACACCTTCTGCAATCATAGTCTAACCATGGGGTTTGTTCCTACAGAATGGAGAACAGCAAGAGTTATTCCCCTCCACAAAGATGGCCTAGCAACAGACCTGGGGAATTACAGACCCATAAGCCTGAATAGCCTCATCTCTAAGGCCATGGAACATATCATTATGGACTTCATAAATAAAGATATAGGTGACCTCCAAACCCTGGATCTTACCCAATTCGGCTTCATCAAAGGCAGATCTTGCCTGTTAAATCTGGTGGATTTCTTCACAAATGTGACTAGGGCCATTGACGAAAGCAAATCTGTGCACACAGCATACCTCAACTTGGCAAAGGCTTTTGACACAATCCCACACTCAGTCATTACTGATAAGCATATCAAACTGAACATAAACCCCTTTGTTGTAAGATGGGTTGCCAACTGGCTCACAAACTGGACACACACTATCAAGTGGGTGACTCCACATCAACCAGTAGACCTGTTACCAGCAGGGTTCCATATGGGTCAGTGTTGGGCACCCTACTGTTTGGTATATACTTCTCAGAAGTTCAAGTCAAAACTAAGGGATTGTGGCTGACCAAGTTTGCAGACAACTGCAAACTGGGTGCAATTATTGAATCCCCAAATAATGTCAGTATACTCCAGGAAGGCCTTACGCAAACTAATGACTGGTGCCTTAGTCACACTCTCAAACTGAATGCAAAGAAATGCTTCATCATTCCCTTTGGCACAAGCAATGTCCCTTCACACTAGCAAATTAACAAAATCTTCAGTACCTATGACGTGGTAAAGGACCTCGGATCACAAGTTGACTGTGACCTTACCTTTGACCACTGTGTGATGCATTTTTGGAATAGGCTACCTATTCATGTGAAACAAAGCACCTCTATGACACTGTTCAAGAGGAACCTGGAAAAGTGGATGGGGCACTGTAAATTCTTACCAGGAATAATGCCCACAGCCCTCCTGGACATGGGCAGCCATTACTAAATGCAATATTGGGTATTAACTAACATTTCTATGGTATTACATTGGGATGAAATGGCTAAACTTGAAATGACCCCTGGGTTGATCGCCTAGTAATCTCCTATGATCCTATGATCTTATGATCCTTTGTTTGCTGATTTTTATCAACTCTGTATTTGGACCCCAGCCTCTCTGTGCTATGATAAAGTCCATCCTGACCGAGATGATCTAGAGGGCTTGTTGGTGGCCTCTGGTGCTACTTCTCTGGGGAGGGAAGTAGAGCATAGGATTCTTCATAGGTGCACCCATTGAAATGTGTGATGGCTGCTCAGGACTGAGGTGGACCAGCAGCTTGAGACCCAGAGTAGCACCCTGGAGTGCATCCTGATATGACTGGCAGAGATGTATAGTACTGTCATGGTGCTGACCAGTGGGCCACCAGCTATGGTGCTTGCCCATGATGTTAACCACAGGAGTTATTGGTTTCATGGGGGGGTTCCCCTCCTGGGGCAGCTTTTCAGACAGCCCTCACCCCACTGCATGCCCTATCATGGTGTTCCACTTCCTCATGTGTTATTTATGCTCCACTGTTGCCCAGACTTCCTCTACACCATTTGTCCTCTGTCAGTTTGGATATCTCCTTTGTGACCACCCTTTTTGTATCAACACCTTGCTTGTCAGTATTTGTATTATATGTCTTTTTGTCTGCCTCCACAAAAGAATTACGCCTCTTCCTCCACTCTGTGCCACTTTTCTCTTCTCAATGTCGATTTACACATTCCTCTGGCTATTCTTAAACCTTTCTGACTGTCCTAAGTCTCAATTTCCTTCCCATTTATAAAATAAACAAAGACAGCACTTTCAAGTGCATGCTCAGGCATGTAGGTCACATGGGATGTGCATGCTTGTTGAATATGACCATACAGCTGTCATCCTGGGCCATGCTCTTGACTACCTGCATCATGCTAATAGGGCATTTATCTGCAATGCTTTTATGCACATGTGAATCTGCATTATGGCGAGGAAGCTCAACACATGTTGATAGACCTGGGTCATGAGTCGTCTTGTAACAGGGTGTACCCATTTGCATGGTAACTGTCTTTTTCATGAGTGCATGGCTTCATTATATGGTACTAAACCTGTGAGATCCCCTATTCTGGCACTTATGCATTCTGAATCCCCTGAATCATTAAACTTCAACTGAATAATTTATCTCAGGGCAGCCATGTTACTCTTCTTCTGAATACTCTCCTCTCCATTTTTCTCAGGTATGCAAGTTGAAAAAATAGGGCAGAAAATGTTTAACAAGTAGTGATACAAATAACTAAGTAGTTACTAACTTGAACAATTCTCTGACTGCGTCAATTCTACAAAGAAGAATTTGAAGATCTGCTTGTGAATGCAGTTGATGCATGTGTTAAGAATGTGTGCACTATTAAATCCCTGAGCACAGAAATGCATCAGAGTCTTTAGTGTAAAAATCACTGAACTGGAACATTGTTGATAATTGAAAGACTGCTTTAATTTAAGGTCGATACTGGAGCAGAATCTGACTGTGGTGGTGGTGCTGCGGTAGCGTTGTCACCTCACAGTAAGACGTTGTCCTGTTCGATTCATAGCTAAAGCTTCTTCTGTGTGGAGACATGCATGAATGGGCGTACCTTCGTTCAAGGTTGTGCATCAGAGCTGGCAACTCGGCACGTAAAAATCTACTGCCGATCATTAGCGGACCAGAGTTCCGCTGTGGCGACCCCTAACCGGGAAAAGCCGAAAGACACAACAACAAATGGAGCAGAATCCAGTATCATAACAAGTGCATTCAGAGAAATGGGCTTAAAACTTCATTGTCGGAGTTTAAAGCTTCATTGCAGACCTATGATCACAAACTAAAGTATTTGGGTTAAACAAAGCTGTGTTTTGTGCATAAAATATGGGGAGTACAAATTGCTGTTTCAAGTTGTATCAGTAAAACTAAATATTTTGAGAAAGTCTACTTGTGAATGATTGGGCAAGATAAAGTAAATTCAAAAATGCAAGTACAGAGCATTAGAGGTCACAATACAGTTAGTCAAGATGATTTGGTGACTTGCATGTCCATGAAGTCAGAGATTTGCATACTCACAGAGAACATGGTTTGCTTTTCCATGAAGCAAATGATTTACATATTTGAAGGGGTATTCATTTGCAAACTTCTGCATTGCAGTTAGTTATGGCTAAGAAGAAATGTGGTGTACAGTCTTGCAGTATTACAGAATGCATGCAAACACTTTTGTAATGCTGGTTGTTATTTTTGGGGGAAAACATTGGTTTGTTTACTGGATTTGACAAATCACTATAGGGCTTCTATAATAATGGGCATGACATAGCTATACAATACAGTATAGTATTAACAGATTGGCCAAAATAAAATAAAACAAAAAAGTTCCATTTCAAATCCAAATATGCTATGTGTTTCATGATGAAATTTATGATTCACAAGGACTTGTTCACATTTAACACAGTGATTATAACAAACCAGCTTTGTAACCCAGTGCTGGAAAAATCCATAATGCACATTGTCAAAAAGAACTTATGACAAAAAACTGTCAGATCTGTAACGTTTCAAAAAAGCAATACTAAAAGCTCTATGATACCTCATGAAATTCTAGGCAGACAGCAGAGTAAAGCAGCAGGTGAGTGGTTTCAATTCAAAGACAGTCGATATTTTATCTGAGTACTATCCAAAGCATCCTGAAGTTATCAAACTAAGAAGCACATCTCCACAGTTATCACACTGATGATATCTATCTATTTTTCTATGTCATGAGTTCTCTGATATTCTTGTCATAGGTTCATAGGTTGGTACTAGGCTATCAGCCCTAGGGCCTATACAAGCCTAGCCATAACAATTCCCTGGCTATTTCTTCCCACATTATTTACTTTCCTGGACCCCTGTCTAGCATGGCGACTGACGTGATCCCTGGGGTGAATTTCCTTTCTCCCATCCAATCGTCAAGGTTCCTCTTGAAGAGGTCCAAAGAGGCACTCTGCTTGACATGTATGGGCAATCTATTCCAGAGTCTGGGGAGTCTCTGGGTCAGGAACCTATCCCTCCAGCATGTTTTGTTTATTGTGATGACAAGGTTTAGATCCCTGGAGCGTGTAGCTCTGAGGGATTGGGATTTCTTTAAGTGTAGCATGTCCAACAGCTCTGGGTTTGACATGGCCTTGTATGTTAAGCAGAGATCACCTCTGAGTAGACGATATGTGACAGAGTATAGCTGGAGTTTTTTAAGGCGGTCAGCGTAGGGCATCTGCTTTAGGCCTGTGATTCTTTTAGTGAGTTATTTCTGAGGCCTTTCCAGTTGTTGCAGATGTCTTGAGAGGTACATACCAAATGGGGCGTTGTATTCTATAATGGGTCTAATGAGGGATGAGTACAGTGGGACAATGACCTCCTTTTTCTGGATGAAAAGCCCTTCGTGATGAGGTGTGCCACATAGAAGGATTTCCTGACTGTTGTGGCGATGTGGTTATCGAAGGTGAGACCACTGTCCACCTGTGTCCCTAAGTCTCTTATCACACTTTCTGTGTTTAGTGTACTGCCACCTATATGGTAATTCATGGATACATGTTTTTTCCCAAAGGGGATAACAATACATTTCTTGGCATTGAGCTTGAGCACATGGCTCTGGCACCAAGCATCTGTTTCTGTAAGGCCCTTTTGTAGAGTATCCACATCATTTGGGATTCAATAATGGCTCCCAGTTTGCAGTCATCTGCAAACTTTGTTAGCCAGAGTCCTTTAGTGTTGACCTGTACTTCAGAGAAGTAGATGCCAAACAAGAGCGGCCCCAGGACTGAACCCTGAGGTACTCCACTTGTCACTTGTCTGGAGCTGGATTTGGAGTCAGCTACTTTTACAGTGTGGGTTCTATCAGTAAGCCATTTAGCAACCCATTGGGTGACATAGGGATTAATACCCAACTTAGTAAGTTTATCTATGATTCCAGAGTGGGGGGATGGTGTCAAAGGCCTTGGCAAGGTCTAGATAGGCTGTGTGGACCACCTTACCCTTGTCCATGGCTTTGGAGACTGATTCAAAGAAGTCAATCAGGTTCAGGAGACAAGATCGGCCCTTCACAAACCCAAACTGGGTGGGGTCCAGTGTTTGAAGGTTGCCAATGTCTTTGTTTATAAGTTCCATGATAATACGCTCCATGGCCTTGCAGATAAGGCTTGTCAGACTGATGGGACGGTAGTTTCCGGGATCCAAGGTGGATCCCCCCTTGTGGATTGGGATAACTGTAGCTCTGCGCCACTCAGTGGGCACGAAACCTGAGGTGAGGCTATGATTAAACATGACACATTGATAACAATCCTCAATTCCTTACTGAAGAAATGCATACATTTTCCCAGATCTGGGAATTTCGTCACATAAACTCTTCACCAAGTTGCCCACAGTCCAGTGGACAGGCAGCTAGACTCATACAAACTGTAAAATATTACCCTTAAAAAATGTGTTGCTAGTTTCAGAATGTGGTGTTATCTAGCTCTGGGTGAGTATCAAAACACTCCGTAGCAAACAATGATGCTCTTACCTTTGCTAGTGATGATGGGAAGATGAATGAAAACAAAGTTATATGCCTTTTCTAAAGAAAATGCCAAATGTGAAATTAGCCTGACAAAAGCAGAACAAAAACAAAAGCCATATTAGGACAGATCAGCTAAGATGCTGTTGACCCCTTAGGTCTGCAAAGATAGTGAGAATCTAGAAGGCGGTTGACAAATGAAGCAACACAAAGCTGTTTTCATTCATCATGCTAACTCACCAAAATCCTGCTTTTTTGACACAAAGGGTGGTCTCAGACTTAGATGTAACAGAAGGTATTTATATAGGACTGGACTGTTTTCCTGATTAATATGTCTGAAAGAATGATAATAAGGAACAGCTGTAATCACCAATGGTCTCATTTGCCAAAGAGGCTAATCCTGAGAAGTACACTTACCCTAATCAGGAGTCTGTATCTACAAGTACCTCTTCTACAGAAATGGAAGACATATTAGTACCTGATGATGACAAGGTACAGGGTATGACTGCTGTACCTATGAACACCTCAGCTAAAGTATCTAGATTTCATAGAATAATACATAAGGAATCTAAATTGAATGACATTTTAAAATTTTATGGCAGCAAAGCAAAGATCAAGTTGTATATCTGCTATCTAGATATTAAAACTTATGGTATATTATTCATTATGTTGTTTCTGTATGCATGTATCTAATTTGTGATTTATATATATATATATATATATATATATATATATATATATATATATGTATGGGTTCACTTCTAAATTTCAAAGTCCCAAAATTTCGAGTTTCAGAACATCGAATTCAGAATCTCTAGATCTTGAAATCTCGAAATTGTGTACCCTTCCCCTGAAACATCACTAAACACATAAAAAACAAGCGTATGCAGGGAGGCAAGCTCTCCTGCACCCCCCCACACCCTCCGTAACTTAAATATACCACCTCTGAGATCTCACTACAGTGAGGACAAGGGAAATCTCCCAGTCCATGCTGTATGCCGATCTCCATTCAGGATTTTGAAGTTTTAAAACTTCAAACATATGATCTTCGATTTGGACTTCGAAATTCTGAACGTAACCCATATATATATATATATATATATATATATATATATATATATATATATATATATATATATATATGGATTCACCTTATAATCTTGAAATACTAAAATACTGAATTTCAGTATCTTGAGACTATAAAGCCGAAAGTGCAGTTATGCAAAACTGCGTAATATCTCATGTGGAAATGTTGAATCCGTGGTTGTTTTGGTGCGTTCGTGATGTGTGGTGCGGTTTGTGGATTTAGCTAGGGATTCAGGTAAGTGGTGTGTTTGTAAGGGTATTGGGTAGGGATTTTAGTGTGTGTGTGTGTGTGTGTGTGTGTGTGTGTGTGTGTGTGTGTGTGTGTGTGTGGGTTTTATGTGTTTGCGTGTTTACTTCAACCTCGGAGTTAGTATATATAAGTAGTGGGGTGTGTTGGGGAGGGCGTAGCCCCCCACATGGGGGGTGCAGGGGGGCTTGCCCCCCCGCTTATAGGTAGGGTAGATATCGTTGTTTGTTCTGTTGTGTTTGTGTGTGTTGTTTTGTTTGTTGTAGTGTAGTTAGGTAGGTGTATTTATGCTTGTTTGTGTGGTGCTGTGTGTATGTGTATGATAACGATTTTGAATTTCGTGGTTGTGGGTTGTCGTTTTTTTGAATTTTCGGCTTTATAGTCTCGCGATACTAAAATTCAGTATTTTAGTATTTTGAGATTATAAAGTGAATCCATATATATGTGAATCTATATATATATACATATATATATATATATATATATATATATATATATATATATATATATATATATATATATATATATATATATATATATATACATACATATACATATACACACACACACACACACACACACACACACCATGTGCATCTCTTGTCCATAATAATGTAATACAGTGTAGCAAATATTCTTTATGTAAATGATAAAAATTTATATTAATGAGAGGGATATATACTGCAGTATTTCCTTATGTACAGTACAACTCATAAGATGTTATATGTTTCAGCCTTGCTATTCAGTTGCTGTTATGATAGTAAATCAGATATGAATGCTTACTTGCTAGTTTCTGCATATATTTACTTTGAGTGTAGTTCTGCAGTGCTACAATGTTAAGCTGAATCCTGCAATGACTGTACAGAACTTATCTGGTTATCAAATAATAAAAATAGATACTCTGTCTCCCAACCCTTTCAACAATTTTCCTTTTTTTTATTTCATGTATTTATATATTTATTGATCAATTGCTGCACTGTCCACTTATGTATCTCCCAGCCTTTTCAGTTGTGTTCCTATTTTTATTTTATTTTATTTAGTTTTTGCTGCATTTCTACACCCTGAGCAGATTACTTCACTGCATTGTTTTCACCTGTCTTTGAAACTCCTCCTGGCTATACCTGACAGTAGACCTATCTGACTGGTTATGAGAAACAGACAAAAAGTAAATCAAATGTTGTTCTCTGTGGACAATGCAATTTGAAATGTATAACATTGATACTACATTGTTTTACTTAAAATATTATCATCTGAGGAAGTGATTCCAGTAGTATGCAGAATAAATTATCTTGATAACTTTTTTTTAAACAAAATCTTATTGATATTGTTCTTAGAAAAAAGTTATAAGGAAATTCAAATAATGATTCCTTTTGAGAAGACTTACCTTTAATACTCAGATGATAAAGATAACCTACACTCTGAAGAATTTGGGCTGACAGCTTATTTCCAGTTTCTTATACTCTGCTAAAAAGGTAAGTAATATCGCCAGCATACAACTTAAAAATACTGACAGCTGTTTTACTTTTCAAACTTGAAATAATCTTTTATTATAATTCTTGTTATGCAGAATATATTTTATGTTATGAGGTGGTACAAGACATACAATATAAGCAGTTAATAATACGTCTATGGCATGCAGTGATGTTAGCAAAATGTTTAAAAGAAGAGTACACTTTCACTAAAAATAAACACGCAGAGTCAGGATTAGTATTACATATAATGTTTACACAATGGAACATTTCAGATCATTGTACACTGTACTGTTTAAAATAGTCCTTCTACCATACAACCTGCTTTAACATTGGAAATCAGTTACCATTCTGATTAGACATCAGGAAAGTATTCCTAGTAATTGTCTAAAACAATCTGCATTACCGGTAAGTTACATCATACGCATGTATATATAAAGAAGTATAATACAAGATTGTTTCAAAATGCTTCCAAGTTTCAGGTTATGTTACTGATCACATGAGTAGAGCCTGCAATTTATGTCTTTGCAGTGGACTGATTTCAGTGGCATTTACAGAATACTCTCTGAAGTAAAACCTGAAGAAAGATCACCAGTCAGCTTGACTACTGATTGATTTTCAGGCTATGATAACTTTTATTTCCCAGGAACATTTTTTATCAGACTTTTGTCCTCACTGCTTGCAGATCAGCAACCCTTGCAAAGCTAGTCAACCCATTTGTTCCCAGTGTGACAGCCTCTCTACCCTGGGCCAGTAATCAAGGAGTCTCAATCCTCACCACTGACACCAGTGAGAGATGGTCACTAAAAACAGGAATGGATTTACACATTATTTTCAAATGCAGCTCTCTGAATCAAGTACAGTTTCCCCCAAGTGCGCACAGGAAACACAGTCCAGACCTGGGACTGGACTCTGTCTCTCCAGATCCCAGACAAGACTCACTTTGGAGCAGTGTGTCCCAGTTCCAAGTAGATGACACACCCACTCCTAGGTATTTGTATTTTCTCACACACACACACA
Organism: Protopterus annectens; assembly: GCF_019279795.1. Lineage (NCBI taxonomy): Eukaryota > Metazoa > Chordata > Ceratodontiformes > Protopteridae > Protopterus > Protopterus annectens. The sequence continues at coordinate 849,980,852 of NC_056731.1, forward strand.
CACACACACACACACACACACACACACACACACACACACACTCCTGGGAAAGGCTGGTACAGATCTACTAGCTGTGCCCCCTTCTGCCTAGACAATAAGGTAACTATACTGCTGTCAGTTAACTACTCTCAGGTTTGTACAAGGGTATCCAATTATACTGAGTAAAATCAATACTAATATAAATGGTAGAGTGTAACCAAAGCAGCCAGGCTTTTCAGAGTGGCCAAAGCTTCACTAAAATAAGCACAAGTACTCTCAGGATGTTAAAGGTATTCTCTAAAAGACCAGCCACAATGAAAGGTATAAAAATATTTAATAATAAAGTAGAAAACATGAGAATATTAAATATCTAAGTACAATAAATATCTGAGTTTCAGTCACAGGAGAAATAAAAAATAACAGAGTTGGACATATTTAAATAGATGCAGAAAAACAATACTCATCTAATCTCACTGTATTTCCTGACTGTCTAAAGAATAACTTTTCCCTGGCTAACTTAATTAATACAGCAAGGCAAGATTAGATGCTGAGATGCTTACTTCCACAAGGCAAGATGAAGAGCCTCTAACAGACTGAACTGAATAACAACTAAATGAACTGACTGTGATAACTGTCATAGATCTTTATATCAGGTTCCAAAGAAAACAAAACAAGCTGCTGTGAGAGTTCCATCCTCTCGGTGTTGGTTATGGAATGACATCACATTTGATCACCTGACTCTGGCACAATACACACTCAGAGCTTTGCCAAGATCTGTTTCAGTATCCAAGAACCATAGAACAACTTCAAAAACCTCTGCTCTTCCCTTCCAGAACTCCTTGCCCAAACATATACATCCAATCAGTCACAGCAACACTGTTGATAACTTTTCAACACAAACAGCTGTACAGGTTAGTGTGACAGTCAAACAACACAAAACCATCCACAAAAATCCATCCAGCCATGCTGGTACACACCACATGCGCACTGCCCTGCTATACCTGGCAGAGATGGCAACACCCCGCATCATCATATGTCCCCGCCCCCTTGGAAGACTCAAGCTAGCTTTTCAAGTGACCCTGGAAAAACATTGCTTGAGAGGAAGGGCCTGTCTGGGAACACATTAACCCATACCCTGTCTTGAGAGTCCATCTGCATTGGCATTGCTGACCACATTACGGTGCTGTACTGTCATATCATATATCTGCAACCCTAGGCTCCTACTTAATAACTTGGCATTTTGTTGGCTGACTCTATGTAGCCATGTTAAGGGATTGTGATCTGTAGCCACAGTGAAGTTCCTTCCATACAGATAAGGCTGAAGTTTCTGCAGTGCCCATACTATGGCTACAGCTGAGATATACAACTGGATGCTCTTCTCCATCTGAGTAAACTTGACTGAGTACAGCCCCCACCCCATAGTTTGAAGCACCTACCTGCACAACAACTTCTTTGCTGTAATCTGGACTTGCTAACCCATGGGGTCCTCCCAAAGCTCCTTTAATCTTTTGGAATTTCTACACACAGGCTGGGGTCCACACTACCTTATCTGGCCTGTTTTTCCTTGTGAGGTCTGTGAGGGGAGCAGCTATAGTACTATAATTGGAAATTAACTTTCTATAGTACCCCACTCTCCAAGAATGTCCTCACTTGCTTTTTGGTAACGGGCAGGCCACACCTGAATAGCTTCCACTTTGGCAGGTTCTGACCTAATCTTACCACTCTCCACTCTATGTCCCAGATAGGAGACCTCTGCCATACCCACCTGACACTTACTGGGCTTAATGGTCAACCCTGCCCTTTTTATTCTGTCCAGGACCTCCCTGACATGCTGAGGCTTCATCATGTTAATGTAGTTCAATTTTTGCCCCTTCTTCTTACCTAGCAGGTTTACCATATTGTTAAAATCACCAATCTTCCTTACTACTTTGATGAGTCCCTCCCAAGCTGCCTGCAGCTTATTGTGTCTGACAGGAATGAGCACCATAACCTGCTGCCCCATAGCATACTCATAGGCTCGAGCATTCCTGTCATACCAGACATTTTTCTGCCATTGGGCTCCTGCCAGGTTCTCCTGGGCCAAGCCCATGAGCTCCCTAAGCCTTGTCCTGAGGTTTAGGACATATGCCACAACAGACTCGTGGGATTCACACTCACCCTCCCACTCATCAAGAATCAAATCTAAAGGCTCCCTCACCCTATGCCCATACAGCAACTCAAAGGGTGAAAAACTTCTGTATTCCTGGGTTACCTCTCTGTATGCAAACAGTAGTTGGAGCAAATATTTGTCCTACACTCTCTCTTAAACTGGTTTGCAAATGCCTGTAACATGGTCTTTAGTGTAGAGTTTAACCTCTCCACAAGGCCATTAGTCTGTGGTAGTAAGTGGTGGTCTTTAGGTGCTGTGACGTCCAGTTAATATCCTACCAGACTGCCACCAATTAATGTGATGCCCTGATAAATATCCCATGTAACTGCCACCAAATAATCTAACGTCCCTTACTATCCTGGGTCAGTAACTAAGGAGCTTCAATACTCACTGCTGACTCCAATGTGATACTGTCACTAAAACAGGAGTAATATTTCACAATTTTCACCTAACAACACAACAGGAACATGTTCTATAGCCTGGGATTGGACTGTATACATCTGTCCACCACTAATGAAACTCCTTATTACACACTGCAGAGCAATGTGTCCCAGTTTAAGACCTCTGATGCACAGACACTTAAATTAAATCTCACACATCCAAACACTTCTGGGAAAGACTGACACTGATTTCTAGCTGTATCCCTTCCCCAAAATAATATGGTAATGCTGCCACCAGGTGGGAGGTTAGCACAATGTTCTTTAGTTAGTTAGGTTAGGTTAGCATAATGGTTAAGGTGTTTACCTTACAAACATAAGGTGCAGGGTTTGATTCTCACATGGGGTAATTGGCTAGGCTGAAAATGGCCCAGAAGGGCAGTTAGCCTAGTACTAATCTATGAACCTATGAACCAATCAGAGTGTCTTCATGCCCTTCTAAAGGGGTGTCCAATTATGACAATTAGATATTAAAACAAATAGTAGCAAATGACGTAAACAGCCAGGCTTTTGGAGTGGGCTGGGAAGTTATCAAGGCAAGTATAGGCATTCTCAAATCACTAAAGAAAAACACTGATTGTCCAGCCACAATGTAAGTTAATAAAAAAAATTTAATATTGAGCAAAGTGATTACAAATATAAAACAGTAATTCCCAATAAACAAACAGAACTCAGTCACCAGGAAAATGAAATCTATACTGTAGGATAGAGATCCAACATTAAGAAAAACTCTAACTGATCTAATTGATTAGTTATAATTTCCTAACTAACTAAAGAACACTGTCCCTGATCTAAACTAAATTACTACAGCAGAGCAAAGGCAGGCTTACAGTTTTTGGTGAGTCTTTTTGGGTATCCACTGCACAGTACATCTGTGATCAACTGACAACTGTAATTAACAAATGACTTCAGCAGGCTCCTTTACAGTTTAGCCTGTCAACTGTTCCAGTTCTAATTTTCATTCCATATTTTTTAAAGTTCAACCAACAGCTGTTTTCTAAACGTTCCTTCCTGTATTTCAGCTTCTGACAGTAACACATATCAACTGTCAAAATTCCAAAGACATCATCTGCTGATCAGCTGAATCTGAGACAGTTTGCTTTTAGAATCTGTCTTCACAAACATACACAGTTAGAAATGTAAAAGGACACTGTTCAAGTCTTTAAAACATTCTGTTCAAACAGATAATAAATCAACATGTAAGAACTTATTTACACTATTATAGCTAGTCATGCTGGCATAATAATACACAGGTTAATCTGAAGTTATATACAAAACTTCAGCCAGACATGCTAGCACAGATGACAGTGTCTAATTTCTTCACATTTCTCCCCCCATGACTCAAGCATGGTTTTCAAGTGGCCCTTAAAAATGATGCTTGAGAAAAATGGGTCTGTCTAGGAATATCAACCCACTCCTCTCCTGGGCAATATATTTATATTGGCATTATTAACCCCATGAAGCATTTTTCTCCTTCTGAGGAAACATGGCTGAGCACAGCCCCCACCCCAGAATCCGAAGCATCCACTTGCACAACAAACTCTTTGCTGTATCCTGGGCTGGCCAACACAGGGGGTCCTCACAAAATCTACTTAAGTTTTTGGAATGCCTGTTTGCAATCTGTGGTCCACACTACCTCATCTGGTTTATTTTTCCTAGCTGGGTCAGTGAAGGGTACAGCTATTGCACCACAACTGGGCACAACTTTTCCACAGTACCCTGCTGTCCCTAGAAATGCTCTCACTTGCTTTTTAGTAATAGGAAATGGCCACTCTTGAATATCTTCCACTTTGACAAGTTCTGTCCTAATCTTACCACTCACCACTCTGTGTCCTAAGTAAGTGACTTCTGCCATACCCACCTTACACGCACTGGGTTTAATGGTTAGTCCTGTCCTTTAAAACTGCTCTGCAAAAGCCTGTAGCATAGTCTTTAATGTAGAGTTTAATCTCTCCTCAAAACTGTTAGTCTGGGGATAGTAGGGGATGTTCTTTAAATGTTTCACCCCATAAGACTTCCAAAGACAAGTCAGTAGGTCTGACATGAAGTTGGCAGCTTGATCAGTTAGTATCTCCCTTGAAAAACCTACCATGCTGAAAAATTCTAGCAAAGCATTTGTCACCTTTTCTACATCAATATCACCTGCAAAAGGGATATTAGGTACTATAGCTAGAAGTGGCAGATGGTAGGCTCTAGCCTCTACCATCTGCCATACTACCTCACCTTCCAGCCCTCCCTTCACAGTCTACTTTCTGTGCAATATCACCTGCACAAGGAATATTAAGAACCATAACTACATGTTGCAGATGGTAGACTGTAGTCTCTAACAACTGCTGCACTACCTTACCTTCCAGCCGTCCTTTAGGAGTCCAGTCTTTATATACCAAACCTTCCTTCTCTGCCTCAATATCACCTGCACAAGAAACATTAGGGACTATAGCTAGAAGTGGCAGATGGTAGGCTCTAAACTCTGCCAGCTTCCATACTACCTTGCCTTCTAGCCCATCTCCAGGAGTCCACCCTTCATACAACAAACCTTTGTTCCCATATACAGACTCCCCTCTTTCTTGAGCCTCAGGTGCTTCCTTAGCCATCTACCTCAAACTTTGTAATGTAGGATCCATAAGTTGAGCCTGTCTCAACTCTACATTTGAGACCCTCCCAAGCTCCCCTTCAACAGGAAGCACAGTAACTTCCAACAGCTGTACCTCACTGTTACTCTGGGTACTATTACTCACCTCCATCCTTGCAGTTACCATGTCCAGTGGAACATAAGTATCTCCCAGCAACTGTGGCTCACTTTCAGAGTACTGCTACAGGATAGCCCCTTCTCTGAAACAGCCTCCACACCAGTCCCAGCTTCAGATATGAGATCTGTCTGATAGGCTACTGGACCTACATGCCTGTCTCCAAGCTTGACTGCATGTCACTGCATGTATACAAGGTGCTGCATCATTAAAATCATTCCCTATTAGGACATCTCCAGCAATATCCTCAAGCACACCTACCTGCTTGCTTCCTCCACCCTCCCAGTGAAGATGAACCCTAAGCAAAGGCTTAAAGAAGAAATCAGAATGGTGAGTGTTAAACTTGATAAACTTTTAGCATCTGTTAAACTGACTAGCATGCTGGAAGAAATTAATGGCAGACTTGTGGACTTTGAAGAATTACTAGTAGAGCGTAAAAGCCATAGAATTAACAGAAATTTTAAGGATTACAGTCTTGATAAAGCGTTTCTTTGGAAAAGAAAAAATAACAGATCTTTTTCATCTAGAAGCAGAAGCAATAATGGCAGTAATGATGTCAGCTGGGGCAAAAATGTTTCTACTTCTTCCTCAGTTTCTTTTGCTGCTTCTGAAGAGGGAGATTTGAGTGCTGCAGCTCAGGGGAGTGTGGAACAGTTTCCAGCTTTGCCTAAAGCACAAAATCCGAAAGACATGCAGAACTGTTTTCAGAGTTCCAGTTCTGTTAGAGCAGACTTTAACAACAGAAAACAGGGCCAGAGTGAATGGGGCCAGCAAAAGAACTATAACAAGAAGGGACAGTACAACAAGAAAAAACATTTGTAGTAATGAAGTTTGTGATAATTTACGTGTTAAATTTTTCCAAACATGAAATTTCTAATGTGGCTATGTCTGTATTATGCCTTGGTCTCAAATTTATACCAACTGCCTTATCGAGATTACATGTACTTAAAAGTGAAATCTTTTCTTTTAGTAGAAAACTGCATTTTATGTACTACTTCAAACAAGAGGGAGGGGTTGTGTTTAATGACTGTTATGAAAGTAGTGATGAGGACTCTTTTTATTCATGTCTGTCATCTCAGGAAGACTTGTTTGAGAATGATTTTAATGCCTATTGCCAACTGAATACTGATGCTATCTCTGTTAAAAGCTCTTTTATTCCCCCTTTTCTAAATAATACCTTGCAAGGATTTTTTGCTACTCTTAATTTTGAGGTTGAAAAAATGTACTGGCCCTGCATAGAGAATAAGTCTAACATATGTTTTAATTTAACTAAGCAGCAATGGCAGCCCTATTGGAATTTGGTAATGATAGAAGATGGGTGGTTAAACCATCTGACAAGGGCAACCAGATAGTAATCACGCACTTCACACAATATTTAGAGATGTGTTATAAACATTTGAATAATGTGGAAATGTATATAAAATGTGATGTTTCTGATTACTTTGAAGCTCTTAAGCAATACCAACATTTGTTAGAAAAAGGCCTAAGGCTGGGATATTTCACCTCTAAGGATGTGGAAAAGAAGTTTGGAGTGGAAAACTGCTCTATGGCAGATTTTTACTGCCTACCTAAAACACACAAAGGTTTAACTAACCTTAGTGGCCAACCAATAGTATCTGCACAAAGGTATTTTTTGAAGAATATGTGTGTTGTTACATGAACATCTTAAGAAGTATGTTATGGTATAGCCTCCTATATCAGGGGCAGCCAGGACTTTTTGAACAAAGTAAAGGGTAAAGTTTGAAATATGAACATGTTTTGGATCTGTTTGGATGTGATAAGTCTATATACTAATATTAAGCATGAAATAGGGACACAGGCCTTGTTCCATTTTTGGGGGGACTCTCCTATGTCTCATTTTCTAATATATTTAGTTATGTTTTGTTTAAAAAAGATTTTTTTATGTTCAATGGAGACTTTTTCCAGCATCAAAATCATTTCCTATTAGGACATCTTCAGCAATATCCTCAAACACACCTACCTGCTTGCTTCCTCTTCCACCTTCCCAGTGAAGCTGAACCCTAGCCAAAGGTATTTGGAATGGGGTCCCTCTCAAAGCTCTGACTGGAGTGGATGGTTCAAGCAAGTACTGCTCTTCTCTAACTACTACAGGCCTCACAATGGTTATATCAGAAGCTGTGTCTCTCTTAGCAGTAACATGTTTACCATCTACTAAGATATTATATAAATGTTGGTGATAGTTTGGCACCCCTGTTGTTTCCAAACAACTTACCATTGGCAGTTTATCACCACTTGCTGGCTCCCTCACCTTCTGTTTCTCACCTTGCCTTGATAGACATTTTACTGCTATGTGCCCCCTCTGGTTACACTTGAAAGATTTAATCCTTAGCTGTGTACTTGGACTAATAGTTTCCCCTGTTACTGATGTACTCTGTTGGAGTGGTTTAGACTCCCCCCATGGGTTCCCTTATGTCCATGTGCAGCATTGGATATCCCTTTCTCATGCATTGGTGCTGTGCTTACTAAGTAGAGATCCCCTTTTCTCCCTAACTCCTCCACAGAGTTATACTCTCTGTCTGCTAACCAGATTCTCATGTCATCCAGCAAAGTACTGAGGGCTTGTTCCCTCACCAAAGGGTCTGCCAGTCCCTCAAAAGTGGTGATCTGACTCCCACTCACCCATCTGTGAAAGTAAGTACTTAAATCAGCAATATAATCACATACACTTTCATCTGCCTTATGTCTGTTCTCACAAAACTGTTTCCTATAAGCTTCGGGTGTTAGTTTAAAACAATTTAAAAGTCAGTTATTAACTTTAACATAATTCAAACAATCTACATCAGACAGTTTTGACATGGCCTGAACAGTTTTACCAAGGAGTAAGGGAGTTAGGAGTTGACCCAGAGCTTAGAGTCAGCATCATACAATGTACACACCCTCTCAAATATGTGAATAAAGCTATCAAAGTCATCCCCATCCCAATATTGAGGAAAAAGCTTACTGACCTTTATAGTTTCTGGAGTCCATTTATTCCCTTCAGTATTACCTCCATGACCATCTCAAAGGGTAAGAAGCTCCACTTCATGTCGGCACTGTCTCTCATTTTCCTCAGCTTCTAAATGTTTGGCCTCCAGTTCTTATCGGCACTTCTTCTCCCTTTCCTCAGCCTTCCATCATTGGGCTTCCAGGTGCAGTCTCTCTGCTGATTCCAGTTCAAGATGTTTGGCCTCCAGTTGTTGGGCTTCCAGGTACAGTCACTCTTCAGTCTCCAGTCGTTTGGCTTCCAGTTCACATTGATTCTGCTTCTCCCTTTCCTCTACCTCCAGTTCCAGTCTCCCTAACTCTAGGTGGATTCTCATGTCCTCCATAGAAAAGGTGGAATGTCCTGTCTCTGCAGGCTGCACATCCCCAATGCCAAAGTGGATATCCTCCAAGTGGCTGGTCTGAGCTGAAGCTGCAACTAATGCTGAAATCATTGCTTCCTTAGTCAGGTTGGCATGCACCAGTCCTCTGGCTTCACATTCCTTGGTCATCTGTTTCTTTGTCAGCTTACTCTACTCTTCTGCTAACATCTTTGCCTGCTGCCCCTGACTAACTAAATATAAATAAATAAAACTGTGGTAAACTGATATTCTGTATGTTTACTTTGTGGCTGTCAGGGTGCACATCTTAATGACAGCTACCCACAGGCTACTAAAGTCCAATTAAAAATCCCACACCACTGGCATCAATTAATGTGATGTCCAGTTAATATCCCACTGGACTGCCACCAATTAATGTGATGTCCCAATAAATATCCCACTGAACTGCCACCAAATAATATGATGTCCCTTACTATCCTTGGTCGGTAACAAAGAGCTTCAATACTCACTACTGACTCCACTGTGAGAATGTCACTTAAACAGGAGTAATATTTCACAGTTTTCCCCTAACAGCACAACAGAAACATGCACTATATCCCAGGACTGGACTGTATACCTCTGTCCACCCCTAATGTAACTCCTTATTACACACTTCATAGCAATGTGTTCCAGTTTAAACCTCTGATACATTCACACTTAAATAAATTAAATCTCACACATCCAAACACTTGTGAGAAAGCCTGACACAGATTTCCAGATGTGTCCCTTCCCCAAAATAATACAGTAATGCTGCCACCAATCAGAGTGTCTTCATGCCCTTCTAAAGGGGGGTGTCCAATTCTGAAAATTAAATAATAAAACAAATAGTAGGAAATGACTTAAGTAGCCAGGCTTTTGAAGTGGGCAGGGAAGTTATCAAGGCAAGTATAAGCACTGTCAAGTCACTAAAGTAAAACACTGATTGTCCAGCCACAATGTCAGTTAATGCAAAATATTTAACATTGGGCAAAATGATTAAAAATATAAAACAATAATTCCCAATAAACAAACATAACTCAATCACCAGGAAAATGAAATCAATACTGTAGGATAGAGATCTAACATTCGGAAAAAACTCTAATCTAACTGATTAGTTATAATTTCCTAACTAACTAAAGAACACCATCCCTGATCTAAACTAAATTACTATAGCAGAGCAAAGGAAGGCTTGCAGTTCTTGGTGAGTCCTTTTTGCGTATCCATTGCACAGTACATCTGTGATCAACTGACAACTGACTTCAGCAGGCTCTTTTATAGACTAACCAAACTGTCAACTGTTCCAGTTCTAATTTTCATTTCTAATTTTTTTAAATTCAACCAACAACTTCTAAAAGTTCCTTCCTTACTTTCAGCTTCTGACAGTAACACATAGCAACTGTCAACATTCCGATGACATCATCTGCTGATTAGCTGAATCTGAGATACTTTGCCTTAGACAATCTCTTTACAAAATGCGCTGTTAGAAATGTAAAAGGACGATGTTCAAGTCATTAAAACATTCTCTTCAAATAGATCATAAATCAACATGTAAGAACTTATTTACAATATCATAGCTAGTCATGCTGGCATAATAATACACAGGTTAATCTGAAATTATATACAAAACTTCAGCCAGACATGTTAGCACAGATGACAGTGCCTAATTTTTTCACAGGTGCTTCAACCACAGTGCTTCCACAGACAAGCCAGCAGGTCTAACATGAAATTGGCACCTCTGTCAGTCAGTATTTCTCTTGGAAAACTACTCTGCTGAAAATATCTATCAAGGCAGAGAAGGTAGCAAATGCTTTGTTAGAGGACAGAGCCACCACCTCAGGGTATCTAGTAGCATAATATACTACCACCAGGATATACTTCTTCCCTGTGGAATTGGGATACTCAGAGGCCTGGCTATATCCATAGCTACCCTGTGAAATTGCTCCTCAGTCACAGGAAAAGGCATCAATGGAGCTTTGACATTGTCCCTTGCCTTTCCTACATTTTGGCACTGCTCACATGTCCTGCAGTACCCTAATACATCCCTTCCAATCCTAGGTCAATAAAAGTTCTGCATAATACATCACTTGGTATGCTTTATGCCCATATGACTTGCAAAGGGAATGTCATGGGCTATGGCTAGAATTGCCACATGGTAGGTTATGGGCACTACCAACTGCTGCATTAGCTCACCCTCTAGCCCTCCCTAAGGTTTCCACTGTCTATACAGTAACCGTTTGTTCCAGTATACAGACTCCCCCTTTCCTTGAACATCAGATGTCTCCCCCCCCTTTTTTTTTTTGTGTCTCCTTAGCTATTTCCCTCAAGCTTCATAAGGTAGGGTCCAATAGCTGAACCTGTCTCAACTCTATCTTTGTAATCATTCCCAGCTCCCCATCCACACAGGGAGCCTAGTATCTTCTGACAGTGGTGCCTCACTGTCAGCCTGTGTACTACCACTCACCTCTGTCCTTGCAGCTACCCTGCCCATGGGAACATCACTACCTACCAGCAGCTGTGGCTCACTTTCAGGCTCACTGCTACAGGGTATCTGCCTCCCTGAAATAGCCATATCACCAGCCACAATAAAAGGTATACACATATTTAATAATGAATAATAAAGTAGAAAACATGAGAATACTAAATATCGAAGTACAATAAACATCACAGGAGAAACAAAAATAAAACAGTTGGACAGAATCAAATAGATGCAGAAAAACAATACTCAACTAATCTCACTATATTTCCTGACTGTCTAAAGAATAACTGTTCCCTAGATAACTTAATTAATATAGCAAGGCAGGATTAGAAGCTGAGATGCTTAATTCCACAAGGCAAGGTGATGAGCTTCTAACAGACTGAAATGAACAACAACTAACTGAATATACTGAGATAACTGTCATAGATCTTTACATCAGGTTCCAAAGAAAACAAAACAAGCTGCTGTGAGAGTTCCATCCTCTCAGTGCTGGTTATGGAATGATATCACATTTGATCACCTAACTCTGGCACAATACACACTCAGAGCTCTGCCAAGATCTGTTGCAGCATCCAAAAGTCATAGAACAACTTCAAAAACCTCTACTTTTCCCTTTCAGAACTCCCTGCCCAAACATATACATCAAATCAGTCACAACAACACCTTTGATACCTTTTCAACACAAGCATCTGTAAAGGTCAGTGTAACAGTCAAATGACATAAAACCATCCACAAAACCCCAGCCAGCAACACTGGCACATGGCAAACATGCACTGCCCCAATGTCTCTGACACAGATGGTAATGCCCCACATCATCACACCCAGTCACAGGGGTGAGGGTCAACCAGGAGTGGTCCTGATTAAGGCAGCCATCTGTGGTGGTTCAGGTTTTTCTAATTAAGCTCTACCTCCTGCACACACCCAGTGAAGGGTCCTGGGTGAGTCATGCATTGGGGATCTGTACTTTACTTCTGCAAAGGGCTGACATCAACAGAATTCACTACCCACCCACAGCAAGGATTTTGTGTTAGTTCCCTAGTCACCACCAGGAAAATCTGACCATATGTGCCATATGCACTCCCTCCCCCCAGGATAGTATATCCATTTTTCCTTGTTCACACCATCAAGTGCTTGAGCTACTAATTTAACTAAGGTCACCCGAGTCATAGACAAAGCTCTATCCCTGTATGCCACAGATGAAAACATTTCCCTTTACCATTAGTGGTAGACATTACTTTAACTGCCAGACATTGTATTGCACTGTTTCTTTTCCTGATCACATTCTGAATTTCTATCAAGAAACAAAGCAGAAAAAAAAACTTTCTGCATTATTACATGTAGTTTTGGAGATCTGACAAGAAAAGTGTTTCTAGAAGCCAGGATGAGATCCAGAAAGGAATCACCAGAATGATCACTGATTTAACCAGTACATACTCTACTAAGCACAGTTCTCCTTGGAGGACCACCAAAGAGAAAATATATACATGATTATTACTTTTAAGTGCATTAGCCTGGGGGATTGCTGCAGCATGGATGCCCTTGTAATAATAAAGGACGCACTCTTGTTACCATGGAGTTACTGAGAATCTGCAAAGGTGAAGGTCAAAAATTGACAAGTGGTAGGAACAGCTTATAAAGTCAACAAGTACACCCTAGAACTTTGTCTATGAACAAGTGCTCCAACTTGGCAGTGCAGATTCCTTAAAAAAGGGGATAGGAATAGTCAGAGGGTAGAAGTCTAGAATGATCAGAGCTCCCAGTGGTTGAAGGAAGTATAGGTTTTTAGAGTGCATTTAATATTTATGCCCCTTGTAAAGCTGAAAATGGAGGTCCGACAGCCCATGTCTGTACCTGTGTATGTACTGCATATATCTACACATAAGCATATATGATGCACATAATTTCATTATAGTTTATTTACACATATATTTCCAGTTCTGAGTTCCTGGGTACACTCTGATATTTTCATGATATGTACTTCAGTATTTTGTAGTATATCATCTGAGCAGATGCAGTCAAATCATCACATGTATTACAAATCATCAGAAGTTTGAATCAGTAAATGCGACAGTCTACATGTTTTTTTATTTGTTAGATTGAGGTAGACAGAATGGATGGAGTGAAAATTCTAGTACTGGACTGTTTCTCTGCTGTTATTTTAGGCTACTGTCCTATTATGCCTAGACCTCACCCAGAGTTCAGTAGGGGAATTCTGAAGTCAACATTAAAATGGAAAAGGCTGCCAGTAATGTGGTACAGAGGGATAAAGCCCTGACTATGATGCTAGTGGCCTGGGTTCTTTTAGTGTCTCTGTCATCTGAGAAGTTAGCAGGGAGGTCAAATGCACCTATCCTGAGATGAGAGGAAGGAGGGGTACATATATGAGGCACACAATGCAGTTAGATTTCCTGGGTGAAGGCCAAGAAAACCACTGCAAAATGTTTTCTGAGGGTAGACAGGGTGGCTCACCAATGTCAGTCGCTTGCTTAAGTCAGAGGCAGTTCAGCACAGTTTGCTCACTCTATGATCTCCCTACAGAGGGTACTACAGAGACATGTGTGGGAAATGGGACTTAAAGTAAGCCTCCCCCAGCAGTATGACACTGAACTAGGGCATCTCAACCTCAGTCTTCTCACTGTCCCTGAACATGGCACTGAGTAAGCCTGGGGGTGGATAGGAGACCCCAGTAGACTCATAGAATGAGGATAGACACTGGTGACAGCCAGTAATCAGCTTCGGGGTGCAGAGAGAGCAAAACAAAATGGAAGAGACTACACAAAATATTGGCAGCTACAGACAAAGTGAGAAAGCAATAGGACTGCATAAAATAAAACACAAACAGTCATCTGTATAGTAATTTTCATCACCTTAATAATAAAACATACAGAAAGGGTAATGAAAACAATACTCAACCATTCAAGAAATTCATCAGAGTTTTTAACCCAGTGGGGACAGAAAATAAAATTGGACATAAATAACTGCATGCATTTTAATATGGTCAGATCTTTTGGAGGACCTACTGTATATTCTGTCTCATTATGTTTTGGTCACCAATAATCCAGTAAGTACTCTGTTTGTATCTTTTCATAACCTTGAATAATTCCTAGTACTATGTAGTATACTCTGTCTACTATGTCACCATGTTCATACAATAAATTCTCCAAGTTCCCAAGTCTTGGAGTGGAGTTCTATGATCCATTGGAAGCCTTAACAGGAAATTAAAAACAACCAAAGGAGTAAGGTGTTACATCAATGTCATGTAAAAACAAATCACACCACTTAGGATCTTATGAGAAGCTGGGTGCTCAGAAGGCTGGTCAAGAAGAATGGTGCAGTCAAAATGACATTAGTACACTAATTTGTATGTGAAGGTTGAGTTTGTGGTGTCTATACAAAAGTTATCCGTGAAAATCCTGTGCTTTGTTAAAAATCTGATACTATTGTTTAGATTAGTGTTGTTGTTGCAAAGAGTTGTTGCTGTTTAATGTCACTGCCTGTCCTATTCATGTCAGATAAAATAGAGTTTGCTGTCCACAAAAGACGACAAGTTAATCGAAGTAAAATGAGCACATAAACATGGAGACCGAAGGATGGTGAAGCATCAAGTGGTTTCTGGAATTACAGCAAATTCATTATCAGATGAAAATATCCCAGCACTGATGCATTCAGATGGACTTAATGTCTCTGGAGTGCGATAGAAGATCCCTAAATTGAATGAGCTGACTGCAAGGGATGAATCTTCTAATAGGTACTGTTATTTCAATGCTGTAAGTATTGCTAATATTGAGGTTTGAATTCCATGGGAAGTCATTGATAAACATACTTTCAGTGCTAAGGCATACATTAGAAGAATTACAAGTGTTGGGTCCTAAGTTAGAACAGCTACAATTAGAGATAAGTTGTATATTTGGTGGTATTAATCTGATGTATTAGAAGAGAAAGTTATGCTTCAACAACAAGAAATACAACAGTTAGCCAAAACTGTAACATGCATAAATATATATGAGTTGACAAATTTACAGTTTTACAACCTGACTATGGCACCTATAGGAACAAGTTACTCAAATTTGAAGTGATATTTAGACAAACAAAGATGAGCTTTCTTGAAATACTTGAAAGTTGGGACATTTATCAGGGATTACAGTGAATCATATGAAAGAGTATGGCTGCAGTCATGGGAACTAATCCTGAGGAAGTTTAAACCAACTTTTGTTTGGTATTGTGCTACAGTGTTAAAAAAGGTTAATTGTTCAAAATAACTCCTACAAAAAGAATCCTCAACAGCCCCAAAAGCACTACACCAGAACACCAGCCAATACAACACATACAGCCACACAATTTGGAGCCTCAACTACAAACAAGCAAGCCAACACACTACCCAAAATTTTAGCCATAGGAGAGTCACTGTAAGGCATACAGATGTCCAACTCACCACACTGAAGAAGGAGAAAATCACGGTTGGTTGTCTATCAGGAGCCATGATCCACCAAATCACCAAATCAGCCACACACTCAAGTCATTAGACAACAAGTACTAGTATGATTCAGTCCTAGTCCATGTGGGTGTAAATGACCTGAGACATACCTCCATGGACTATGTAAAGAGAGGCATTATGAAGCTGTCGGACTATGTTTCCCAGGCTGGTATGTGGCTAGAATTGAGCAGTATTCTACCTCACCAACTATAATGCCACAGTATGAACAAAAGATGATTGACTTCAATAATTGGCTTAGTTTCTGGTGTCATTCCAAGGGGGTACAATATTTGCCAACATGAGGGGGTATGGTCACTAGACCATGTTCCTTTGCCAAGGATAGTCTGCACCTTTCCCCTCTAGGCTTTTGAAAATTGGATAAAAGATTGTCCTTTCCCACAGTGCCTTTTTTAGGCACTGACAAACTTTCTGACATAGCAAAACCAACTCAAGGGAATCTAAAAGTGTTACTACTCAATTCAAGGAGCCTAAACAAGAAACTCCACTCCCTCCTGGCTCTCTTCATCCTGCAGAATGTGGACATCTGTGCAGCTACTGAGACATGGTTGAAAGCCGCAGAGAGCCACAGCAATGCAGGGCTACAATGCATTCTACACATCTATGCCAGCTATTACACAGGCAGGGACCAAAGCTGGTGGTGTTTCAATCTATATCAACAATAAACTCACTTAAAGATTAGTCAAACAGGATAATGCACTTGAAATTCTCCATGTCCAGGTTTCAATCAACAAAGTCCCATAACATATACTTGCAAGCAATAGGCCACCCTCTATGAACAAAGAAATCCATAGCTCATACATGGACTTAAAGGAGGCTCTCATCTTTCAACCCAATACTACATTCATGGGCAACTTCAACTATCCCTCCATAAACTGGGATACTTACATAACTTCATACTTACAGGTCCAGGAATTCCTGGATTCATAAAACAAACAATTTAGACCAGATAGTCCTTACACCCACGGCGGGTGAAAACATACTCGATCTGGTACTCATAAACATGGGAGAACACTGTACTACCCCCCCCCCCCATTGTACAGTCCTGTCTGGTAAGGTCAGACCACACATCTGTTTTCTTCATAATAAAAGTAATTTCTGTGACCCTGGCTAATCCTGTAACAGTTGGGAACTATTCTAAGGCAAATTTCCTGCTACTAAGTGATAATCTGTCAAAAAGCCCCCCAAACCCTGACAACACAGCTGCCTATGTGGAATCGTTCACAAAAACTCTGTACAATCATATCAAGAAACGCATAGATACAGCTATGCCCATAAGAAATAAACACAGAACTAACTCAAAAAACAAACCATCCTGGTGGAATCCAAACACAAAGAGGTTGTGCAACAGAAAGAAAAAAAGTCATAGTCAGGATTAGAAAGTGATGTGACCAGCATGATAAAAACACTCATCAATCTAAACAAACAAGTAAGAGGGCAAATTAAGTCCACTAAAACCAAATTTGAGGTAAAGATAGCCTCTCAGGCAAAGGACAACCACAAGGCTTTCTTTAGCTATGTTCAAAATGTCAAAGGCAGCACACAGCTGTGTGCAGAACTGATTGTAAATAGATCCACCTACATGAAACCAGAAGATATACCTAATCTACTGGCCAATAAATTAAACTCTAGTTTTACTCCCCTTTCTCTGCGGGCTGCCCCTAGGAAATACCATTAAGCATAACTCCTTAATTTTCATTTGGGAGTATGTACTAGATGCACTATCTAAGGCCAAAACACTGTATTGATAAGCCCTGATAATATCCCAGGATGACTCCTAAATAGCCTGAATCATAGGTTCATAGGTATGTACTAGGCTAGCTGCCCTTGTGACCATTTTAAGCCTAGCCAATTCCCTTAGTGAGAATCAAACCCTGTACTTCTTGCAATGAGGCAAACACCTTAACCATTACTCCAACTCCCAGTCTCCCAAATTTTTATGTGCACTTACACCCCTCACCTTGCCCATGCAGTCTCTTAGGTCTAACATTTTTCTTTGGATGGTATTAGGCCTCTCAACACCACCACCAGGGAATGCTGCTCCACATTCTTCCACTGAGGAAGGACAGCTGCCCTATAGCCAGTCCAAGGATCCAAGCCCACCTTCAATTAGAAGCAGATATTCTACAATCAGATCATTAAATTATAAAAACAGACATAATTTCTCCATCCATGATACTGCAGTCACCACACATTCACACCCTAATAAAGTATAGAATGAACTGTGTACAATGACCTATTGGGACTACTCGAGACAATGTTTAACCATAGCCACCAGATAAGCTTTATGCCACAGGAATGTAGAACTGCAAAGGTAATCCCTCTACCCAAGGGCAGGCCAGCAACAGATCTTGGGAACTACAGACGAATAAGTGTGACTACTCTCATATGCTAGGCCATGGAAAGAATTATCACTGAAACAATTAATAGGGATATAGAAAACCTTCAAACACCGAATACAATTTGTTTTAATCTAGTGCAGACCATGCCTACTCAATCTGGTGAATGTCTTTGAGAGGGTCACCAAAGCAATGAATGAGGTCAAAATGCAGCATATTGCCTACCTTGACCTGGCTAAGACAACTGATACAATATCTCACTCTGGTATTGTAAAGAAACTCACAGATATTGGCATAAACCCCCTGTGTTACATTCTGGATAGCCAGCTGGCTGTTAGATAGGGCACAGAAAGTTAGGATGGGGAGAATACCTTAGAAAAATACATGTCACTTGCAGAGTTTCTCAGGGCTCTGTGCTGGGGTCGATCCATTTTGGCATCCGCTTCTCAGTAGTCAAGGTCGATGTCAAGGGCCACTAGCTGACTAAATTTGCAGATGATTGCAAACTAGGTACAGTCACAGAATCCCCCCAAGACAATAAAATCCTACAGGAAGAGCTAAAACAGACAAATAACTGGTGCTAAAGCCATGGCTTAAAACTCAATGCCAAGACATCTGTAACAGTACCCTTTGGAAAGTCAGCCACCCTAGAAAATTACCTCATCAATAACATGCTTCTAAGAGCAGAACAAATAGTCAGGCATTTAGGTATGTACTGTATGTAGATAGTAACCCGGCTTTCGACCAGCATGTGTGTAAGGTAGTAAGGAAATCATTCTGTGTTCAACTTATAAGCAAAGACATGGTATCTAGGTCCAAGGAAGTCATTGTTCCACTGTATTTGGACCACATCAGGCCCATCATTGAGTGCAATGACCCTTTCAGTATGTAACTGATCAGCTACATGCAACAAGTGGAAAGTCCACAGAAATTCCTCACAAAAAGATTAAAGGGTGTAAATAGCATGTCCTATACAGATTGCCTCAAACACTATATCTATACTCTGCTTCTTAAAGATTCTTGAGAAGTGATCTATTCCTGGTATACAAGGCATCCTTGGATCTCACTCTAAGGGATACAGGACATTTTGACCCAGGACGTTTTGACCCCTGCATTAACACATTCTGTATCTAGAGCTGTAATACTTTGAATACAGTTTGATACTACTGTTATGCCCTAGTTAACAAGGCTTTATAATAGTTTGTAACACTCAGCAAGGATAGCAAAAACACATGACAGTCATACACAATTGTGTAGAAAATAACTCGTCATTAGACAGAAGAAAATATTATTCGCATTACTGGTCTGTAACCTGGTACAATCATAGAGAACACACATTAGCAAAGTAAAAATCTGGAACACTGTCTGCAGAATAAAACCAGCTTTCATAACAATTAAATGCATAAAACTGAATAAAACTTTAGATACGCTGAATAAATCTTCAAATATACTAGTTAAATATGTTAACTTCCTATGTAAAATTCATAATTGCTTCCGTTGTTAACATGTTAAAAACTATTGTCAATTAAATTAATTATGTTTAGATATTAAATATGTAAATAAATTAACATTTACATACTAAAATATTAATATATTAAATTCCTATCTAAAATTCCTAATTAAAACATTAAGTATTCAAATGATTTTATTAAATTTAATTGGGGTCAAATAGTTCGGGGTCAAATCACCTTGGGTCAAGCAGCCCAAAAAATATTCTCATAGACAATAAATGTGAATTTTAATATGAAAGTGTATCCAATTGCATTTGGGTCAAACTGTCCAGGATCAAAACTGTCCGGAGTCAAACTGTCCTGCTCCTCACTCTGATTGACTTTTTGGACATACATCTGCAAAATGAATAGTATCAGAATTAATCTAAGAATTTAAACTTTGCTTGCAACATAAATAGGACCTGTTGCAAGGACAGATATGTGACTAAGAGAATTCCCCTTCTCTGGAACAGGCTTTCTATCCATGTGAAGCACAGCTCTTCCCTAACTCAATTCAAGATAAACCTGGAACAGTGGATGAGAAATTGTACTGGGACCTCTCCTGTTTGGCATTTACTTTTCTGAAGTAAAGGCCAATACCATGACTGCAAGCTAGGAGCAATCATTGAATCCCCATATGACTTATCCACCCTGCAGGAAGGTTTGTCCCAAATTAATAACTGGTGCCAACATCATGGACTGAAGCTAAATGCCAAAAATACATTATTGTATCATCTGGGAAGTCATCTATCCCAAGGAATTACCACATTAAAAATAAACCCCTAAGAGTTGACTCAGTTGTTCAGGATTTGTGGACATTGACCTAATGTTTGACCAATGTATCTATTGTTGTAAGAAAGACCTTCTATATTGTAAATATCATAAACAAAGGGATTGTTTCTAAATCTAGGGATGTCAATGTCTCCCTTTACTCAGCCCTCATTAGGCCAGTCATTGAATATAAAGCCCTCTTTGCATGAATCTGTCCAGACACATGCAACAACTGGAATACCCACAAAGATACCTTACTAAAAAGATTCAAGGCCTTAACAACATGTCCTATATTGACTGGGCTCAAAGCCCGTCACTATACTCAGTATACTATGGACTGCTAAGAGGTGATCTGCACCTGGCATACAAGGTATAATCTGACATAATGTTGATGCATTTACTGTATATCAGGAAGTCAAATGGCATCAGAAATATGTAGTCTAGAGATCTAAGCCTCTTTTGCAACATTAACAGAATGATTTGGAGGGATAGGTATAGCTCGCAGAGGATAGTGCTGCTCTGGAACAGACTCCCCATCCACATAAAACAAAGATCATCTCTGTCCTTATTTAAGTGTAGCTTAGATCTATGGATGAGAAACAGAAAATTTACCCTAGGACTACCCCCATACAACTAATGGACAGAGGCAGCTCCTAAATGCTTTATCCCATGCATGAGTCCCCTCAAATCATCTATGGTATAATTCCAGTTATTCTCATTAGGAGTAATATATAATTATCAACCATGGAATTGGTAAGATCACTCTCTAACCAAATGGGCTAGGTTAATTTGAGCACAAAAAGGGAAACTGGCTGTACTTAAAATGGCCCTCAAGGGCAGTAAGCCTAGTACTTACCCATTAAGTTATAAACCTATTAAACTGGAAATATACCCAGGGTTTAGCAACTATGTCTCTAATGGACAGAGGCAGCCTGTAAATCTTGCCCTAGATTGTATACAGCCTTTAGAATAACCTCTAAGGCAAATAAATTTGTGGGATACATTTGGGAAGCCTGGCTAGACTTAGAAAGGCCAGCACATAAACTTGCCGGATACATTTAGGTTACTTGACTAAGCTTATAAAGGCAATCCAAAAAAAAAAAAATAGCAGCTCAGCAACGTTAAAATATTTTATTCAAATACATATAAAGCTTTCAGAAACTCAGCCTTTCTTCAGAGTAATAGTAGTCAAACATATACAGCCAATTAAATGCAATTTAAAAGACACAGCCTAAGCAATCAGAAATAAAAACTAATTATTTAATCAGATATTCTAAAAAGCCAAATAATTTTAAAAATGATTGTCTGTGTTTTAAAACTGGTTTAATACTAACAATTTTGTTCAAACCAGGTGCATGATCTGTCTGCATTTTCACTATCCAAACATATTCTTTTAATTCTAGTTTATTATCCATATCACCACCTCTTATGTCTTTTACAAGTGTATCAATCACTCTAAATACAAAATCATGTTGAGATCCATTCGTATTTCTATATTTAGCTAAGGCATTGGTCATTACGTTTCTATGGATGTCAGAACTATGGTCAGTAATACAGTCCTTTAACTTCCTAGAAGATTTCCCTACATAAAAACATTCCCAAATTTTACAGGTAGCCAAATAAACAACAAAGATAGTGTTGCATGTTCCCAAAAATTTTTACTCTGTATGGTACAGGAGTAATGATTTTGGGAAAATATGTTTCTGACATAATCTGTGCCGATCATTATCTAGCCATTAGGGGAGGTATTTATTATGGGTTATTAAACTTTATAATCATTATTGTCACTTTATGTGCACTCTTTAATAACTATCGTGCTTTCATAGAAGATAATGAGTATGGTCTTCAAAAATTAGGAATGATGCATATGCTTCTAGCAGAATACAAACATACTTGCAAAGCTGGATACATATTACATACACAGGATTAATAAAACCAACTGACTATGTCATAGATTAAAAGAAAATGGCAAAACATTGGATGGGATTGTAAAATTATTGGTTATAAACTATTATAAATATGAATATATATAAGAAAAGATCCTCTTAAAAGATCAAAGTCTGACTAAGAGTTAAAAAAAATAAATGTGACATACAGAAAGTATAAGATAATATTGTGTTAAAGATGACAAACATTTAGCTAGACAACATTATAAGAAAATAGCTAATATGTTTTTGTTTGGGATAATATATGTAAAGAAAATGAGGTTAAGCATGATGCTTCATTGTAGTATATTCAGTGGTGCTTTTTTAGAAATGTATAGTGAGACATATTTAAGTGATAATGTAGCATTATAAATTACTTCTAAAGAAGTGAAAGCCAAAACTATTGCCATTTCTAATACTAACTTCACTTATGTTGATATTAAGAATGTAATTAAAAAGATTAAAACCGAGAAGACTTCAGGTCCAGATCAAGCACTGCTGAGCTGTGTTAGTATTTTTCAGCTTTTCTGTCTCCTGTCTTGTTTCAGCTCTTGCAAGAAGCAACAATAAGCCTTGTAAAAGAAAAGAGGAAAAATGGGCCAGTATTTGAATCATTAAAACATATTTTTCTATTCAGTTGAGACTATAAATTTATTGCAGGTGACATCTTGGATTAGTTTAAATAATGGAG
Source organism: Protopterus annectens (assembly GCF_019279795.1). Taxonomy (NCBI): domain Eukaryota; kingdom Metazoa; phylum Chordata; order Ceratodontiformes; family Protopteridae; genus Protopterus; species Protopterus annectens. The sequence goes on from NC_056731.1 coordinate 850,003,689, forward strand.
TAAGGTACAGTTGCCCACTAGCAGCTACACTGGTTGTTGCTTCATGGATTCACTTACTGAGGTATTGGTTACCACCATACATGAAATACACCGCTACTTTACTCCATTATACCTGTACTTCTCTCCCTTCCAGAGCATTATTGAGTTGTAACTTCCAATTCTCAGTTTCCACAGTCCTAATTTCCAGATTTCTACAGGAATACAATCTGTTTCTGCCAATTTCCCTGTTGCTTGACTATACATTACTGTTTTATTTCCTCTGTATTTATCCTATTAATTGTTTAGCTTCCTCTTCTTTAAGCATTGGCATATCAAAACCCTCTATGAATACTTACAATATTACTTTATCCTGATCTCCCTATTCTTCTGCATTATATACATTTTCATACTCTCAGAAATATATCCATTGTCTTCTGAGGATCCTTAGTTATTCTCCTCGCCATAAGATTCATAAGTTTTGCTACTGTTCTTTCTGACTTCTTTTGCCTAAGTCATTGCACAAGAATGTTACTCTGCTCTGGGATTATTGTCTAAGTGCTCACTTATTTTTATTTGAGCTATCTACAGTTTTCCTTCTTAATCTAAGCAATTTCCCTGCTAATTATACTGCAGTTTTAACTTTTGACAGCCCTTATTTATAGTTCCTATTGCACTTTTCCCATATCTCCTTCTCCCTTATTTTTAACATATTCTTAAAATCATCTTTATCCTATACAATAGCTGCCCCTTCTTGCACAATTTTTATCTTTTTTTTTCCCATCATTTTTGAATTGCGTTAGTTACCTATTCTTTGAATTCATCTGTTTTAATAAATATGTAGGGAGATGTCAATGTGTTTCTTTTACCTTAGTATCCTGTACCCTTGCCTTACTCATTATAGGGCATGGTCGGATACAGTTATTGAGGATCTCACTGCTTTCAACCAAATGGACATGTTCCTGTAATATATCATTTCTATCTAGCCTAGGCCAGTTCTTAAAGTATGGTAAACAATACATGAATCCCAACTGAACTCCTATAACTAAAGAAACATCCTCCATGCCAAATACCTAGATGTTGTTCTTTAAAACTCTACTCTCTTAAGTTATAGTCTTTGCTCTCAATCCTCCTGTTGCATCCTTACTATGACTAACCAAATGCCTTGCTGGAAGATCATTATTTTCCCTCAAATTCTCCCTAAGCTCCAAGACATGGGTCTTAGAAGGACTAGCCAGTGTAATCCTCTTTCACAGCCTTACTTACTACCACAAAGTTATCTGACTGTATTTAAATTCTTCTATCACTTTTGGAGCCCTTGTGTCTATTACTATTATTACTATCCTTTTCTTTTGTCCCTGATATTTTTCTGAATATTGTCCCTGGAATCCATTCTTTATCAAATTCACCTATTTATTTCTATCTGTATTCATCTCGTGTGACACTGCTACTCACATCCTGCATTTCTTAATGTAAGACAATGCTGTTTGCTTTTTATCTGTACCTGTAAGGCCATTTACATTCCATGTTAAAACTGACAATGCAGCCACTCTGATAAGTAAACATTTCTATGACTTGTAACACGTTTCCTGTGTATATACTCTTCTGAAATATATATATATATATATATATATATATATATATATATATATATATATATATATATATGTATGTATGTATGTGTGTGTGTGTGTGTGTGTGTGTGTACGTATGGGTATATATATATATATATATATATATATATATATATATATATATATATATATATATATACATATTGGTCGTTGACTCTTGCTATTAAAACTCAAGTCATATTTTTCCAAATATTGCAATTTAATAAAGCCCTTCTCTCTGCAATACACACAAAACATGCAAAAATATATACATTTAAATAAGCATCTCCAACTAAGAGCAATAGCTTCAAATTAGCTGCTGCTCCCTCCTACAGGTATTGCCTAACACAAACCTAAGGTTAAACATTCTAATGTGTATGTAGTCACCTGTGTGCACACTAAAACAAATATATGTCTGTTTCAATCTTCTCTTCATTCTCCCTCCAAGTATAGGAAGCAGCTTGTATGCATTCAACTATACATTAACTTTTATATTATAGCTTTAGAAAACCACTTCTGACTAGCATTTAACAAATAAGATAATTTTGGAATGTGTTATTTAATGCTCACTAATGAGGAAGTATTCCATTATAAAACTGTTCATTTCTCTCATTTTAATTACATTTAATGCTCTACTTTCAGTGTTCACTATTCTACATGACATTGCCCTTTTAAGACTTAATTAATATATATTACAAAGCTCCAAAGATAAGGTCAGACAGAACACACTATCTAGACATCTTGTGATTGATTTCTACCCTGTCTCAGGTGCACCTTATCACTTCTGCCAATTTACTTTGGCTCCACCACTCAGAGCTAAGAACTTCCACTAAGTTTGCCTTATACAGTACATGAAATCTACTACTCACCAGCTGAAACAGCTGCTGCAGGTAAAAAACATCTTAGAACCTTTCAGATTCACTCTGAAACTACTAATTAACAGTCTTTCTTCATTTTTCATTTCTTATTTACCAGAGCCTATGGCAATGTATAACATAAATACACTTTTGCCCACTTAGGTAAAATTCTAGGTTATGAGAGCGAGCAAGAGAGAGAGAGAGAGAAAGAAAAAAGCTAGGATGTTATAAATGTGAGCATTGTAGGGTTTGTATATACACCATGGAATGTGACAACTGTACTACTAATGTCGGAAAACATGTTATTTTATATCACAGGCTAGCATATCAGTTGCAGGAGTTTGTTTATGCTAATTTATGTAAATTTCCATATATATATATATATATATATATATATATATATATATATATATATTTGCATAGTTAAAATTAAATGTATGATTACACTAGAATTTTGGAACACTTGGGTGACCTAAGAAATGAATGTCAGAATAGTCCAGTTGGGAGACAATTCATGGAAATGAAACATGAACTATCTGGCATTACTTTTGTGGTACTATTGCAAAAAAACTTGCATTCTGAGACATAATCTAAAATAATTGCTATTATATAAAGTAAGTTATTATATTTTGAAATATTAGTCTTAGAGTGGAAATTAATTATGAGATATTATTGAAATAGAAAGTACATTTTAATAAGAGCAGTACCTTTAAGTATGGGACGGAGTAATTAATGGTGACTTTCATTGATTGTATAAAAATTATTGGATCTTATAATTCTGTTGTTCCCTGTAAAGACTGGAGAGTTGAGACACCACTTACTTTTAAACATATTAAATAAAGGCTGGAAGTTTATTTAAGTGAAAAAAGTGTATTTATGATTCTTCATTTCCTCTCACTTTTCAAGCTACTTTACCTAAAAAAACACTTTACTCAATCTACATACTGCAGCCTACTCATTTATCTATATACTTAAATATGATGTTGCTGTTACCTTTTTCATTTTTATTTCTGTTATACATTGCACACTGACAAACCCATCCCCCATCAGCTAGGGAAAATCAATATTGTTGAGCTTTACCAAACAATTTTGTATTCTTTTTTATGCTGTATAGAAAGCAGTTCCCAATAACATTAAAATGCTCACTTGCCCCAATATTTCAAGTTTATTAAACAAGCATTCCAAATACCAGCTCTTCTACACTTAATATACTTTACAATATTATTTTGTATTTTTAGAAAAGCAGCACTATGCAGTTTAAATAAGAAAACTTTTAAAAAATAGAAACCATTTTACTTACAGTCAATTTTCCTTGCATGTGGTGCTTTTCTGAAAAAAAAGCCCCATAAATTGGGATTCATTATTTTTGTTTTTCTGATAGTTTACCACAGCCAGCACAATTCTTGACTTCATCTTCTATTTTTCATGCCATAAAACAGTGGGGTTGATGCTTTATAGTTTTGTGACTTATTCAGTAATTTCACTTTCAATATCTCAACATCATATAGTAGGATTAAGGCCTTACAGTTCTCTCATTTATTCAACAAGGTCACTTTACTGTAAGTCTTCCTCCTGTTCATCATCTTCTCTTGTTGCTGACATTTGGTTCAAATCCATGTTTCTCCTTATTTTTCTGGTTAATTCCTAAGCTTCTTTCTGCCTCTCTAACATTTTCCTTGGTAAAAATGGAAAAGGTTTCATTGGCCCAGTCTCCTCTTGACCTTGCCTAAAAGCCTAAGAAGCAGAGTCACTTTTGACTTGATGATTTGCTCTCTGTTGACTGATCTTTTTTCCTTTCCCCAAAAGCCTGCTTTTCCACCATCTACATTGTTGATCTGGGGTTTATATTAGATCTTTGAACGCTTAGGTTGTCGAATGCCAAAACGTCAACACCTAAACGTCGAAGTCTAATAAACGCGACAGACCAATTACGCAAATCTTTTTCCCTGGGAAAAAATTTGCTTGGCTGTCCTCGAGGATTTGCCCTTTTCCCCAATATAGACCGATCTCTGAGTTGGTATATTTAGTTAGGGGGGTGTGGGGGCGAAGCCCCAACCCACTTGGGTTTTAGAGTTTTTTTTGTTGGCCACATGAGTTTTTTCCCCTGGGAAAATATTATGTAATTGGCCTGTCACATTTATTAGATTTCGACATTTAGGTGTCGATGTTTTGGCATTAGACAACCTTAGCATTCGAAGATCTAATATAGACCTGTTGGTCTGAAAGGAAAACACTCTGAATTCATTTAGATATAACAATTTGAATCTCAAACCAGGCTGTCAACAGCCTCTGATTACTGGAAAGAATTTACTTCTTTCTTTGTTTTAGTAAGGTGAACAACAAATAATCATTTCCACAAAAACTCCAAAATCTCTACTGCCACTTATTTTTGACACTTTTTCCCTCTTTCACATTTTACTCAGGATCATTTCCTTTTGCTCATGCATTTGAATCTTTACTAAAGATAGTCTCAGTTTCTTTGTAAAAACAAGATTTGAAGCATATATGTTATAACAGTTAAATCATCCTACTGTGAAACACCAGCCCAGCCACCTATTTTACCTTAATAAAATATATTACAGTCTTCTCCTAACAGGTTCTCTAGGATGGGAGAAAACCTCAAATTCTGACTCCATTGTCTGTCTTCTAATACCCTCATTTTGGAACATCTCTTCCTTGGAAACTTCATTCAGAGTAATTTTTTTTCTTTTATTTTGGTCTCTGACTTCTGCAGTTCTGACATGTCATCTGAGTGTTTACTTAATGATTCTGTATTTTCAGCCTTTTGTATATTCTTCCACTGTCCCACTTACTTTGAACACTTCTGAGAACATTTACCCTGGGAATTCAACAACACCTACACTAAGTGTACACCGCTCTGAGTAAACAGACAAAATATGCATAACTCACAACTTCTTCCTCCTAATTTTAGTTTTCCTTCTGATTTTCTTGCAGCTTTAAATATTGACAGGAATTCATAAAGGTTACCACAAAGTGTAGACTACATGTGCACTTATGTAATCTTTCTGAGTGGCTGGAAAGCACAAAAATGTGGTAGGGATGCTCTTGAATATATATTACATACATTTAGTGTAGGCTTTATTGAATATGACCCTTAGTTTATTTTTTCTCCAATTTAATGGAAGTTATCTAATTTTCTAATGCAATTCTTTGGACCCCGTTTACTTAGTTCTGTTTCCAGTACTTAAGTATTATCGCAACCAGATTGTGAAGTGGCATAATTCCTTATGTTTTGCCAAAAACTACTAAGTAGTACTGTGTCACAGTGGGTATGAGGCAGGAATATGAGAATCTGTCAGATTTTCTGCTCGTGGGTTGCATGCCTCATTGGTTCTGTGAAGTCCGCAGTAGTACACTGTATTAGAAATCCTGTATTCCTCTTTGCAACCTTAGCAAAGGGAAGTTAGTAATATTCCATCTAACTTTTCACGGGCACTAATCATGAAAAGCAAAGGTGCCTGAAAAAAATACTGAGTAATGTTCTGGTGATTCTTCAGGGTCCACAGCCTTTCTCCTCAGCAGAACTCCTGTGCCAGGGATGTTAGACATTATCCCGCTTCACAGACAGACTACTGTTTATCTGAACTTGTTTACTCCTAACAGCCAGTTACAGTATTAAGAAGAGGTGCTGTAAATGCTGAAAGATTCACAGAAATGTCTCCAAATGTAACAATCAGACATTCCGGTTTTGGTACGTAAAGGGCTTCGAAATAGGCTGGTTGTGTTGTTGGGAATGTGGTGAGTTTCGTCCATAGTAACATTAACGACGACTGTGAAACACCACTCATATGTATAGGTCGGGTAGGGATGCTCCCTGGGAAGAGGAATTCTGCCGTTATTCCTCTTCCTATGTAAAAAAATAATCTGACAGAATACTTGTTAAGAGTTTGCACACTCCTTCTTAGGTTACCACACTTCATTTCGTGAAAACATTACAACTCATGACAGGTTAGCAATCTGGTTACGATAATACATAAGTACCCTGTTTCCTTTTCTCTTTACCATTGTATCCAATCCAATCTCCAGGCCCCCTATGAACTTCCTTGCCCTTTTCTTCTTTTACAGGAGGAAAATAGTGGGGGTGCTATAAGAAAGGAGTAATGTGTGTTGAGGGGTGTAGGGTAGTGAGAGGATTTGGAGAACAAGGGTGCAGGATTAGATGAAGGTGGCATGAGCTTAAGTTACAGGTCAGTAGAAGAAGGGAGGATATGAGGAGATAGAAGTACAGAGCATGATGGTAGGTGTGAAGTTAAGTGAGAGAGGAGATAATAGAGTTATGGAGAGGGAATGAATGGGAAGTTGTCTACATATACGTGAGTGGGTTGGGGAGATGGAGAGTAAGACTGGAAGATATTTTGTAGGTGTTTAGGGAAGCAGGAGGGCCAGGAAAGAGTAAATAAAAAAACAGAGAACTGAAACTTCTGTGCTGGATGTAGGTGCTATATATCCCAGGAGAGGAGAGAGAGGGAGCAAGGATTTGGCCTTACAAAAAAAGTGGGCATAGGAATTATAACATGGATTTTAAGGGGACTCTCAAGTCCTATCAAAGGGAGTAGAATAATGGGACAGTGAAGTGGAGAAGAAATAAATGTAGGACTATTGCAGAAGACAAAACTGAACATAAGGGAATTGAAGAAACTAGAAGAAGGAAGTAAGCTAAAATAGTTTTAGAACATTTGGTGACAGAGAAAAGGTAATCATTTTCAGAACAGGATGGAATATACAGGAAAGTAAAGAGGAATGAAGAGGTGAGGTAGATAACATGGACAGTGTTAATCAAGAGGAATAAACAGTAGCTAGGCACTAACATATAAGTTCATTGGTAAATACTAAGCTAGCTGCCCTTGCAGGCCATTTTAAGCCTAGCTAATTTTCGTTTCAAAGGTGCAAACATCCTAATCATTATACCAACCCCTATCCCAATATATATGGGCCAATCAGGGAGAGGTGTTCTTCCAAAAGACACTGTACATGGGCTAAATCAGGGAGTGGAAGTTCTTCCCATATTTCTTTGAGATGCAGAAGAATTACAGGAAATCCAGGAAAAGAGCTAATGAGGTGGCATACATATGGCCATGAGCAACCACTTGTACAGGAAGGCGGGGTATAATGTAAGGAAACAAAGGGAACTGCAGAAGAGCTTAAGAAGGGAACAAGATAAATGTACAGTGGGAGAAAAATAAAAGCAAAAAAATAAAAAAGAATGCACATTCTGTAGAAATGTGAAGATCCTTAATAGCTGAAGATATTATCTTTCTTCTAATCAGGAAGATGGACATGTGGAAGTAATGTAAGAAGAAAATGGAATGATGGCTGTTTCTGATTATGCTCCTGTATAAAGAAGAAAGCACAGGGCTGTTATACCCAGCTGATGTCCATTATCATTAGGGTCACTGTGTTTCTAATTCTTAGTCAAACACTCTGCTTGTGGTGTGCTGATGAGGTCATAACATGGCCAAAATATGTATATCCACAGCTAGTGGGTTTGGCTTTATTGGCTTGAAATTGTCCATTAAAATGATGAAACAAGTCATGGGCATTCAGAATTGCCAATTAGTTGAAACACCTGATGTTCATAAGGATCATTTGCATATATCTCATGTGCCTCTGATACAAGAGGTTTGGGAGGACACTCAGTGGACGTTCAAGCTTTGCTGGTGTTTTCATTTTGTTTTTACTGATTGGTTTTTCAGTGACCTTCTCATTCTTTGTTTTAGTTTGTTGTTTGGGATATTTTTGCAGTGACCCTAATGATAATGGACATCAGCTGGGTATAACAGCCCTGTGTTTCTAATGATTAATCAAACACTCTGCTTGTGCTGTGCTGATGAGGTCATACCAAGGCTGAAATATGCATATCAACAGCTAGTGGGGTTTGGCTTTATTGGCCTGAAATTGTCCATTAAAACGATGAAACAAGTCATGGGCATTCAGAATCACCAATTACATGAAACACCTGAAGGATCATTTGCATATATCCTATGTGCCTCTGATACAAGAGGTTTGGGAGGTCACTCAGTGGAAGTTCTAGCTTTGCTGGAGTTTTCATTTTGCTTTTACTGATTAGTACTATTAACTTAGAACTCAAAAAAGTTAGATTTTATGAAGTACAAGCAGAAGTCTGAGCCAAAATTAAGGATGTCTCTACAAATTAGGGACACTATATTATCATCTTGCTTGATATGTAATAATTGAACATTTTATTTACTGTTTTGTTTCACATACTCTTGGAGCTTTTCTCTTCGGGCCTCCACTGAAAAGGGGCCTTGGACTAACAAATGGCAATAAATAAATAATTGACATGTATAATTTTCCCTCTATCCCTTCTTGGGGTGTTCCTCCTGTCTTTGCACATCCCCTCTTCCTCTGTGCTGCCCTCTATGTTGAACTGGTGTATCTTCCATTCCATCTTGCTGCTGCTGCTGCATGCTTTGTGTCTTTTGGTTCAAGTTCTGCCATGCCCCCATGTGATTAGACAAAAAGTGGAAGGCGATTCACATCAATGAGAAGATCTCACTAAAGATTTGTCTATGTTCAATGCACATTAGCTAACAGATCTTAGGCTTCAATTAAACCACAGACGTTATAATGAAAGCTCAGGATCAAGCTTAGTAAACCCCACACTTGAGACATTCCCAGAGGACTATTAGGACATCATGAGCATACTATCTGGTGTCAAGCCAAAGTATTGTTTTTAAATACATATTTATTTATTTATTAAATTATTTGTCTTTGTCGAATGACCAAAGCTTGTTTTCAGCAGAGGCACATATTTTCAGAGCCATATTTTGTCTCTATTTTCTGAGCCCAAGTCCATGCCACTTATGACATATTAACACATATAATGGTTAAATATATGCACTTTCTGCCACTCTCTTATAACCAGTTTCTATATCAGTATGTACCCTTGTACTCTTGCCCCACTATCATTGATTCATCAGCTGTACAATGTCTCTCTCCCTCCTCTAGCTTTAACTGTTATCTACCTATCAGTTAATGTTTCACATTCTGTACCTCAGTTTTATTAATTCCTAACATAAATACTATAGCCCTCCTTATTCATGTCTTATATCTATTGCCTTCTTGTCTCGTATAGTGCACATACACAGTTTACATAACAAGTGTTTTATACTTTGAATGTAGTATTATGTATGAAGTCACCACCGGAAGAAATATGTTTTATTTTTGAGTATTGTCACTAATAGACAGTTACATGTTTGTAGTTAAATGTTATAAGAACTTTCTATCTAAAAGCATTTTTGTTAAATAATTGGTTCTGTCATGAGTATCTTAAACATATCTCCTATAGGTTTTCTCCCTGGGTCTCTGGTAAGGTTTGCAAATTTGTTACTTTCTACTATACTTTTCGCTACAAAACTACTTTGCTGAATCTGTGTATTCATTTTCAGTTTCTAAACACTAAAATAGTCTTCCTACTAACCTTACAGCAGATTCTGTCAAATATTTTTCAAAAATCCTTTTTCTCTTATCTCTGTTCTAATTGGTCCTGTATTTAGCTTATGTATCATGTGATAATTTATGCTCCCACAGTACCTATTTAATATTAGTCTCAGTTACTGAAGGTTATATTGTGTTTTACTTAATGCCTTCCCTTGTTACTGTTCTTTGTGTATAGTTATATATCCTTTCTTGTTTGGGTCTACTATTAATGGGAAACTATGTTATCTAGTATTGTTTTTGTTATGATATGCAGGACCTACTAGATAAAGCAGGACTACATGAATTGGTATTGATAATGGGTTACCTGAATCCACATAAAGGGACAAACAGAAAATGATATAAGGACTGCCTTGCACCACATGGTTGGGGCAATAGGAATGAAGAAGGAGAGGCCATTCTAGACTTTTGTCTGGCAAATGGCTTGATGGTGACCAAAACATGGTTCAATAACAGAGACAGTCATAAGATCACATGCAAGAGTAGCCAAAATGCAATTCAGGTAAACTTCCTCTGGAAAGAAAAAGGCACTGGGGTAGAATCAGCACTTGCAAAGTCAAACCCAGTGAAACAGTCTGCTGACAGCATAAACCACTGGTTGCAACAATCAGCTGCAAGAAGTTGTCAGAGAAGGCTCTAAGGTCAAAAGAGACCAGTATGAAGACCTGGAAGTTGACTTGAGAGAAAGCTTACCTGTTCAGGCTTTTGCTTAAAATGGGTTATGTTCAATTTAAATTTGCAGGTCAATAAAGATAATTTTATAGACAAAGATCTTTGCCAGTTTTGATGGCCCAGATTTATAGTATGAAGGCACTGCGGTTTCACAAAGATATCAGGCAAATCTGCAGACATTTTACAATCTGTGAAACTAAACTATGCAAAAACAGACACACACACACACACACACACACACACACACACACACACACACACACACACACACACACACACACACACACATACACACACACACACACACACACACGCACGCACACTCATTGAGAGTAGAAAACAGAAACCTACTGGCTCAATCTGATTCTCCAGCAGTCATAGCTCATTCCTGATCCTGAATCTGAGTATCATGAAAAAAACTGCAATATTGGCTAGCCCAAGTATTCTTAAAGAACCAATAAATGAAGGGTAAATTCTCCATCTGGGGGTCCAGTGAAAAGCATGACATGCAATTTAAATGTAAAAGTAAAGCGTCATTTATTTATTTTATTTTGCTGGAAAATGCTAGGTTGGGCCAAGTTAAAATCCAATGTAAGGGTCCTGATTGTGATCTCAGTATTATGTATTACAGGCTGTGTGTTCTGTTAGATTAGTAGTTCTGTTCTTGTTCTTTGATTAAATTAAAAATAAAATAATGGAGGCAGTGTATTGTCTTCAGAGATTCATCCTTATTCAATAATCTTCATCATCAATAAGTAAGGCAGATGAGTGCTCACTAATGATATGCAAAGAATGCCTGCACAAGCAATTTTGTATTGTAACATGGATCTGACACTTTTGGATCCATTCTGCTGTAAACCTATAGAAGTATTCCATTCTTATGCACCAAATTACTCCTAGATAGAACAGACCAACCTAATAAGGGATTATACTGGGCTACATAGGCAAAAACTGAAGGGGTAGGGGTGAAGGTCCTAGGAAGTCAATGAGTTGGCAAGTTCAGTTCAGGATGAAGAGTTTAGAAACAGCAATAAAAACTTATTTCAGAATTACAGTTGGGAGTCATATGTTATGGATACATATTAAAAGTGCAGTACCTTAACAAACTGGACACCATTTCAATGTCAGTGCTCGCGTTCATGCTTCGTAGATGAAGCACTTTGGCAAAAAGCTAAATTGTTTTGAATGGCTGTTTTATGGCATTATGATACAGTAGTTAATGCTGCTACTTCACAGTATGTTGAACTCCAGTTTCAATCTTAGCTGGAGTGCTTTCTGTGCCACCTGGGGAACCATCTTTGTAAAGATTGATTGCTACTCTGCATCGGTGTGGCTTTCTTCTCTGATGTCCTCTTTCCTCCCACATTCTAAAGACATGGCGAAAAGTCAGTAGGTGTTCACTGCAGTAGACTGGTGTCTTCTCTGGAAATAGTTCCTACCCTCTACCTGATTCTGCTTCGCTAGACTCCTATTACATGAGCCTGATTTGGATGAAAGCAGGTACTGCAAATGGTTGGCTAGATTTTGCAGAAGGGTTTGTGACACAGGTAACATGCTGATGCAGAATGTATTAGTATATTTTCAAGATTATCACAAAAAATGTTTTTTATTTGAAGGGTTACACTTGTTGAACAGAATTTTCTCCTGTTCTAGACAGAAATAAGATGGAAACAGTAAAAGCATGTCACTGCAAAAGTCACTTGTAGTCAAAAGTCACTTGTAGTATGTATAACACAAGGGCATTCTACAGTGCACATGCAGTTCTCCACAAGAAAAATGGAAACTAATTTCCACCCTAATAGTTTAAACCCTTCAAAACGTAATAACTTTGTTTCAAAGTACACATTACTAGGGCAAATACTCTATATCTTTCTGGTATCCATGGATACCTATTTGGCTGTACATGAACAACAAAAACAATTCCAAAGTAAGTCAGAGGTATATTGACTTTGTCACATAGTCTTTTTTTGAAAATGATATCTGTTGAATCAAAATCTGATTGTGATGCTGCTTGGTAGATTCCTTGAGTGACCTTTGGCGCATTACTCATAAAAGAGCAAAATATTTATCTTAACATAGCTGTGGCTGAGAAACTCAGCATCATCTGTGCTACCAGGTGTATATCATAATTCATTAATAGCCAAATAGTGGTCAAAAACAGTGGCATACAAATACATATAGACTTACCATTACAAATGCATACTCATATGTACATTGACATATGAGTATGTGCATGCACATACACGCATGCATGCATACAATATTAATTTCAAAGAACTTCATTAATATGACAAAATTAATTTACTGTTTTATAATCATTTTGTGTTATTTATAAGGAAATTACAATTGGTACAAATGATTAAATTTAGATGACACAATATTTATACTTAAGAAAACTGATAGCATATAATGCATTATGCATAAGATCACTATGAGATCCCTATGTTATAACTGCATGGACCGGTTAATGTAACTTAAAGAGTTAATTAAAAAAAATTCCATTATTTTCAAGTCATTATGGAAGCAATTTAGAACAAAATGTGAAACTCAAGATAAGATTTAGTTAGACTTCATTTCAGTCTGCCATAAGCATAAAAGTGCAATGATAAAGTGTAAGAAAGCCCTAAGTCTTTGTCTCCATCTTCCCTCAGTAGCACCCTCCCTCTTCCTCTGCACCATCCCATTCCCAGAGATGAACCCTAACCCCACTCAACTTTCCAACTCCCAGTACCACCACAGTGGAATATGTATAAACATGCAAGCACTGTGTGGTCCAGTTCAAAGCTGAGGAAGCTGATACATGACTCACTAATGCTAAACAGCATGTTCCTGTGGTAGTAGCTAAAACATAACCTGTTCATGTATAGTACGGTGTCTGATATGTTCTGCTTTTATCACATCCTGTGTGCAGTGACATTCCTAAGAATGTGCAGTATTGTGTACACACACTCTCTCCTGTGACACAGGTATATCACTCAGTGGTACTATGTATAACTTCTTACAAACAATTGCAAACTATACAAAAACATGTAACAATTTACATAGTCTTTCTGCTAAATATTATTTTCACTATATTCACTACCCAAAGGTACTCATTAATATGTACCCCTGGTGTACTATGGTTGCAGTAAGAAAGAAAGTCACTTCACTTGCTAGTCTTCCACAACTGACTTGAAGTATTAGCATTAAATCATCTGTTGCACTTCAGCATGCATTTGTGGTATATCACGGTGCTGTATATTAGTCTTGACAAGTATTAGCATTAACTTATCTGTTGCATATCAGGATGCATTTGTGATATATCACGGTGCTGTGTATTAGTCTTGACAAGTATTAGCATTAACTTATCTGTTGCATATCAGGATGCATTTGTGATATATCATGGTGCTGTGTATTAGTCTTGACAAGTATTAGCATTAACTTATCTGTTGCATATCAGGATGCATTTGTGGTATATCACGGTGCTGTGTATTAGTCTTGACAAGTATTAGCATTAACTTATCTGTTGCATATCAGGATGCATTTGTAATATATCATAGTGCTGTGTATTAGTCTTGACTGAAGTATTAGCATTAACTTATCTGTTACACATCAGGATGCATTTGTGGTATATCACAGTGCTGTGTATTAGTCTTGACTGAAGTATTATCATTAACTTATCTGTTACACATCAGGATGCATTTGTGATATATCATGGTGCTGTGTACTAGTCTTGATTGAAGTATTAGCATTAACTTATCTGTTGCACATCAGGATGCATTTGTCATATATCATGGTGCTGTGTATTAGTCTTGACTGAAGTATTAACATTAACTTGTCTGTTGCACGCCAGGATGCATTTGTGGTCTATCACGGTGCTGTGTATTAGTCTTGACTGAAGTATTAGCATTAACTTATCTGTTACACATCAGGATGCATTTGTGATATATCATGGTGCTGTGTATTAGTCTTGACTGAAGTATTAGCATTAACTTATCTGTTACACATCAGGATGCATTTGTGATATATCATGGTGCTGTGTATTAGTCTTGACTGAAGTATTATCATTAACTTATCTGTTACACATCAGGATGCATTTGTGATATATCATGGTGCTTTGTATTAGTCTTGACTGAAGTATTATCATTAACTTATCTGTTACACATCAGGATGCATTTGTGATATATCATGGTGCTGTGTATTAGTCTTGACTGAAGTATTAGCATTAACTTATCTGTTGCACTTCAGCATGCATTTGTGATATATCATGGTGCTGTGTATTAGTCTTGACTGAAGTATTAGCATTAACTTATCTGTTGCACGTCAGGATGCATTTGTGGTATATCACGGTGCTGTGTATTAGTCTTGACAAGTATTAGCATTAACTTATCTGTTGCATATCAGGATGCATTTGTGATATATCACGGTGCTGTGTATTAGTCTTGACAAGTATTAGCATTAACTTATCTGTTGCATATCAGGATGCATTTGTGATATATCACGGTGCTGTGTATTAGTCTTGACAAGTATTAGCATTAACTTATCTGTTGCACATCAGGATGCATTTGTGATATATCATAGTGCTGTGTATTAGTCTTGACTGAAGTATTAGCATTAACTTATCTGTTGCATAACAGGATTCCTTTGTGATATATCATGGTGCTGTGTATTAATCTTGACTGAAGTATTAGCATTAACTTATCTGTTGCACGCCAGGATGCATTTGTGATATATCACGGTGCTGTGTATTAGTCTTGACTGAAGTATTAGCATTAACTTATCTGTTACACATCAGGATGCATTTGTGATATATCATGGTGCTTTGTATTAGTCTTGACTGAAGTATTATCATTAACTTATCTGTTGCACGTCAGGATGCATTTGTGATATATCACGGTGCTGTGTATTAGTCTTGACTGAAGTATTAGCATTAACTTATGTGTTGCACTTCAGCATGCATTTGTGATATTTCACAGTGCTGTGTATTAGTCTTGACTGAAGTATTATCATTAACTTATCTGTTGCACGTCAGGATGCATTTGTGGTATATCATGGTGCTTTGTATTAGTCTTGACTGAAGTATTATCATTAACTTATCTGTTGCATATCAGGATGCATTTGTAATATATCATAGTGCTGTGTATTAGTCTTGACTGAAGTACTAGCATTAACTTATCTGTTACACATCAGGATGCATTTGTGATATATCATGGTGCTTTGTATTAGTCTTGACTGAAGTATTATCATTAACTTATCTGTTGCACGTCAGGATGCATTTGTGATATATCACGGTGCTGTGTATTAGTCTTGACTGAAGTATTAGCATTAACTTATCTGTTGCACAACAGGATGCATTTGTGATATATCACGGTGCTGTGTATTAGTCTTGACTGAAGTATTAGCATTAACTTATGTGTTGCACTTCAGCATGCATTTGTGATATTTCACAGTGCTGTGTATTAGTCTTGACTGAAGTATTATCATTAACTTATCTGTTGCACGTCAGGATGCATTTGTGGTATATCACAGTGCTGTGTATTAGTCTTGACTGAAGTATTAGCATTAACTTATCTGTTCCACTTCAGCATGCATTTGTGATATATCACGGTGCTGTGTATTAGTCTTGACTGAAGTGTTAGCATTAACTTATCTGATGAATGTCAGTATGCATTTGTGATATATAGCGGTGCTGTGTATTAGTCTTGACTGAAGTGTTAGCATTAACTTATCTGTTGCACGTCAGGATGCATTTGTGGTATATCACGGTGATGTGTATTAGTCTTGACAAGTATAGCATTAACTTATCTGTTGCATGTTAGGATGCATTTGTGATATATCATGGTGCTGTTTATTAGTCTTGACTGAAGTATTAGCATTAACTTATCTGTTGCGCTTCAGCATGCATTTGTGGTATATCATGGTGCTGTGTATTAGTCTTAACTGAAGTATTAGCATTAACTTATCTGTTACACATCAGGATGCATTTGTGATATATCATGGTGCTAATAATTGCTATGCTGCATTATTGCTTTGATGCAATTGTTTTGGGAGGCATAAGAAGGATGACACCTACCCGAGAACTTAATGCAGTTGGTTTTGCATAGAAATAGGAAACACGCAGAACCTGTGTTATAGTTCCAGATTACTGAAACAATTACTAATGTTGAGGAGTAACAAGAGTATAATATCTGTATGTTGGTGCCCCAAGCTGAAAATAATTATGAAATTTTTCCTGAGAATTTGAGCATATTAGCAGTTTTAGTATGATAAACATTACATTTTAATGACATAAATTTCATAATATACTGATGCAGTTTTTGTTCATAAAGAAAAGGAAGTTTTTATTTTATTTTTTGTTTTTATTGAATACAGTCTTGTATTCACCTTGTCCATTGTATATATTTCATAGACAACTTTATGACACTAGAGTCTCCCATCGATGTAAATGTACACTTTTGCATTTTCCGATTCTAATGTATGATTATTGTTTAAAAGAAAAACTGTCAGGCACTACAGTCATATAATTTAGACTGTAGACTTAAATATCTCACCATGTTCTTGTTATACACAGATGTCCTATGTCTTGCACTTTGAGCTATCGAACACCCTTTTCTGTTTGACTACCTCCATCTAACGTATTTTGCAGATTGATATTACAGGAGGCTGCATTACTTTAACAATGAAGGTCAATGACTGAGATGAGCAGATGAGATAGACTTTTGTCCCAAAGGCTTTCCTTGCTATGGAATAGTCTCATAACTGGTATAAAATGCATTTATTTAAAATGTACCTGGATGCTTATATGGGTAATTGGACGTTCACATACTAGATAATGCTGAATAATCTTTTAAACTGCCATCAGTCCATAAGCTTGCTTTGAGAATTTGTGGAGTTATGACTGATATAGTTAGCCAAAACACACAAACACTTTAAATATTCATGAAAGTGCAGTGCGTACATCACAGGCATAGTTAGCCGCCTTTACCTGCATAGGTAGTGAAGGTAAACAAGCCACAAGGAATATACATATACCAACTATTACCAACAGCAACAACAATTATAATTAGACTCAGTAACTTCAAGAAAACAACATAAACAGGTTTCATAGAAAAATTGCCTGTCTAGTCCACTGTATGCAATAAAACTAATATTTGACTGTGGGGGGTGGGTGTTAACAATTATCAAGCCTTCTCAATGTTGTTTGATTTTAGGGAGCATTGATCAACTTTTCAGCTTTCCTTTCCAGGCCCCTTCAAACTTGTTGCCAACATATTGAAGCGTTAGCTACTGGTTAACCCTACGGGCTATCCATTACTCCTTATGCTGATGAACTTTAACCTGCCTGCTCCTTCTTGCCAAAACATCACTGTGCTGCAGTGTGAGACCACCTGTGTTCATAAGCCAGAACTCACTATTTAAAATCATTCAAATATTCCTGTCTTCCCCTATGCAGTATCTTGCATCAGATCAGTATTAACTGTGTTACATCAGACAGAAAGAAATATTGTGAAGCTTTGAGGTGATTTCTAATTTCTCTCAGTAATCAGAGGGAATGCAGTTGGTTTCAGACCACTGTAAAGCTGTCGTTTTAAGTGAGGACAGCACTTAATCTACAAAATACTCACAGGAGAAGCTGATTTTGTATTCTTGGCACAGACAGTACAAGAACATGGAGTTATGCCAGCAGCAGTGTAAATGTCACATCATTCAACCATTGCTCGTCCCCAAACCCTAGACGAAAATATTAAATTATTCATGTTCTTATTCTGACACCTAGGGACATATAGCCCGTACTCTTCATTAAGTCTACATACATTTGTTGCACAAAACTGTTACCAGACAGCATACAGACAAATCCTTCAAACAGTATGCAGTCCACAAACAGAATTCAGTTCCAGACATGTCTAATAGAAAGACTGATGCAGATGCTGTAAGCTATACTAGAGTCTATACAGGGGTTCTCCTACCACACAATCTGTGGTAGTTACATGTTCAATATGTCACAAAGATGAACCCACATTCTGAACTTGCAGATAGCTCTTTTACTCCACCCCCCCCCCGCCAGTGAAAGAAAAAATACTCTTCAGCTCAAATAAATTTTAAAAGTATCCAGTATGATGAAAAAACATGGTTACTTTGTCACAGTATGAAAAGTACCCTGGACCCTTTTAGTACTTACAGTACTCTTCATTGTCTAATGGCTAGTACATCATTCTGCTAGCTCTGTGCTGCACTTTATAAGCCTGGCTTATAGCTAGTAAGTTTTACCACAGAGTCAAATCCATAGATAACAAGGGGAAATATTAGACCATGGGTCAACTTTTCTTTTGTGACCATTTTCTGCTTATAGCAATCCAGCAACTCTTTAATGAATATTTTTAATGGCATTTTAATTTCACAAACACAGTGTGTTGCTTACAGGACAGTACTTAGTATTGCAAGTTGATATCTTTGTTCAGTTGTGGTTGAGTGACTGACCTCTAACTTGCCACATTTTGTTTATTTGATTATATATCTGTTTATTTATGGAGTGATATTTATTTCTGATATTCTGGCATTGACTTTGCAGCTTTAGAACTGAAATCTGACACAATACAGTGTCCTTGCTAGTTACTACATATGTGAAAAGCACCAACAAGTGAACCAGGAATCCAGGACGCCTATGGTATAATGCAAAAACAATCCATCTTTATTTGAACAACCAGTTTTAATTTAATTTAATTAATTGGAACAGTATTTAAAGGTTTCATTAATTATAGCACTTTGTTTCTGATGAAGTCTCTGTAAGAGAGATGAAAGCGCTAAAACTGGTTGTTCAAATAAAGATGGATTTTTAAAAAAGGGTAGGACCCTTCAAACTTGTTGCCAATATATTGAAGCGTTAGCTACTGGTTAACCCTACGGACTATCCATTACTCCTTATGCTTATGAACTTTAACCTGCCTGCTCCTTCTTGCCAAAACATCACTGTGCTGCAGTGTGAGACCACCTGTGTTCACAAGCCAGATCTCACTATTTAAAATCATTCAAATATTCCTGTCTTCCCCTATGCAGTATCTTGCATCAGATTAGTATTAACTGTGTTACATCAGACAGAAAGAAATATTGTGAAGCTTTGAGGTGATTTCTAATTTCTCACAGTATACATCCCAATTCCAGTTGTTTTATCTCTGTTACTATATTCACTGCTTCTAGTAAAGTTGGTTTAGACTTTGATTTCCATTTTCTAGTAATTGCTTTTTGGCAGCCACCATAATTAGACTTGGCAAGACTGGATAATACAGAATACGAACAATACTGTCCCAAAGGTAGCAAAGGACACAACTCTTTCTTTAGCTAGAATGCTCCAGATAACCAAAAATTCATAGAATAAAATTCATAGAATAAAAATCCTCGAGGTAGTCCATAAGGTACAGATGCAAAAATCTTTTATTCAGAAACACATAAAACGAATGTTGAGCGCTTTCCTCTACACAAAGTAGACTTCATCAGAACATTTTTTAACTAAAACCTTGAAGTTTAAATATATTCTTTTAGCCAATCACATACTAATTGATTAATTACCTAGTTATTTATTGCATTAACCCCATAAGACCTACCTCTACACACTCTAAATTAATCTTACTTATATATAAAATCCATATTAACTTTATGTTACCTTAGTAAACTTTTAAACTGAACTTTTTACATATAAATGTATGTAATAAATATATAAAACAATACTAAATACATGTATTAAAAAGAAATGTATTTTACTATGTCTAGGCAATTCCGAGTCTATATTTGTTTGTTTGTGTCTTTCGGCTTTTCCCGGTTAGGGGTCGCCACAGCGGAACTCCGGTCCGCTAATGATTGGTAGTTGATTTTTATGTGCCAAGTTACCAGCCCTGATGCACAACCTTCAACGAAGGTATGCCCATTCACACATGTCTCTACGCAGAAGACGCTCTAGCTGAGAATCGAACCGGACAGCGTCTTACTGTGAGGTGATTCCGAGTCTATATCATAACTCAAAAAATCATTTTCACAGTTACACAAATTTGCGCACCCAGTAGCTCTGACAGAACAGTCTGCAAGGAATCTTTAAAGTTTATCAACTCAATACGCTCCCAGAAAATACATTCCCAGTTACCTCTTTCTTCCCCATCATACCTCTAACATTTGTTGTCTACCAGAGGAAAAATTCTTTGGAGTCTACTTGGGGTATACAAATACCTTTGTAAACAATTCCAAGCAAAGATCCTAAATATTCTAGACTTTATTGCATATTTGGGAGGAATACATATATCCCCTATTGTTTCTTTATGAATTACTTATTCAATCTCTCTTCCCAATCTTTTCTAACCTCCTCTGATTGATTCTTATAGTTATCATGCAATATTTTGTATGCTCTACTAATTATTCCTTTTTTAACAGCAGGTTCTGTTCTAGATTCTATTATAAGCTCTGCCAGTGCTGGTCTTTTGCTTAAGATCCCCCTGTGTCTTTCTTTTTGCCTATACTCTGGCATCAATCCTTGATAGGAAAAGCAATCTCTGTCCTGCAGTCCCAATAAATTATTGGCCTTTTTCCATTCCATTAACTTTCCCTCTCTAATTATTTGCTCTCAATACCCTTGGTTCTTTTACCAGTTTTCCAGCCCCCTCTTGCCTATTGTCTGTATCCCTAATTGCAGTCATCGCTATCAGCAGAATCTCCTTTCTCCATTCCTATTACTTTATGAGTATAATAATGTTATTCTGCATGGTTATTGTTATTATCCTTGAGGATCTGCATCCAAAATCCCAGGCTTTACTTGTTTCTTGAGCTTTCCCCTGTTTCATCATCATCCCTTTCCACTTTGAATTATAGGTTTATGCTTTTGCTATGAAATACCCCTTCAAATCAGGTAATCCCAAACTGCCTTGTTCAATTGGAAGAATCAGCTTATCCCACTTGACTCTTGCTGCCTTCCCCTCCCAGATAAAATCCTTCAGGTCTTTATTAATTGCTAGCCTCAACTTATCCTTTGGTTAATAAAAATATGGCTGACCATTGTATAAAGCTAAAGGGACTAAAATCATTTTAACTGTTTGTATCTTGCTATTCATATCCATATAACAGAGCTTCCAAGTTCTCAGTTTTTGTATTAACTTTTGTTTATTCTCTTCCCATATATCCTTAGCTGCCATACCAGAATCCTTTCTAATCCATACTCCTAAGTACTTCACTTTATCATGTCCCCATAAATATGGCTATTGTTAAACCAATTTGTGTGTGGGTACATCATTTACAGCTATTGCCTCTGCTTTAGCATATTAATTTTGCATCCCAAAAAGATTTGAAACTGCCTCAAAATGTTCCTTAACTCTGAAATATCCTTTTCTGTTTTTTTTCAGGTATAAAATAATATCATCTGCAAATAGAGTTAGCTTGTCTTGACTACCATACCAATTAAACCCTTGAATTTCTTATTTACTTTGCAATGGTTCTAAATCTAGTGCAAATAATAAAGGGGAAAGAGGACAACCCTACCTAGTTCCTCTGCTCCAACAGAAATTATCAGAGAGGCACCTACCCATTTTAATTTTCACCTCTGATCCCTCATATAGCCTCCTAATGAACCTTCTAATTTTATCAGGGAATGCAAATGCTTCCATTGCCTTGCTCATAAACTCCCAGCTTACTCTGTCAAATGCTTTCTCTGCATCTAGACCCATCAGCAACAGTGGTATTTTCTTACATTCAGCTTCCCTCTGGATCATTAATATTCTGTTAATGTTGTCACACGTTTGCCTGCCCTCCACAAAACCACACTGATCAATGTCTATCAATTTTGGCATCACCTTTGCCATTAATTTAACCATTATAGACATAAACAGTTATAATCATGTTTAGAATTGAAATGGGCCTATATGAAGCTGGATCTGATGGTCTTTACTCTCTGTAGGTATTACTGCCACCATCACTTTCTTCCAGGATTCCGCTGCTTCTCCTCCTCTTAAAATACTGTTAAAGAAAACTTTCCAGATCATTATCATTTTTTTCCCTCCTAGCTACCAAACTTCCACAGGAATACCATCTATTCCTGGGGACTTTCTTGTTGATTAGTTATTCATCACAATTTTTATCTCATCTCTTGCTATCTTAACTGTTAGCAATTGAGCCTCATCTACCTCTAATCTTGGCATATTTAATTTCCATTCATGCCTTTTCTTGATCTCCACATTTCTCTTCTTTATACAGACTTTTATAAAATTTCCAAAATATTTCTAGTACCTCTACAGGATCTCTTGTTATCTTCCTTGTTATAGGCTCCCAAAGCTTGTCGAGAACCCTTTCTACTTTCTGTTGCCTGAGTCATTACACTAAACGTTTTTGTGCTCTGGCATTATTATAAAAATCACTTGCTTAACAGCAATCTTTCTAAACTCATGTATGTTATCGAGGTAATCCCTTATTTTCTGCTTAGCATTTTGCAATTGCTCCTCTTCTTGTTCAGTGAGATTCCTCCTATTCTGCAATACTTCAACATTTATCAGTCCCTCTATAAAATTATTGTTGCTTCTTAACCATATAGCTCTTTCTTTTATTTCCACCCTATTTTTAAACTCCACTTTAATTTTATCTCATTCCCTAGCTATATTTTCAGAATAAATTTATGTCTTATCTAATAACTCCTGAATAATTTCCACTATCCATTCCTTAAATTCCTCTCTTTTCAACAGATAAGTGTGAAAGAGCCAGTGTTTCATTTTTATTTCATTACCCTGCATTTTTATTTTAGTTATTATTGGGTTGTGGTCTGAATTAGTTATTGGATGCATATCAAAACTTTCAATTAAATGCACACGTTCCTGTGAAATGTAAGTTCTGTCTAGCCTAGCTGAGTTTTTGAATCTTGGTGAATAATATGTAAATTAACTCCAAACTACTACTACTGAATTCACATGTTCCATGCCAAATATTTTCATAAATTTCTTCTACAATTAATCCTTCTTGGTTATATTTTACCTTCTGGGGCCCCCAGACACAATAGTTAAATGTTTTTTTTTTATTTGTGTCCCTAAACTATTCAGGATACTACTAGTAATATTATCTGCCTGATACATTGACACTGACCTGTGGCTTTGCACCTAAACTGATAGTTTTTTTTTCTTCTGCTTGGTCTCCTCATGTTTCTACCTGCTTCGTTCACCCCTGCTACACTCGGGCTTACTCCACTCCTATACCCTACCCCAATTCCCACCCACCCCACTTTAATTACATTTATACTTCCCTAGGCTCCACCCTTCCTATCTCCCTCCCAATTAGATACACCTAACTCACTTTAGGGACCCTCCCATCACTGCAACCCAATTAAGACACATATCATGATGTACTCTCTAAAACTCTGCCTTATTATTACCATCCTTACAGCAATATTTTGTGTCTATCCCAAGCTACCAGCTTTCCAAATTTCCCCCACTCCTCCAGAATTCTATCTCCCACTTTTCCTATTACACCCCTCCCCACCAAGAACAGCTTTTTGAATATCTCTCCTTTATTTAATAATTATACTTATCAACTAATTAAGGTAAGATTATTCATCTACATTATTAAACTAAAAGCAACTTTGTCTCTCCCACATAATACTCTTTCTCATACTAAACAACTAATCTTCCTTAGACATCACTATCAGGCCCTCTCACTATGTGGTGTTATTCACCCTAACCCTGGACCTCATACCCTTTCAGCCCCTAACTCCCATTCCACTACTAAAAACCTTTGCATAATAACTATCAATGTACATGGTATATGTAACAAAACCACTGAATTCCATACCTGGCTCTCAGCCTCACTTTCCAGATATTGTGGCACTCACAGACACCTGGGTAAAACAGCATATATGAAACACCAAAATAATCTCACCGGGATATAACATCTTTAGAAATGACAGGTCCCATAAAAAAGGTGGAGGTATTGTTCTAATTCATCATGACACCTTAACTATAACTCCCTATGACAAACCCTTACCAATATTTGGCAATATTTAGCTATTACTGGCTAACCTACACATCAACAGCAGAAAACAAATGTGTATTGCCACACTCTATATTCCCCAGGTCAAAATATATCTACCTTAGAAGATCTACTGTCCTGGATAACCCTCAATATAACAAATTAAACCATCATTATAGGCGACACAATTATTAATTGGCAAACTCTCATCCACCACTCCCCAACAAATAGCATAAATCTATATAAATATAGTCAACTTATCTCTGACCCCACACACATAGTAAACAAAGAAATTTAGTCAAACCTAGACTAGATACTAGTCTCTCATCCACAAAACTTCACCAAGTCAGGTACCCTTCTAAATACATTCAGCGACCATTTACCAGCCTATACTCATAGAACACATACACAAATAGACAAACCACATACACTACACTCAACTAGGAATCTCTCTCAGTCCAATCAACAAACTTTTTGGAATACTCTAAAATACCTATACTGGTACCCTATCAAAACTCTGCCTTTAGATGAAACAGTTGATTACTTCAACAAACTCTTTCTTGATAATCTTAACAGGCTTGCCCCTATTCGTACTAAATGAACTAAGTGTAATCAGAGTGTACTTCAAAACACTGAAATCTCATAACATTGAAGTTCATAACAGTGAGACCATAATATCAAAAATTCAAAACACTGAAAACCCAAAACAATGAAACTTCAGAACATTGAAACGTAGCTTCATAACATTGAAAACTACATCACAGATGTAAATAAGATCCCTTCCACCTATAACAACACCTAACTAACAAAGACACTTTCTACTATGTTTTTGCAGTGGGGCAAACCCCCCCTGCAGCTCCCATGATGGTGATCCTGATACAGTGAGGTTAGGAAATTAATTTTTTCCACTGTAGTGCAATCTTGGAGTTGGTATATTTAATTTACAGGGAGTGTGGGGGCAAGCCCCCCACATGGGAGGTACGGGGGGGCTTGTTCTACTGGAAAAATGTAGCAGAAAGTGTGTTTGTTAGGTGTAGTTATAGGTGAAGGGGATGTTATTTGCATTTGCTTTGTAGTTGTTTTAGGTTTTCAGTGTTTTGGGATTTCAGTGTTTTGGTCTCAATGTTTTGAATTTCAAAGTTATGAAATTTCAATTTTTTGAAGTAGACCTATGTAATCATGCCCTCTGGCCAACTAAACCAACTAAACTGCTTCCCACTACTAGGTATAAAGTATGGAAACAATGGCTTAGGAATAAAACTCCACAAAATCAACTTAAATATAAACAACTATGCAACTTTGCAAAAAGCAGGTGTTAAAAGACAAAAAAAATATTTCTCTACTAAGACTTCTACTCGACATAACCCTAAAATGTTCTGGAAGTCTGTTTCCTCACTTCTTAATCTGGTAACCCAGTACAACCCCTCCCCTTCAACTGATAAAGACCTACAAAACATTGTCCAAGCTTTCAACACTCACTTTGTTGAAACTATCCAAAAACTTGGCCATAATTTCTCTTCAAATACTAGTACAGGAACCAATACAAATAATGACAACAATAAATTCTCTCACCATCCCTCTAACCCAAAATACCCCACCAATAACTGCAACTCAAACAATACCCCTCCCATTCCTCCTTTTAATATTCAACCAGTTCCTACCTCTCTAGTACATAGACTACTTTCAAAAATAAAACCATGCTCCCCTTCCTTGGATGGCCTCCCAGCAGAATACATAAATATAGCAGCAGACTCTATAGCCCTCCCTATAAGCATTATCATTAATCGATCTATCACTGAGTCATACGACCCACAAATCTGGAAATACTCTATTATTATCCCCTGCACAAAGGTGGCAACACCAGTGACCCATCTAACTACCGGCCCATCTTGCTACTTTCCCTACTCTCTAAAATCCTTGAAAAATGTATCCATTCACAACTATTAAAGTATCTTACAGACAATAACTTACTATCACCCACACAACACAGTTTTCATCCTGCACACAGCACAAATACAGCCTTACTTTCATTCACTAACATGTAAACAAAGATCTTGATAATGGCCTACTGACTTCAGTTATACTACTCGACCTGTCAAAAGCTTTTGATACAGTGTCTCACTCTAAACTACCTCTACAACTTGAGACCATGAACTGCTCCCCACACACCCTAACCTGGTTCCATAGCTATCTTAATAATAGAAATCAATCTATCAGGTGGCAAAGCAAACAATCCACATATCTAAATAACAGAAGTGGAGTTCCCCAAAGATTTATCCTTGGGCCCTTGCTCTTTAATATATTCATTAACAATCACTATAAAGCATCTCTGCACAGTACAGTTATACAATATGCAGATGATTCTACCATAATCACATCTGCTAATAAAAGCTCTGACCTAAAATTAATGCAAAACTCTTTTTCTGCCATCAAATCCTGGCTTACAGAGGTCCAATTGTTACTGTACCCCCAAAAAACAAAACTGTTACTCTTCTCATCCAAACCCCTTCTAGACTGTAAGATTTTCTCACAAAATAATACTGAACCTTGAAATTGTAAAGAATGTTAAATTACTTGGCATCACTATTGATGACAAACTTACTTTTGAAGATCACATACTCAGCACTATCAAAAAAAAACATTTTAAGCTTGGTAAGCTTTATATGCACAAACTCTATCTAGACAAATCCACCAAACTAACACTAGCTAATAGTCTGCTTCTCCCTTTTCTACTGTATGGTAGCCCCAACTTTATCAACCTACACAAATCTCTTGCAAACAAACGCAATCATGGTACTATAAGATAGCTAAGTTTGTCTCTAATATGCCAACTTGCACACACCACTGCTTGGCCATTAAATCTATAAACTAGCTTGACTTCCCATTACGTACAATTTACCCAGCTTACTCTTACCCACAAACTACTCAACAACCCTAAATACTGTCCATCCCTTCAAACAACAATACAACCTTATACCCCAAATCGTAACCTTAGGTCTTCGAAAAAACACCTCCTAGTGGTAACCAAATCTAAAAAAAGAGCCTGACGATGTCTTTATTCCTGTTCAGTTGCTAAACTATGGAATGCCCTCCCTCACTCTATTATTCAACTTGACTCTATACTAACTTTCAAAAAAGCTCTGAAAGAACTATACCTCAATAACTAAGACTGCTCCTGTATTAACATGAACAAACCTCCTTAATTATTACATGTTACCCTTACGATGTCCCTTTTTGTTCTTACTTCGTGAGCCACTGTCCTTTTAAAAGTCTCCATTTCCCCCTTACTTACCATTTAATTAATCTATCACTATCCATAAAATATTTCTCTCCTGCAATGTTTTAGTCCAAAGCATACTGATTATAAAGCTCTAGTGCGTGACAAACGTATGTTACAGTGTTTTCTTCCCTCAGCTGTGACACTGTTACAATTTAATAATGTCTGTTTCCAAAATTGTATGAATGTCAATTATTGCTTCGACTATGTCATGATTTCTAATATTACTTTCCAAAATTTAATGTCTTATTCCAAAATTTACAGAATGCCAACAATTGTTTTTGGAGCTTTTACTGGTTAATCTTCTTTTTTACTTCTAATACACTTTGTAATGTATAAGCTAATTGATAAAAATGTTCTGTAATTTGTAGAGTTTTCTGCCCAGGCCTCCACTGAAAATAGGACTTTCTGGCCCAGTGGACTTTCCAGGTTAACAAATGCCAATAAATAAATAAACTTCTCTGCTGCAAATCAAATTCCAGTCCTACCTATAAGTAATATTCCCACCTGAAAGCTGACGATTTCTCTCAGAATTTTCTTAAGTTCCATTATAGCAGTTTTAGGTGGAATATAAATACATGTCAATGTAATCCTCCTCCGTTGCCAGTAGTCCCTTAGCACTACAAATCTGCCATTATTATCTTCTTTATCATTTTCTATCACGTTTGGAGCTCCTCTTGCAATTAATGTAAGTACTCCTCCTCTTCTCCTTTGTCCCAGGTATTCTGCTGAATAACCATCCTGAAAACCTTTCTTTATCAAATCCACATGTTCAGTTCTTTCCAAGTGTGTCTCCTGTAGCATAACTATTTGCACTCTACATTTTGTAGAATAGTTAAATACTCTTTCTTTTGTGTCTATATCTGTCAGACCATTAACATTTAAAGATAATATCAAAAGGGTCATTAAGTTAAAAAAGTTATTATTTCCACCTTTTATTTGTAACAGCCTTTTTGTTAAGTATCTAGTTCGAGCTTTTGTGAGTTTAACTTTTTCTTGAGGTCCTACATTGTATTCTCATGCTGTTTACACAGTAAAAGGAAGCCTGGTGGTATATTAAGGACAAATATAAACTAATTATAATTAAATAAATAACTGCTTCATAGGTGCCATCTTGGTATCTGTAATTATATTTACCTCCTGGTGAGAGAAGAAGCCGAGGGCATTATTCCTGACAGTTTTGGCAGTGAATGTCTGTGTGGGACCTTCCTGATTGGTATGGTTGCTGTTCAAGGCATCTACCAGGAAAAGGCCAACAAGCCTATGGCCTGCTTATCATTTTGGGATTGATGCTACTTTTCTGCTTCTAGTGAGTGAAGACACAAAGGAGCATTGTATCCTAGCAGAGTGAAGCTGTGGTGAGACCAGCACTAGTAGTAGCCAGGTAACAGCCAATCAGGCAAATCCCTTCTTTTCATCATATTTGACAAAGGTAATTCTTTCTTTTCAGTAAGTGCTGCTTGATTAGCTGTTGTCTAACCTAACTTCACAATATCTCTCTAAATTCTTTATCCATTAACCATCAGGGTCTACTTTAATAGTTTCCCCTCTGGTGTTTGGCAGTGCCCTGTATAAATACAGACATCTTGAGTTGACATTTTTCCTGTAAAATCACCCTTGAAATTTTACCAGTACCTTGTTGCACACAGGGTATCTACTTTGCAGTGATAAGCACTGCCTCCAGAATTGCAAACTAGATGCTCTTGACGTTATTTTGTATTCTCACTGCAACCTTCTAATCAATAAAAAAGGCCTGTTGCCATGGATATGATATTTTCCACTATCTCCATTACCAGTTTGGTGGATATGGACATACTGAGGCAATGTAGATATTGCCTAATGTTTTCTGACAACCAGCTAATTCTCAAACAAATTTATAAGATATGTGAGAGTTGTATTTATACAATGTCACCGGAGGAAAGCTCTCACATAAAAGCACTCCTAATGTCAATCAGGTTGTCAGTAGTATACACCCTGCCCTAGCACACACAGCACAAAGCAGACACATTGAATCACATATGCTGAGGCACTTAAATGTAACCTTCCTGAACCCCAAAACCTCCTATACAAAGTACACATAACAAATACCCTCAGCAGCCCTGAATGCACTCTTTTAAAACAACACTCACATCAGCACATACAACCACATCTCATGAAGGCTGTATTTCTAAGCCCATAAGGCAAGCTACCACATTTTGGTCACTGGAGACATCATTGTGAGATACACTGATGTCTCTTTCACCAGTCTAAGGAGAAAGTCATGGTCAGTTGCTTATCAGGGGCTAGTTTCCACCACATTATACATATACTCAGGTTATTGGACCACATGTACCAGTATGACTCAGTCATAGTTCATGTGGGTGTAAATGAGCTGAGACATACATCCCTAGACTATACGGAGAGACAACATGGAGTTCTTGGAATATGGATCCCATGCTGGTTTGAGCCTAGCACTGAGCAGCATTTCACCTTCTCCAAGGATGATGCCACAATACGAACAGAAGATGACTGACTTTAATAACTGGCTTAGTTTCTGGTGTCATTCATGGCAGTATTTGTCAGCATGGAAGGAGATGGTCTATACCTCTCCCCTCTAGGCTTTTGTATATTAGCTAAAACATTGTCCTTCCCAATAGTGATTCTTTTAGGCAATGCCCAACTGAAAGTACTTTCAACATAGCAAATCAAAACCAAGAAAATCTGCAGGTGTTACTGCTCAGTACTAGGAGTCTACACAAGAAACTCAATTCCATACAAGGTCTCCTCAACCTAGAGAGTACTGGCATCTGTGCAGTCACTGAGACATGGTTTAAAGTCATGGAGAGCACAATGACAGTGCAAGGTTATAAGGCCTTTCACACATTTAGTCCAGCTACTATTTAGACAGGGACTAAAGGTGGAGGTGTGTCAATTTACATAAAAAATAATATACCTCAAGGCTGGTCAAACAGGGTGATGCACTTGAGCTTTTAAACATTCAAATCCCCATAGGCAAGCTCTCATACCACTTTCTTGTGACCCAGGAAAGCATAACATGTAATTAAACTGACTAGGAACACTCACCATCCAACCCAATACCATATTCACTACTAACTGGAAATCATATATATGACACCAAATGTGAAGCCACTGAGATTCCTGGATTTTGTAAACACAAACTCTCTGGACCAAATTGTCAATACACCGACCACAGGTGCAACCATACTGGATCTAGTTCTCACTAATATGGGGGAGTGCTGCACACCCTCTAGTGTAATGTCCTGACTGGTAAATTCAGACCACAAAATGATCTCCTTTGAAGTAAACATAAAACCCCAGCTAAACCTGGAACATCCTGGAACTGCTTTAGGGCTAACTTCCTACCATTAAGTGATAACCTGGCAAAATGCCAAGCCCCCATATACTCTGAGAACACTGCTGCCTATGTAGAACTGTTCACAGAAACCCTATACAAGCATGTTAATAGCTGCATAGAGGCAGGTATACACACAAGAAATAAGTACAGAACTAACTCAAAAAACAAGCCATTTTGGTGTTATTACTTCCGTAGGCTCTATAACATAAGGAATAAAATCATAGCAAAAATTATGAGGTGTAGCATCCAGCAAGATAAAAGCACTTTCATCAAACTAAGCAAACAACTAAGAGGACAAATAAAATCTACCAAAGCCAAATTTGAGGTAAATTTGGCCTCCAGGGCTAAGGCCAACCATAAGGCATTCTTTAGCTGTATCTGCAACCTCATAGGCAATAGATAGTTGTGTGCAGAACTCATTGTCTGAGCCAGAAGATATAGCAAAACTACTGACAGACAAATTCAGCTCCAATTTTACTCCCATCTCTCCCCATCAACCTCCCCTCAAGAAATGCCATAAAATATAACTCCCCTTTCTATCACTAGGGAATCGGTCATCAGTGCTATCTCTAAGGCCAAGAGCACTGCATTGATGGGCCCAGACATTATCCCTGGATGCATTCTAAATAGCATGAAATGTGAGTTATCAGGCCCTCTGGAATTGCTATTTAGCTGTAGCCTCCAAACAGGCTTCATGCCTTACGAATGGAGAACAGCAACAGTCATCCCTCTGCACAAAGCTGGACTATCTATAAACTCTGGAAACTACAGACCCATAAGTCTCACTATTCTCATATGCAAAAGCATGGGAAGAATTACTATGAAAATGATCAATAATGATATAGGAAACCTCCAGACACTGGACCCAGCCCAGTTAGGTTTCCTTAATGCCAGGTTATGTCTACTCAACATGGTGGACTTTTTTGAGAAGGTTGCCAAAGCAATGGATGAGGGCAAAATGGTTCACACTGCCCACCTTGATCTGACCAAGGAATTTGGCACAATACCCACTCGGGCATTGTTGGAATACTCAAGAGATTTGTTATAAACCTCTGTTTCTCCCGGTGGATAGACAGTTGGTCAAAGACAGGACCTAGGAAGTTAAAACTGAGGAGTCCACATCTACAAAGAGGTCAGTCACAAGTGTACTCCCTCAGGGATCTGCTCCTTTTTGACATTTACTTATCTGAAGTCAAGGCCAATGTCATGGGCCTCTGGCTGACAAAATTTGCAGACAATTGCAGATTAGGAGCAGTCATGGAATCCCCCACCAACACTAATGTTCTTCAAGAGGGCCTGACACATAGAAATAACTTGTGTCAGAGCCATGGACTAAAACTCAGTGCCAATTAATGTGTAATAGTATCCTTTATGAAGATATCTACCTCTAGTAATGGTCGTATTGACAACACACCCTTAAGAGTAGACCCAGTAGTGAGGTATTTGAGGATTCACATATACAATAATCCAGCCTTTGACCATCGTGTGTCTACAGTACTGAGGAAATTATTCTATGCTGTGCAACTTATAAACAAAGGTATGGCATCTAGGTCCAAGGAGGTCATTGTTACACTGTATTCAGAAGTCATCAGACCCATGATTGAGTACAGTGCCACCTTTGGTATGCCCTCAGAGGTTTTCACTAAAAGAATACAGGGCATAAGTAATATGCCCTGTGCAGACTACCTCAAACCTCTATCCCTGTATTCTGTCTCCTACAGGCTGTTGAGGGAAGATATATGCCTGACATACAAGACATTGTCAGACTCCACCCTGATGGACCTCCTGCATATCCACAAAACAAACAACACCAGAATCACCCATTCTAAAGACTTAAACCTTACCTGTGGTAGAAATAGGACCTGCTGGAAAGTAGTCAGGTATGTATCCCAGAGACTACCGTTTCTCTGGAACAGGCTCCCCATCCATGTGAAGCAGAGTTCCTCCATAACCCAATTCAAGTGTAACTTGGACAACTGGATGAGAGACATGAAATTTGTCCCTGGTTTGGCACCTATGCCTCTAATAGACACAGGTAGCCTGTAAATGATTCATCTCCCAGGCCCCTGCTTTTAAATGTTTCATCTCCCAAGCCCCTGCTTACACTTATCAAGAGTATCAGAACTCAGAGATTTGGGATGCATGGTTAGGCTTAAAAAGGCCCTAGTGGTTATTAGCCAAGTACACACCTATGAACCTATGTGGACAAGAAGAAATACCACAGAATCAGTAAATGGAAAAATGACATTTAGATAGAATGGTGTGGATGCCACCTTAGTATATATCACAATTAACCTTGGGACTGAGTTATGCTTACTGAAAAGGTGGTTACAGAAGACTGCAAAATATGGTGATATCTTAAGAATTTTTTGTTAGCTTTAATGGAATATTTTTGACAAAAATATGGGATACATGATCCTCCTTACGAGTTTATTAATGGGGTACACCATTCATTATCTTTAAGATATTGATTTTTGGAAGTACTACCTCATAAATGAAATCACTCTAATGTGGAGATGTAGAGAGAATTGTTTAAATAAGTTTGTGGAATTGCAGAATGATACCATCCTTGATTTTGTTAACATACCATTTCATATTAAGATATACAGGCTAAGGTATAACAAAACAGAAACTCAACAACAGAGATTTTTTTAAGGGGAACATTGCACTCAAAAACAGTGTCTCAAAGCTAGGGACCTGAGCATGTTGCAGGTCATATAGGCTGCTGCTCACACTCGAATCTCAGTATGAATTTGAGCAAACATCTGTGAGGAGTGAGTGGATGGAGGATTTTAGTGTTAGTGAGTTGGAGGGGAGTTTTCGGGTTAGGGAGCAGAAACACAGTTTTAGGTTTATTGAGAGCGAGAGGAGGGTTTTAATGTTAGAGACAACATGGGAATTTCAGTTTAGGCAGAAGGTTGGAGTTATGGATTGGGGACTTTAAGGCCAGGGAGAAAAAGGAGTAGAGTTTTAGGGTAAGAAGCAGACACTCGTGTAGGGAACTGGGTAGGGGTTTTAGTGTTAGAGCTTAGGTTTTGGTAGGGCTGTACAGTTTTAAAGGATCACATGTTGGGAGGGCTACTGAGAAATGGAAGTTCAGGGTTGGTGGGAGTTTGAACACTTGCTTTTTCGAACAAGTGGCAGCAAATGCCTTGTGAGCTATTAGATCATAAACAACTGTAGTAGATCCTTTTTTATGAACTTAAGAGAC
Organism: Protopterus annectens; assembly: GCF_019279795.1. NCBI lineage: Eukaryota > Metazoa > Chordata > Ceratodontiformes > Protopteridae > Protopterus > Protopterus annectens. The sequence goes on from NC_056731.1 coordinate 850,038,088, forward strand.
TATGTAACTCATATGAATCTTATGAACATCTGATTAGATAAAGCAAAGGTTTAATGATAGAGAATATAATATTGTAATTATAAAGAAATGTGTAGCAAATGTCTGTAACATGCATAGATGTAATATGTTATATCCTGACCCTGTTAATGTACACAAACAGATGAGATACGCCCAGACAAAGTTCAGTTTTACACTATGTATCATTCACTTGTATCAGTTAAGAAACAGCATTGTAGAGCTGGAGTTAGAATAATATTTCCAATACCCTTGTATTTTTTTTATTTTTTTTTTCTGACAGAAATGTTCACAATTTGAGTGATGGACAGATTAGAAACCACAGACAATACTGCCTGCAATCCTGCCAGATTACCTGGATCTAAGGATTGTTTTTCTTTTATCTCATTGCGTGTGTATGTGTACTAATTTTGTGCCAGCTGAAACCATATTTTTCAGGTCAAACGTTGGTTCAGTGAAAGTCAAATTTGTTTCTTTTTTAGACAATTTTGTGAGTTTTTGACAATTCATTAACTGTTACACCTGTTATGCTGGTTATCTGTCAAACTGCTTTTATGTAGTCTTTTAAGTAATGAAAGCAATAAGGTTCTTTACAGCGTAAATTACTGAACATTGTTCAGATATCAGATATGAAAGAGATAGTAATGCTCTGTATACACTGCTACAGACTACTGGTATATCACAAAGATTTAAGCCAGGAGAATGAATATGTGATGCATACTGTTACAGATGATGATGGTCACACTTTTCCCTGGATTTATAAATTAAATTTTAAAGCATGTTGAGTTAGAAAAGATTACAAGTATGTACAATAGAAGCTTTTTTAAATATTTGATTTTTTGGCAATTAATGAGATCTGTACACACACACACACACATATATATATATGTATATATATATATATATATATATATATATATATATATATATATATATATATATATATATATATATATATATATATATATATATACGTACATACACACGTACATATATATATATATGTGTGTATTTGTGTGTGATATTAAATAGTTATTTTTTTATTTGCTTATATGCTCTTTATATAACCAGGAAACCACAAAGTAAATATACCCATTTTGCAAAAGACAGATAACATTGAATCGAGTTTCCCTGTACATACCTCTCAATCTCTAAAATGAAGAATTCTGGAAAAGTCAGATATAATGGGGGACAAGCGCCCAAAAATGGGAACACTTTTTAAATATTGCTCTTACAATCTTAGAAAGTTGATAGACTAACAGGTTTTGCATTAGCATGAATTTTCTGATGGGTTGTTGTTGTCGTGTCTTTCGGCATAGTCAGTCGCCACAGCAGAACTCCGGTCCGCTAATGTTTGGTAGTGGATTTTTACATGCCGAGTTACCAGCCCTGATGCACAACCTTCAACGAAGGCATGCCCATTCACGCATGCCTCCACACAGAAGATGCTCTAGCTGAGAATCGAATGGGACAACGTCTTGCTGTGAGGCGACAACGCTACCGCAGCACCACTACCGCGGGCTATATCCACTGAATTTTCTGATGGGTATGATGTCTAAAAATCAAATGTCTTCCATTATTTTCTGATTTAATTCCCCAATGATTTGCCAGAAAACTACAATTTTATGAGAAATGGACCAAAAGTATGTGTCAAAAATCTGGGCGTTCTGCAAACATCTGGATAGTTGAGAGCTGACAAATTTTTTGATCCAACCCTGTGTGACCTGAAGTAATGTCCACGTTTGTTAGTGTCACGTAATGACTAAAAATATAATGTTGTTATCATATTTAAGAAGCAGTACAAAGAAGGCTGGATAGTGAGGTAAGGATTTTTATGCAGGCATGTCACAGGTGATTGTATTTATTATGGGTAGTATGTTAAAATGTACACACTTCCTGAATGCTTGAAATTCCTCAGTGGCTAGATCCTGACAGATAAGCTAGACGTGCTGAGTTACCTAGATCAAACTAGCTGTACTTTGTGATAAGACTGGCATCCATTTAAGTGCATAATATTTCTACTCAGTAAGATAACACTTAAACAGCCTGACAGATTGTTGCTGCACATCCATACAGGCTGTAGACTATTTATGTTAGATTGACAATGGTGCACAACTTAGACAGTACTCGCTGGGTAACTTTTTGTAGTACTTCCTGCTGCTCTGCTAACCTCTGGTCATTTGGTTTGGTGCCAATGCCCACCTGTTGATCTACTTTCTTCTCCAACTCTTTGTTGCCTACTAACTCACATTACATGGGATTATATCAGTCTCTGGGGAGGACTAGCCCTTTCTGGTATTTTTCTTTTGGAAAAGCACAAATGGGGAGTGAAAACCAATAACATACATTCCCTGAAGCACTCATATACAATGGAGGAAACAAGGAAGTCCTGTTTCCCCTTCCTGAAATATACCAATAAATAACAGACAAGATTTATCTGTGTGCTTCCATATGGGTGTTCAAGATTAGCACTGGCTTTCGTTACATCAAAGTTTTTGAACTGAGATTTTGCATGAATTTAAGAATATACTTTTGTGATGATAAAGCTCCTGCCCACCACAATGAAGGGGGATTCACCTTTACTACCTCCTTAATTAATATGAAATCTCCAAGTTCGCTATACCACATGATAAAGGGACTCCTCCCACAGCAATCTTGCCTGATGAGATGCTCTTTGGTACATTCTGCACTACATGCATTATCACTCTATTGGCCATTACTTAAAGTGACCAATCCCCTTTCACTTACATCATCAGTGTTATTTATACATCCTTACCCACTCAGAATTTTTTCCATACTGAGTCAGCTTCCATCTGCTAAGAGATTATCTGGCTACACAGTCCCTCCCCCAGCTACTCCCTAGTCCCTCCCCAAACATTGGTGAGTAATTCAGCAGTTAATCACTCCTATCCCCATACGGCCCTTCTCCTGCAGGAATTACTAATCAGACCCCAATCACTGGCTGTGCTTTCAGTAATACACCCTCTACTGCAGCCGGCTGGCTTCCATGTATAGCAGTATACTTACACTGTGACCATGTTGCTGCAGCTCTTGCTGGTCTATATGTCTGTATACTTGCTATAACTCTATCATAAATACAACAAAAATCTGTCATATAATTTTTTTTTTAGTTTTTACTTTGCAGGAAATAATTTTAAATTAAGATTGTTAAGATAAACTTTACAGGTTCATGGATGGTTACTGGGATATTGACCCAAAGGTCTTTTTCAGCCTAGCCATGTGTACTCAATATAATACTAGAGAAACCCAATATAAAGGATCTTGCCAAAACTTGAGATCTTAGTTAGCAACAACTGCCCATATCTAGTAGATTCATAGATGAAATCCCTGGCAGGAATTTACTGTTTTCCATTCAGTCATCCAGGCTATGTTTAAACAGGGTCATGGAGAGACTCTGTTTGATGTGAATTGGTAGGGTATTCCAGAGGAGTATGATACAACAAAGAACAAAGGCTATGGTGTAGGTAAACCGGTCCTCCAAAAAATCAATCATACAGTAACAAGAACGAAGGAGGCAGCGGAACACAGCAGTAGAGTTCAAAAATTTAATCCAAAAACACAAACACAAACAGTGAGTGCTTTCACAGCCAAAGCTGCTTCATCAGACAAACAAACCTCCAAATTGCAGTGTTTTTAAAAAACTGAACAGTCAATCAGCAAGTAAAAGTAACTGAAGCGCTATTAAAAGCCCTTGATTCTATAAATACTTAGTAGAAAAATAACAAAATAAAAATATATAATACAGTTCAAAATCTATTGTACAAATATACTAATACAGTTTAACTAAAATAACAAATAATGAATACACTTAATAAAATAAATTAATATCAAAACTATACATACTTAGAGCCTATCTAGCTAAGGGCCTATTCACCAATACTGGTTTAATAGAGAGTTTATCATTAAGACCCTTTCCCATGTTTGCCTTCATCCTAATGATCCAGTTCAGTTCTTTACTTTCTACCTTGGTTCTATGTGGGCCCCCCTATTACCCACTCTAACTGTTTCAACAACCATAAACCTGAAACTGAGCTGTGTACCCATTGACATAATATGCTTAGAAAGGGCATTAGTTTCAACTTTCCTGGAGATGCCATAAAGATGTTCTCTCGTCCTGTCACGTAACCTCCGTGTCGTCATCCCAATATAGAAACAATAGCAAAGTGTACAATAGGCTCGATAAACTAAATTCATTGTATTACATTTGCTTTTACTCTAAATCTTTTTATGTGTATCTGGATGTTGAAATTCGGCACTACTGTCAATCAGATGGCAGTAGTTTCATCCCCGACAAGGAAACGTACCTACAGAATGTTGTGTTTCAGTACTAGTATCAGGTTTTGGATAACATAACATTTTCTTAAGCAACCTCTTGTTCTTGTACATATAACTTGGAGCCTCTCCTACTATTGATTCCACTTTCTCATTAGATCTGAGTATGTTCCAATGCTTAGTATAGAATATTACTGGCATAAATAACTGGTATTCTCAATGTTTTATTGATCAAATTACGCTTGCGAAACTGAGTTGGTGTAGAAAAGTAGGGTTTACCCTCATGAGTTCTAGATTCAAGAGCTTGAGCTGTAATAGAACTAACTTCTTTCTTATTATAACCCCTCTCAAGAAATCTCTGTTCCATGTGTTTCAACTCACAAGTGAAGCTGGAATCATCTGATGTTAATCTGGACATTCTTAACATCTGTGCTGTTACAACATTCTTGAAAATATGTCCATGATGCATACTTCGTCTATGGACGAACGTGTTCCTGTGACAGCTTTTTCTGTATATTTCAGAAGTAAAAGCACCATTGATCTTTCTAGTAATCTTAACATCAAGAAAATCCATGGTAACAGTGGAGCTATTAGCTGTCAAGCTGAGAAAATGAGTGTTCCTATTGAGCCTATCTAAGAACTGGGAGAGCTCAGCCTCACCACCCTCCCACAGGAGAAAAAGATCATCAACAAATCTCCTGTAGAAAACAACTTGACCTGTCCTAAGTTGTGGCGTAATATATGTTTCCTCCCATCTTGCCATAACTAGGTTGGCGTAGCCCATAGCCACACCATCCCTTTGCTTGAATACGCTGTTTTCAAACAAAAAAATATTGTTATCAAGAACAAGTTCCATAAGCATGCAAAGAAGATCTATCTTGTGAATGTCATATGTACTGTCCTTCTTAAGATACTCACCTAGCATTTCTATCCCTTTTTCATTGGGTATGGATGTGAATAAAGACTTAACATCTAGTGCTACCATAGTGCAATTAATGCTTGGTGGCTTAGCTTGTACATGAGCAAACAGGTCTCTAAGAAACTGTTCAGTATCCTTCAATATGGTCACGTTCTTAACTAGAATTGGTTTCAAATGTTGTTCTATAAAAATGGAGAGGGGTTCAGTGCACCATCCCCTGCCAGATGCTATCGGTCTCATGAGGGTATACTGGCATGCTTGTGTATTTTTGGGAGGCCCTGTATAATGGGCAAGGTAGGTTCTGCTATAACAAAATAATTAAACAAATCAAGGTTAATGTGTCCCAGTTGCAAACAATCAAACAATTCATTATTAATTCTGTTTATAGATTGTTTAACTTGTTCCTCCATGAATGGAATATATACCATGGGATCATTAAGCATAGTGAACATTGCATCACTGTAGAATGTGTGATCCATAATTATCAAACAGCCACCTTTGTCAGCTGTCTAAAGCTCAAAGTCGAATCCTGGCATAATAGTTCTAAAGCTACCCACTCATTAAATGAGAGGTTAGAAAAATTCTTTGTACTTCTGCTCTCTTCATACATTGCATAAATATCCCTGATACATGCTTTCTCAAAAACATCTACCGCATCAACTGCAGGAGGTATAAACCAACTAACTTTCCTGAAAACATTAACACTATTATTTGTACTGCACGAATCATTAAAATACATTTTTAAACTGACGTTTCTAGTAAACGTTTTAAGTTCAATATTTTCAGTTAGAGTCATTTTGCTTGCTGTTATGAAACTCATACCTTTATTAAGAATGTCCATTTCAGTAGACGTTAATCTACGACTGGATAAGTTCCATACTAATGTTGTTCCCACATTTTCTTCAGGGTTAGGGGATTCCCTTCTTCCATCGAAGCCTTCTTCTTCAAACGTGTTCTCCCAAGAGGCCGTTCGTAAAAATTGGAAGTACGAATGGGGAGGGGGTTAGCAAGCAAACCGTTCATGTTGAATGGTAATGAAGATGAAACACAGGTTATACACAGGTTCTTTTTATACTAAGTATTTGTAGAATCAAGGGCTTTTAATAGCTCTTCAATTGCTTTTATTTGCTGATTGGCTGTTCAGTCTTTTAAAAACACTGTAGTTTGGAGGTTTGTTTGTCTGATGAAGCAGCTTTGGCTGTGAAAGCGACCACTGTTTGTGTTTGTGTTTTTGGATTACATTTTTGAACTCTACTGCTGTTTTCCGCTGCCTCCTTCATTCTTGTTACTGTATAATTGATTTTTTGGAGGACCGGTTTACCTACACCATAGTCTTTGTTCTTTGTTGTATCATATTTTGTTGGGTTTGGTGTAAGAACATGACAGAAGGCTGTTGCCAGATACAGGACTCTTCAACCTCACCTGAGCTGAATAGCGGGACTATCACTGGCCGAAAGAATTTTACATCTCTGTTTGGGAGTTCTGAGAATCCCTTATTGGACATTTCACCAGAAGCTAATGTAACTCCTAGCTTGAGCAATTGTGAGTATAATCCCAATACCTTGAGAAGGGATATGCATCAATTAGAAAATGATGCAAGAAGATTAATTAGACTAAAAGCACAGAGGTCTCACTTTGAGGCATGTCTTAGCTTACGTATTGTTCCTTGTGGATTAAGGGTTTTGACCATGCCCACATATGGCAATACGTATAATGAACTTTTAACTCAGTGGCAACAAATTAACTTGAACACGAGTTATAGCTATATGAAACACTTGATACAGTTTTTTAAACCACATGAGGATACTTTACTATCCGAAATTGAGAAAACACAAGTGAACCTCTATGAGACATATCCACACTCGGTTATAGATCTTAAGGTGGAACACACTATAGACTCTGGTAATGCTTATGAAAGGCAGTTGCTCAATAATAAAAGGAGGAAAATACAACGTGATATTGCAGATTTTCCAATGGAAGGGTCTTTGTTTGGCCTAGGGAGGAGAGAGCTGTTAACACTAACATGAATGTGAATATTAACCATTCTAAACAGCCATCTATTGAACCTGTTCATGCATCTGGTCAAAATTAATTTTTTCCTGAGATTTCTGTTCTCAGTTCTAGTTCTACCTTAACTACCAAGAATCTTCATATGGAACACAACTTGAGGGAGGTGCCCTCAGCCTCACATACCCATCCTGCTTCTACGGATGACGTTGTCACTAATGTGACCATTGTTAATGGTAGTGGAGCATGAAGGAAGGAGGCTTCTCAAAATGCAGCAGCTACCTGTGTTTTATCTTCATTACCATTCAACACGAACAGTTTGCTTGCAAACCCCTTCCCCATTCGTACTTCCAATTTTTACGAACGGCCCTGGGGAGAACACGTTTGAAGAGAAAGGCTTCGATGGAAGAAGGGAATCCCCTAACCCTGAAGAAAATGTGGGAACAACATTAGTATGGAACTTATCCAGTCATAGATTAACATCTACTGAAATGGACATTCTTAATAAAGGTATGAGTTTCATACCAGCAAGCAAAATGTCTCTAACTGAAAATATTATTGAACTTAAAACGTTTGCTAGAAACGTCAGTTTAAAAATGTATTTTAATGATTCATGCAGTACAGATAATAGTGTTAATGTTTTCAGGAAAGTTAGTTGTTTTATACCTCCTGCAGTTGATGTGGTAGATGTTTTTGAGAAAGCATGTATCAGGGACATTTATGCAATGTATGGAGAGTAGAAGTAGAAAGAATTTTTCTAACCTCTCATTTAATGAGAGGGTAGCTTTAGAACGATTATGCCAGGATTTGACTTTGAGCTTTGGACAGCTGACAAAGGTGGCTGTTTGGTAATTATGGATCACACATTCTACGGTGATGCAATGTTCACTATGCTTAATGATCCCATGGTATATATTCCATTCACGGAGGAGCAAGTTAAACGATCTATAAACAGAATTAATAATGAATTGTTTGATTGTTTGCAACTGGGACACATTAACCTTGATTTGTTTAATTATTTTGTTATAGCAGAACCTACCTTGCCCATTATACAGGGCCTCCCAAAAATACACAAGCATGCCAGTATACCCCCCATGAGACCGATAGTAGCTGGCATGGGATGGTGCACTGAACCCCTCTCCATTTTTATAGAACAACATTTGAAACCAATTCTAGTTAAGAACGTGACCATATTGAAGCATACTGAACAGTTTCTTAGAGACCTGTTTGCTCATGTACAAGCTAAACCACCAAGCATTAATTGCACTATGGTAGCGCTAGATGTTGTCTTTATTCACATGCATACCCAATGAAAAAGGGATAGAAATGCTAGGTGAGTATCTTAAGCAGGACGGTACATATGACATTTACAAGATAGATCTTCTTTGCATGCTTATGGAACTTGTTCTTGATAACAATATTTTTTGTTTGAAAACAGCATATTCAAGCAAAGGGATGGTGTGGCTATGGGCACTTCTTGTGCCAATAGCTACGCCAACCTAGTTATGGTAAGATGGGAGGAAACATATATTACACCACAACTTAGGACAGGTCAAGTTGTTTTCTACAGCAGATTTGTTGATGATCTTTTTCTCCTGTGGGAGGGTGGTGAGGTTGAGCTCTCCCAGTTCTTAGATAGGCTCAATAGGAGCACACATTTTCTCAGCTTGACAGCTAATAGCTCCACTGTTACCATGGATTTTCTTGATGTTAAGATTACTATAGAGGTAAATGGCACTTTTACTTCTGAAATATACAGAAAAAGCTGTCACAGGAACATGTTTCTCCATAGATGAAGTATGCATCCTAGACATGTTTTCAAGAATGTTGTAACAGCACAGATGTTAAGAATGTCCATATTAACAGCAGATGATTCCACCCTCACTTGTGAGTTGAAACACATGGAACAGAGATTTCTTGAGAGGGGTTATAATAAGAAAGAAGTTAGTTCTATTACAGCTCGAGCTCTTGAATCTAGAACTCATGAGGGTAAACCCTACTTTTCTACACCAACTCAGTTTTGCAAGCGTAATTTGACCAATAAAAAATTGAAAATACCAGTTATTTATGCCAGTAATATTAGGTTATTACAGGATATCTATGCCAAACATTGGAACTTACTCAGATCTAATGAGAGAGTGGAATCAGTAGTAGGAGAGGCTCCAAGTTATATGTACAAGAACAAGTGGTCGCTTAAGAAAATGTTATGTTATCCAAAACCTGATACTGGTACTGAAACACAACATTCTGTAGGTACATTTCCTTGTCAGGGATGTAACTACTGCCATTTGATTAACAGTAGTGCCAAATTTGAACATCCAGATACACATAAAAAGATGTTTTTTAGAGTAAAAGCAAATTGTAATACAATGAATTTAGTTTATCTAGCCTATTGTACACTTTGTTATTGTTTCTATATTGGGATGACGACACGGAGGTTATGTGACAGGATGAGAGAACATCTTTATGACATCTCCAGGAAAGTTGAAACTAGTGCCCTTTCTAAGCATATTATGTCAATGGGTACACAGCACAGTTTCAAGTTTATGGTTGTTGAAACAGTTAGAGTGAGTAATAGGGGGGCCCACATAGAACCAAGGTAGAAAGTAAAAAACTGAACTGGATCATTAGGATGAAGGCAAACATGGGGAAGGGTCTTAATGATAAACTCTCTATTAAACCAGTATTGGTGAATAGGCCCTTAGCTAGATAGGCTCTAAGTATGTATAGTTTTGATATTAATTTATTTTATTAAATGTATTCATTATTTGTTATTTTAGTTAAACTGTATTAGTATATTTGTACAATAGATTTTGAACAGTATTATATATTTTTTATTTTGTTCTTTTTATACTAAGTATTTATAGAATCAAGGGCTTTTAATAGCTCTTCAATTGCTTTTACTTACTGATTGGCTGTTCAGTCTTTTAAAAACACTGCAGTTTGGAGGTTTGTTTGTCTGATGAAGTAGCTTTGGCTGTGAAAGCACTCACTGTTTGTGTTTGTGTTTTTGGATTAAATTTTTGAACTCTACTGCTGTGTTCCACTGCCTCCTTCATTCTTGTTACTGTATTCCAGAGGAGTGGCAATGTCTGAGAGACATATCTGTCTCTACAGCAGGTTATATTTATGTCATAGGCCAAGTTATGGTCCTTGGAGTGGGCGACCCTTGTCCCATTTGACTTCCGGATATGCAGCATTACCATTAGGTTTGGATCCGAGATTGCTCTGTAGGACAGGCACAAGTCTCCTCTAAGTAGTCTGTATGCTACTGTGTACACTGACAGTGACTTCAGTCTGTCAGTGCATGACGTGCTGGAGACCCTGAAATTTCTTAGTTAGAAATCTCTGAGGTCTCTCAAGATGCTGCATGTGCCTGGTAAGGTACATACCAAAGAGAGTATTGTACTTAATTACTGGTCTGATGAGGATCGAGTACAGGGGAGTTATGACCTCTTTTGCTCTTGAGGTAATGCCCTTGCTAATGAGGTGTGCAACGTAAAATGCTTTCCTTACTACAGTAGACATATGGTGGTCAAAGTTTAGGCTACAGTCAGCTTGCATTCCTATGTTTCTCACTACTGAGTTGTGATTTTGGGTATTATTATCTATATGATAGTCTGCAGGGATATCAAAGGTGATGATAATGCATTTTTTAGTGCTGAGTTTGAGTCCATGGCTTTGGCACCAATCATTGGTTTGATTAAGTCCCTCTTGAAATATATTGACATTATTTGGGGATTCAATGATTGCACCTAATTTGCAGTCATAAGCAAACTTAGTTAGCCACAGCCCCTCTGTTTTGGCCTGACCTTCTGAGAAGTATATTCCAAACAATAGGGGGCCAGCACTGACCCCTGTGGAACTCCACTGGTGACAGGTCTGCTGGTTGAGGTAAAGTCCCCAACTTTGACTGAGTGTGATCTGTTGGTGAGCCAGTTAGCTACCCACCTGACAACATAAGGGTTGATATTCAACTGGGAGAGTTTATCAATGATGCCCAAATGTGGGATTGTCTCGAAGGCCTTGGCTAAGTCAATTAGGCTGTATGCACAGATTTGCCTTTGCCAATGGCTCTCATGATGTTTTTGAAGAAGTCCACCAGGTTTAACAGGCATGGCCTGCCTTTAACAAAACCAAACTGTGTTGGTCAAGGGTTTGGAGATCACCTATATCCTTATTGATAAGGTCCATGATGATTTGTTCCATGACCTTACAGATAAGGTTGGTTAATCTTATTGGTCTGTATTTCCCAGGGTCTGTTGTTATGGCCCCTTTATGAAGGGTTATGATGGTTGCTGTTTTCCATTCAGCAGGGACAAAAAACAGTACTCAGGCTGTGCTTGAAGAGAGTACTTAATGGAGTTGCTAACTCCTGTTTTAGACTATTTAAAACACAACCTGGGATGCCATCTGGTCCCATAGAGGCTGTGTTTTTGGCCTTGGAGAGATCATTAATGACTTGCTGTTTGAAGATGCAGGGTGAGGGAGATGTAGAGAGAATGCTTTGTGTAATGTTTGGAGGGGACAGGGGGTGAAATTTTCACCAAACCTGTTAGCTATTAGGTTAGCTATTTTCTCAGGATCAGTGTGTATGATACCATCCCCAGCTAGTTCAGCACACGTCTGGAGCCTACCTTTTAGGTTACGGATATAGCTGAAGAATGTCTTATGGTTGTTCTTAGCTATGGTTCCTAAATATTTTTCAAAGTTCCCCTTAAAGGATTTTACAAGTTGTCTTATTTGTCTTATTTGTTTGTTCAGACAGAGGAGGGTGTTCTTCCAGTGCTGGGACCTTTCTTTTTTATTCTTAGACAGCAACTTCTTCCTCTTGTTATATAACTTATTAATGCTAGATGTCCACCAGGGAGGCAAATTTTTTCTTGGGGATCTTGTTTTGATCCTTTCAGGTACAGCTGTGTCAATACATTTGTATAACTGATTGTACAAGTCATTTGTGTATACCTTAATATAGTTGTCAATGCCATCTGTGGGAACAGGGGCTTGGAAATTATTTATGCCATCCCTTAGGAGGGTATAATTAGCTTTGGTGAAATTTTTTAGCCTGATTTCACCTAAGAGGGGTTTCGGTGTTATAGGTACTTAAAATATGACTGATTTGTGGTCAGATTTAACCGGTGTGGGTCCTATATTTATTCATTTTTTATTTATTTCACAGTTTGTTTATCAGGATAGTCCACTGGGCCGAGAAGAGCCCGTTTTCAATGGAGTCCTGGGGAGAAAATCTCCATGAGAGATTATACAAATATGAAAAATGCATAAATAAATGAGTAATACAGTAGTAAAATACAGACATTCTATAGACATAAGACATTATACAGATATAGGCAGACCTCCCAACCATCCCGAATTACTCGGTTTCTACCGAGTTTTGGGGTCCAATTGAAGGAGTGCCACGATTCCTGAGTGGCACCCCTTCATTTCCGATTTTTTCATTTCTTTTTTAAAATTTTCGCGCTGTCAGAGCTGACGTCATCACATGCGCGATGACGTCAGCGCCATCAGGCTACCAGCCAGTCGGAATTGAGCTCAAGGAGCTCGCATCTTCATTTCTGGCTGGCGGTTGGAATTAACCGCGAAGTTGAAGCAACGTGGATAGCAGCAGCATCAGGCCAGGAAGCTGAAGCAAATGTGGACATGGATAGCATCGGGCTAGCCTAGGAAGCTGAAGAAGCAAATGGGGACATGGATACAGCAAGGAACAGAGGGCCGGGAAGCTGAAGCAAATGATGGATACAGCGGATGGCAGCAGCATGGGGAACGGGAACAGAGGGCCGCGAGGATGGCAGCAGCATGGGGAACAGCAGCCCAAGAGGAAGAGCACTATTCAGGGTAAGTCTGCTGCAAAGCATGAATTCACAAAGTAGCATCAAGTGGGATCAAGATTTTACTAGCAGTGTTGTGTTTTTTGTATATAATGTTAAGGCAGAACACATTTTGCCACAGCTGTAGTCAGCACTTTAAATATGTTCCCAGATCACTCCAAATCATTTTAGTATAACAGAGTAATCACACTTCAAGATGCACTAAAAGCATGCATATTATTATACAGAGTGATTTTAATGATGAATGAACAGACAAGGAAATAACCGACTCTGCCATTTGCATAAACTGAAAGAGAAACTTGAAGAAGAGAAACACTGACAGAAAGAAAGGTTGTGACTGAATAAGCCAAATGGTAGCTCAGAACAGTATGTTTTATCATTGCAACAGCATTTTTGTCTTTTGGTTACTTAACACGTCAATAATTATTTATATATCTCACAAAAATAAAACCAAAGGCAAAACTTCATATATGAGAAAGACTTCTGTGACCAGTAAACATCCCTGCTCAAGAATTCGAGACAAAAACAAAATACATCTGGGCGGGGGGGGGGGGGGGGTTGAGAGTGGGCAAAATCAGGAATAATTTTAAATATTACTCAGATATTGTATCAGCAATTGACATTGTTGAATGTTTTACGATAGTAGTTCTTTTTTTTTGTTTCAGTCGTACTGAGCTGTAAAGACGTTTTAAAGATGAATAATTTGGCGATGCGTAAGGATGATGCAGCTGTTCAGGAATTTGGTATCTTTTTGTTGTTGGAGGATCTGTGATGCGCACTGTGTTTATCTATCTGGGGCTGACTGGGCTGTCATGAGCACTTAGTTTATTTGCATTTTTGTAGGGTGAAGCAAGGCCCGAGTCTGTTTCTCAGACTCCATAAAGGTGACCCCCCCCCCCCCATGAGGTTTGTGTATGGCCTTTTTGTGCCTTTTGCTTTGTATGCAAGATTTAAGAGAGAGAAAATGGGCATTTTTACACATTGAATGATTTGTTCTAGTCGTTGCATAATGTAATGTTTTATTTTTATGATCAAGACTAAGATATTGTGAACTTGGCCCTAATCATAAAAATTATCTGCTCTGCCCTTTTGATTTTAGCAGTTATACATGCTAAAATTTAAGCTTTTTAATGCTTATGCAGTTAGTGCAGCAAGGTCATCACCTTAAACAATGCACATGCTTCATATTGTTTAAGGTCATCACCATAAACAATGCACATGCTTCATATTGTTTAAGGTCATCACCATAAACAATGCACACACTTCATATTGTTTAAGGTCATCACAGTAAACAATGCACGTGCTTCATATTGTTTACAGGCAGCAGAGATTTTACTTTTATTAACATAAGTGGCAATGATCATTCAGTTCTTGTAAGCACCATCATTATAGGCAATCCTGTCACCACAGCTAGGATACTTATGCAAAACTGGCCTAAATTAACAGTTGATACTGTTTATTTTATGCAATCTGAAGGCTGTTCCACCCTGTTTTATCTGTGTAAGATTTCCATGACTGTAGAACTTTTCAGCTTAAATGGACCAGTAAAGTTTTATTTTAATCCATGTTCTACTAAGATGTAAAGTTGTAAAATTGCTTTATATCTGTCTCATGCATTCTTGAATTGCACCACACTTTTTGATTCACATTTCACACCTTGAGTCCTTTTGTGAAAAGAAATGTTGGCATATTTTCTGAACTTTAGCTGTGTGTTCAAGGTGTTGCTGCTTTGGCCTTTGACTTATCTGTTGTCTTCATTCTTCGAGGGAGTGTACGAGGTTCTTATGTTGCCTGCTGATTTCTGCCATTTTTCCCCTTTTGTTGTACATCTGTTGTACATCCTGTTTAATTTGGGATGTCACCAGTGTGATTTTGTTTCTAGGGCTAGTCTTGGGCTTAGTCATGGTAGTCCTGGGTGGAAATAAAGTCAGATTAACATAAGGGATAAGTATCTCAAGAGCCATTGGGTTTAAGAACGCCAAAGACAGGATGGTTGGAATGGTCCTCTCATAGAACACACTTTCCTGTGGCAGAGTGCAAAATAAAATCCAAATAATCATTGTAGAAGTAAAGCAGTATGCACACATTAGTGTTTATGGTAAATGGTGTGAAATAGCCAGTTAATGGGGCATTGGAATGTCTGCAGGGGGGACTCTGGCCTGGTGCCATATTTTGGTTGTCTGTTGTTCAGTTTGCGTTTGAAAGTTGATATCCCACAATTCCATTGGAGCGGGCAGGGTTACGTAATAATGTATGCAAATTTTATGTTAATCAGCGTACAGATTTGTACCTATTTTTCATGGGCCTTGTCCAGATTTTTGATGTTTCCAGGTTGAGAGGTATGGATATAGGACCTTATGCAATTTAGAAAAAATCTGTAACAAATTAGTAATCCAATGTTGAAATACGTTTTACAGAAAAAATATTTAAAAGAGAATTGAAAATTTGAAAAAGATTGTTAGTAGATATTTACAAGTACTTTTTTTGTACAATGGGAATATAGCAGTATGAGGTGAGGAGATTTGCATATCATATGACAGTTATATCAGGGTTAGAGAGTGGGGAGAGGAGGATTTAAGTGTTGAGGAAGAATAGTACAAGAAGTAGTGTATGTGGAATGTAAAGCGGAGGTAAGAGAGGATGGGAAGAGTTGTGGTAGGTTAGTGAGAGATATGAGAAGAGAGAGGGAGGAAGAGTGGGAAACAGGGTATAATGCTGAAGGGAGTTATGTGGGGTGAGAACAGGAGCATTCCCAGCAGGATACGAGATGGGAATGGAGCAGTGTTTTAAAGGCAGACTGGTTATGGGTGGTATGAATGAGAGGTGGCAGAGAGTTCCAAAGCTGTGCTAGAGAGAAGGGTAATAGTTGTTTGCCTGGAGAAAGAGCAGGTTTGTGTAGTTAAATCAGATTCTGTTTATTTGATCTCATAAGTCTATCTGGTAGATGCATTTTGAGAGAAGAGGCAAGAGAGGGACAGAGAGATGGATGGAAGATAAGTTTGTGAGCTTGAGTGAGTTGAGTATAGGTAAGATAATCAGGGAGCTCTAGCCAATTTAGTTTGTGAAGTTAATTACAGTGGTGACCGGAGGATTTGTAGCCTGTAGCAAACTTGGAAATTTTATTGTAGCAGGAAGAGAGTTTTGTCTTTAGGGAAATTTGTAGATTAGTAAGAAGTGGGGCTCCATATAGGAGGGTGGGAATGAGGTATATAATAGAGAGAACAGTTTTGTTGCTGGACTAAGATCCAGCAACAAAAACCTCCTACAGGTCACAAGAGCCAATAACTCTGCTGGAGAAGCATTATTCTCCTAAACTGTAGCCAAATTATGGAACTCCATCCCATCCTCAATTACCTCTGTAACTTCTTGCACCCAGTTCAAATCCTTACTAAAATCATACTTAAAAACTTGCTGGATATGCCCTTGCAACCCCCCCCCCTAATATGACCTACTCCTCCCACCCACTACCTCTCTCTGCCCCCCACAAACTACCTACTTTTAGCAAGCTTGGCTACTCATAATCCTAGCTACTTACCATATAGTACTAACTTCTTGTGGCAACAACCGCTAATGGCTGTTATGTACCTCAAAAATAAATAGTTTCAATTGTCCACTAATGAATCTCGTCTACATTTGTAACCATGTGTAACATCTGTCACATGTTCTAAAATTGTACTATGTTCTACAGCTGTTTTATTGAGCGGGAGGTTGGCATAATGGTTAAGGTGTTTACCTTACAGACACAAGGTGCAGGGTTTGATTCTCACATTGGGCAATTGGCCAAGCTTAAAATGGCCCACAAGGGTAGTTAGCCTAGTACTAATCTATGAACTAATCTATGAACAACTATGAAAAACAAAAGGCAGCTGGAACAGCAGCAGTGTATACCAAAGAAAAATGTAGAACAAAAACACCAAAAAATCAGGAGAAAACCAGGTCTTTTAGCATAAAATGATTTAATTCACTATTCGGCAAAGACGACTTCATCAGAAATACAATTCACTACTACAGAAACACACTTAAAATACTGTCAGCAAGTGAACAGTTAATTGTATAACAAGCTGTTCAGCTCATAAAACAATTATTCAATTGAAGTGAACCATCAGTAAACTTAGTCCCATAGACTACTGTTTGCAGTAAAAAATGCATCTAAATAAAAACTTTATTTTTTAATATTACATTTTCTGTTTTTTAAAAAACATTTTATATTGACTGTGTCATTCAGCCCAGGATGTATGTGAGAAGCCAATCTCAGTTGCCATACCGCTTCTTTCTGTTCTACTTTGTTCCTATAATCACCTCTCCTGATGTCCTTGTTCACTAACTCAAGAACCGAGAAGGTGAACTTTTTCCAGTTAATGCACGTAGTGGAATGTTTGTATAAGCCGTTGTTGACATTTTTTGTTCTTATAGCATACAAAATTTCAAGAATACGTGTCCTCAAATGTCTAGTGGACATTCCCACATAGAATGCTGGACATCCACTACACATAGCCAAATAGACAATACCTTCACTACCACAATCTAGTCTACCTGGAACAGTGATGTTGAAATCAAGGTGTTGCAAAAAGTATAAGAACCAGTGTGGATGTACCTACATACTTAACATCCCATACACTTATACATACCTCTATTGTTTACTCCTAAACAACGGAAAGCATGTCCCCTTTCCAACATATCCTTGATGTTACAATTTTTCTTGTACACAAAACAAGGCACCTCACCCAATACATTTACCATGTCACCATTAACCTAAAATGACTTTCCAATTCTCGTTAATAATTTTACAAATCTGGTTGTTGTCCAAACTTATGTCCAAACAAAACCTAGGTTTGCTCAGACCTACACCATCCGTAAATGTTCTTTTTGTGAAACCTTTTACCAAAATGGGAGGAAAATCATTCTCTCTTCTAAAGATAATCTCACTGACAGCTTTGCCCAGTAAATCTCTAGGATAGCCCCTATCCAAAAATAACCTTTTAATAAACTGAACCTCCTCAAAAAAGGTGGTGTCATCCACGGTCATCCGTGAAGCCTGGATGAACTGGCAACGAGGAATGTTCTTTTTAGTAAAGGTGGGGTGATTATTTTTATAATGTACATAGCTGTTACAAAAGTATTTTTTGGTGAATACTACTGTAAACCTCATTTGTAGTAGCTTCCCACCCAAGAATCACATCCAGGATTGAAACTTCATGACCAAAACCATTTAAGGTGAATGTTAAAAATTCAGTGGTAGCACTTAAAGCATCTAAGAAACCATCTACACTAAAACATTACTTTTTAACAATAAAAAACAGGTATACAAACCTTTTGTAAAAGATGACCTTGTCATATAAATCCACACTAGGCAGAATTTCCAACTCCCACCACCCAAGAACCAAACTTGCATAAGTGGGACCCACAGTGGCACCCATAGATACTCCTGACAGTTGTTAATGTAATATTGCACTAAAAGAACTGGTTTTCTCATGACGTTTGGTGTTTTTGTTCTACATGTTTTACAACTATGTTTTACTCTTGTATTATGTCCTCATCTGGACTAATGTATATAATTTTTAAATGATATTTTTCTTAACTGTATAATGTAAGTAATACTTAATGTGGAGCTTTTCTCCCCGGG
Organism: Protopterus annectens; assembly: GCF_019279795.1. Taxonomy (NCBI): domain Eukaryota; kingdom Metazoa; phylum Chordata; order Ceratodontiformes; family Protopteridae; genus Protopterus; species Protopterus annectens. The sequence continues at coordinate 850,056,791 of NC_056731.1, forward strand.
CTTCTGCTGAAAACAGACCTGTGTCCAGTCGGACTCTCCCGGTCAACAAATGTAAATAAATAAATAAATAAAAAACAAGCTTAGTATTGGGAGTTAGGTAGCGATTGTGGCGGTAAAGCATACCAAGTTTCTGGTGGGTTTTCATGCTATTGTTTTACATGTGGGGAGGGTGGCCAAATGCTTAAGATGTTTGCCTTACAAACACAAGGTGCAGGGTTTGAGTCTCACAAGGGATAATTGGCTAGGCTTAAAATGGCTTGCAAGGGCAGTTAGCCTAGTAGAAACCTAAAAAAAAAAAAAATGTGGATATCAAACTATATGCTTTAGGATATCTATACTTGTGATGATGCAAAAGTCACACATGTTGGTGAGGACCAGGTTGAGAATATTGAGTCCCTTGTGGGGTTGCATAGTATTTGTTCTAGGGCATTTGTGTTAACAAAGTCCAGGAACCTTTGTGCGAGTATGTTGGTACTCATATAAGTTTCCCAGTCAATGGAGGAATAGTTAAAATAGCCCTTGACTACAGTATTTGATTGTAATTTGATTGACTCAAGTAGGTCCAAATAAGCAGCGTGGGTATCTTGGTTCATTAAAGGGGGCCTATAGCAAACGATGATTTGAAGGGGGGGTCTTACCCACAGTTAGTTGAACTTGGAGTAACTCTATGGAGTTTTCCTGCCTAACCAGTCTAGAGGTATATTTATCTTCGATGAAGATAGATACTCCTCCTCCTTTGGTTTTCACACATTCATTTTGCTGTCTGAAAGTGTGGAAGGCATTGTAGCCTTCCTCTCTGTGGGCCTGAACCAAGTTTCTGTGACTTCACAGATATCAACATTCTCAGGGAATGGAGTGCTTCCACAGAGTGCAGTTTTTGATTTAAACTCCTAGGGTTTAGCAGCATTACTTTTAAATTATTTGTGAGTGATATTTTCACATCGGAAATTTTGTTCTTGAGACCTTGCCTAAAAAAGGCACAATGGGGAAGGCAAGTGCTTTGGTCAGTAACTGAAAGTCTAGAGGTGACAGGTGAAGATCATCACTGGCAAAGCAGCATGGTCTGTCAACCATGTCATCCTAGGCTGACAGGAACTGGATCCCCTTAGAATGACACCAGAAACTAAGCCAATTGTTGAAGTCAATCTTTTTTGTTTATATTGTGGTATCATCCTAGTTGAGGGTAGAATGCTGTTCAAGGCTAGGGACAGACCTGCCTGGGACATATATTCAGAGAGCTCAATTATGTCTCTCTTCATATAGTCCAGTGAGGTACATCTCAAGTTATTCACACCAACATGAACTATGACAGAGTCATAATGGTATTTGTTGTTGAGACAGTTGAGCGCATGACTGCATGTGTGATCTGACAGATCCTGGCACCCAATAGACAGCTGACCATAACCTTCTCCTTGTCCAGCCTGGTGAGTGGGACAATGGAGTCACCCATGACTACAAAATTTTCTTTAGATGTGCTTTGCCTTAGGGGCTTATTTGGTGAGACTCTGATGCTTGTGTTTTTATGTGTATTGAGTGCTGTAGGTGCTGTATTAGGTGCAGTATGTTTGTGTTTGGAAGGTCTCCGGTGTTTATATAGCTTTCTGATGATTATGATGGTTTATGTGTTGACTGCATGGTTTGAGTAGAATGCTTAATATGTGAGCTGACAACCTGTTCAGTGTTACTGTTCTATGCTTAAGAGAGCAAGGATTCCAGATTCTTAGTGTAGATGCATCTCTCATAAATTGTACTTGGGTGATTTAGGAGTAGAGGGTTGTCAGTGTACATGAGGCAGTTGCTACACTGCCTCAGGATACCTATGTCAATCAGGCTGGTAGCAGAAATGGAGGGAACCTGACCATCCATAATACCAGGTTAAATCCTGTTTTCACAGTGGGGAGAGAAAATGGAGGTGTGTGGTATAACTGGGTGCTCTAAGCAGGGTCTATACTAATGGGGTGCACTATAAAGGGTCTATACTAGTGGGGGTTCTCTAAATGGTATGAAACTACTGTAGATTTGGGAGTTTTGAGACTGCTTAAGGGGCAAAAATGCTACTGAGGTGTTCTTTGAGCAGCTAAGTAAAATTTAAGGATCATGGTCAGCTACTATGAGGAAATTTGTCTACTGAAGTTTTTGTGTCTATAATCACCAGTGGTTACCTCCACTGCATGGTAGTGCACAATGGTGCACTGTAGTGCACTATGTGCAAACAGATGAATACAACAGAGCAGTGGCTGGTCACCTCACTCTGTGGAGCTGTGTTAAAACAAGCACAAACCTGTGCAAATGCAGGGCTTATGCAGCAACAGTAAGCACACTGAATTAAACAATTTAAAAAATAAAAAGCTCAAAACTGAGACCTGTGCCAGCAACCTTCAATCAGATGAGGCCTAAATGCACTCTCCTGCCACAAGGGTGCAGGGGTCCCTCTCCAATAATACATAGCCTGGTTTAGTGCTCAATTTAACAAACAGAACTAGATTCAGCAGGCCTGAATCTAGTCTATGCTACAACAGACGAAAAGTGCAACAAACCCACAACAATAGTTTTAAAAAATCAGCAATATAGCAAAAATAGAGTTTAAAAGTGCAAAATTTGGTATAAAATTGTACTGGCGGGTAGCAGAATGCAACAGATTCCTTGGATTGCACAGATGAATATGGAAGAACAGTGGCTCCATAAAAGAAAGGATTGCATGATATTGCTGACTTCTTGACAGAAGATCAAAATAGTTTCATCAAAAACTTTCACAAATAATATGATTAACATGTTTTTATTTAGAAATAGATTTCTTCTTTGAGGGGACAACCATTAGTCACTCAGAAAATGTGCAAGGTAGCCTTATTCGCTGTTTGGCTTCCTAAGCCTTAAAATACGATTTACCTAAATCAAGAGGGGCATTGACTCAAATATCTAGTGACTATAATGAAAATACACTGTCATTTCAATCCCATGTATGCTGATGAATGTATTTCATTGAACAATGGTGGAATTTTATGCCACATAAACTGCACCTTCACTTCAGAAGAGGATTAAAAATTGTTTATACCCATTAAGGTGGAGATGGAAGGCAGGCGATGATCTGTCAAGTCAACTCAAGTGTTGCTTCTATTCCCCATATAGCTACCATTCAAAAACAGGTGCTCATTCCTTACTTACAGTTTCATGAGGTGTTCATTTTTAATATTTCAGGTATATTTTTGGTATTTTGCTTTATAGGTTCATAGGTAAATACTAGGTTAGCTCCCCTTGTGAGCCATTTTAAGTCTAGCCAGTTTCTCTTTTTGTGCTTGAAATAACCTTTGGTTATAGATTGACCTTACCTATCCTGTGGTTGATAATTATATATTATCCCAATAAGAATAACTGGGATCATTCCATAGATAATTTGAGGGGACTCATGCATGGGAAAAAGCATTTAGGAGCTGCCTCTCTTCATTAACAGTCACTTTGTTGTGGTTTACTTCCTGCATAGAGATCATGATGCAAACAGTGAAAAATGTCAGCTGGCTCTAAGACTGCAGCATCTTAGAGACAGAATAAGGCATTATATGTATGTTTTGAGCCCTTTCTCTTTCTCATAGTTACAGTGATCTTGGAATGAGAATAAAATGTAATGGGGATGTGATGGTGAAGCCCTCATAGGTGGCACTGGGGTGGGGGAGGTGATTTCAAAAATTCTTTATTTAGTTTTTTGATGCAGTATTTGAAAAAAATAGCTTATGTTTAAATATAGGTATTTAGATGTTATATGTACTCAATTAAGTAATTCTGTGTAAAAATAGCTACAGTAGAGAGTTGATAATGCAAACATCGATTATCTGAAACGTCAATTATCCAAACCAGCCTTCCAAAGTTTTCAGATAGGAAAAATCATAAAGTCTGAATATGTAAACATTATACATATTTGCTTGAGCATGTTTTTTGAGCTTGTAGCCAGTTTGTGTGTGAAAAATATTCTTTATTGTCCCACTGGAATTGCCGAATGGTTGAAAAGTGTATCCCTGCGTGCAGAAAAAACAAGATTTTTGAAGTTTTTATCTGGTTCAGTTATATGTTTGATTATCCAAACAGTTTGATTATCCAAACTACCCTTGGTCGCAATTAGTCTGGATGATCCACTCTCTACTGTATTTATGTTTAGAGTATTTTTAGGTATCCTAGTTAAGCCATCTTATCCTATTCTGTATAACTACTTCCAGCAATATATTCCATGACACTACTATGATATTTTTGAAATAGTATTTTTCATGTCCAGCCTGTAGTATGCTATTTCCATCTTCCAAAAATATCATCTTCTTCCCCTCGCTCTTTCCATTTCAACTCCATGATTCTTCCCATGTGTAAAGTAATAGTGAAATGTGTTGAAATAATACCCTCCCTTTGATCTTCTAATGGATTATGTCCAGTTATCCAAGCCTCTGCCATAGTCTGGCTTCTCCATACCCTTCATCATTTTGGTAATCCTGAATTGCATACTTTCTAGCAATCTAATACTCTTTCTTGTAAAAGATCTCCAGAACTATACATTATGTCAGATGTGACCTTACAGCTACCTTGGATAGGGAACTAATGACTTCTGTATCTCTGGAATCGATTCACTGTGTTATGCATCCCCACATATTATTGGCCTTTACCACTTACTATAACTTTACAAACAATGATTCAGTTTAGACTGACTATTATTCACAACATGTTTTTGTTCTTCTGTCCTGCTTAAGGTCATCTCACTCAGGCTGTTTCCCATTGATTCTTCCCTCCAAAGTATATATTATTTTACTTTTTTCACTGTAAATCTAAGTTGCCACCCATATGCCCACAATATCACCTCCCTTGGTTCTCATAAAATCTGCCCTCTTCATGACTACCTCACCAATCTTTGTGTTATCAGCATATAAGTTGATCTTTCTCTCCAATCAAAATGTAATATCTGACACATGCATACTAAACATGTACAGTCCCTGCACTTGGCCATGTAGCTCCATTGCTTATTGACTTTTCACCTGACAGCTGCCTTCACATAGGAGCCAGACTAGGGGTGAATTTCTGATTACCCATCCATTGGTGCAAGTTGCACTTAAAAAGAGATAGGGAGGAACTCTGCTTCACATGGATTGGGAGCCTGTTCCATAGAATGGGAATTCCCTGAAAAACATATCTGTCTTTCCAACATGTCTTATTTATGTTGCAAAGAAAATTCAGGTATTTTAATCTAGTAGGTTTGATACGGTTTGTTTTGTGGATGTGTAAGAGGTTCATCAAAACAGGGTCCGGGGGTGCCACCTATGTCAGGCAAAGATTACCTCTCAGAAGTCTGTATGAAACCAAGTAAAGCTATCTGATGAATGCTGAGTACATTGGTATAATTACCTCTCTGGGCCTAGATGCCATGCCCTTGCTTATAAGTTGAGCAACATAGAAGGATTTTCTTACTACCTTGGACACATGCAGGTCAAAGGCTAGCTTACTGTCTACATGAGTTCCCAGATCCCTTACCAATGAATCAACTTTTAAGGGTATTTTATTGATAATGTTGTTACCTGGGCTGATAGACTTCCCAAAAGGTACTATAATGCATTTCTTGGTATTGAGTTTTAAGCCCTGGCTTCGGCACCAAGTGTTTGTCTGTATTAAACCTTCCTGAAAGGTGTTGCCATCTTTGGGGGGATTCAGTGACTGCTCCCAGTTTGCAGTCATCTGCAAACCTGGTCAGCCAAAGGACTTTGACATTGACTTTGACATCAGAGAAGTAGATGCCAAAGGGGACTAGGCCCAACACAGAGCCCTGGGGGACTCCAATGGTGAACAGCTTCTTTGTGAAGGTGACCTCACTGATTCTAACCTCCTGTGTCCTATAGCCAGCTAGCAATCCAGTGTGGTATTAAGGGGTTTATACCTAGTTCTATAAATTTGTTAACAATGTCTGAGTACGGTATTGTATCATATGCTTTAGCCAGGTCCATGTAGGTGGTATGCATCATTTTCCCCTGATCCATTGCTTTAGTGACCTTTTCAAAGGAGTCCAGCAGATTCAGTAATTCTGACCTTCCTTTGACAAAGTCAAACTGGGATAGATCCAGTGTCTGAGGTCTCCAATGTCCTTGTTGATAATTTCTATGATAATTCTTTCCATGGCTTTGCAAATAATACTAGTCAGACTAATGGGTCTTTAGTTTCCAGTATCTGTTGAAGGTCCTCCCTTATGAAGGGTGATGACCATTACAGTCCTCCCTTCACATAGAACAAAACCTGTTTTGAGACTATAGTTAAATAATTACTCCAGGGGTCCTGATAAGTTATATTTTAGACTATTCAGTAGACATCCTGGGATGTTATTAGGCCCGCTGAGGCAGTGCTCTTGGCTTTAGTGAGTGCAGCCAATACATGCTCCCTAGTTAGAGCTGGAGAGGTTATGTTTGAGGGTATTTTTGAGGGGGTGGTGGGGGGTGGTAAAGCTGGAACTGAATTTGTCTGCTAACAGGTTTGTTGCATTGTCAGGCTCAATGAATATGGCATCACTAGCCTCCAGTTTAATACATTGCTGTGTGCTGTCCTTGAGGTTTCTGACATAGCTGTAGAAGGTCTTATGGTTATCTTTCACCTGAGAGGCTATCTTAACCTCAGAGCTGGCTTTGCTTGACCTAATTAGCCCTGTTAGTTGCCTATTTTCTTTAAACAGAGAGTGTCTATTTTTATGAGAATTATCCTTCCTGATTTTTGCCATTTTTTTTTCCTTTTGTTGTATATCCTGTTAATTTGGAATGCCATCATGGTGGTTTATTTCTAGGGCTAGTCCTAGGCTTACTTCTGGTAGGTACAGCAGCTTCTCTGTAGCTATGGACATAGTGTACAGCGTTCTGAGAGCAATTCAGCATAAGCTGCTGTGTTCTGTGGGTTTGGAGGGGCATTGAATTTTGACAATTCTTCATTTAATAAAAGGTATTTTGTCTTGGAATAGTTCCTAACTATTGCTGGTTTTAATAGGAAAATCGAGTTGATTTTGATTTCAAAGGAGATAGCTTTATGGTTGGATCTTACCAGAGAGGATGAGACATTGGAGGTGCAGCATTCTCCCATATTTGTAAGCAAGAGGCCCAGTATGTTGAAGCCTGTAGTGGGCTTGGTTCACTATTTGGTCAAGGGTGTTTGCCTTTATGAAGTCCAGGAATCTCTGTGCTTGTAGATTTGAGGCTGTGTAGGATTCATAGTCTATACAGGTGTGATTAAAGTCTCCCATGAGTAGGCTAGTAGATTGGATGGTAAGTGTTTCCAGTAGGTCCACGTATGCATTTTGAGTTTCTTGGGACATGGAGGGTGACCTATAGCTGGCTAGTATATGGAACGTGATTTTGTCTTTGGTGATCTGCACATGGAGAAACTCCAGCATGTCATCATATCTGACCACTCTAGAAGTATGCTTGTTATTGAAGGATATGGAGACATCTTCTCCTTTAGCCCTTTTCTGTCCTGCTACTGATCTAAAAGTGTAAGACACTGAAACCTTGCACTGCTGAGATACTCTCTGCCTAAAGTGGCCATGTTTAATCCTTTGACACAATACCCCACTTGGGCATCATAAATAAGCTCACCAGCTTAAATATCAACCCCTATGTCACAAGATGGGTTGCAAACTGGCTTAGGGATAGAACCCACATGGTCAGAATAGCAGGTGCCATGTCAAACTCTAAACCAGTTACAAGTGGCCTCCCACAAGGCTCAGTCCTGGGACCTCTCTTGTTCGGTATATATTTCTCCGAGGTACAGGCTAACACGGGTGGACTATGGCTGACCAAGCTCACAGATGACTGCAAACTGGGTGCCATAATCGACTCTCCGGCTGAGACAAGCATCCTCCAAAAGGGTCTCACAGAGACGGATAACTGGTGCCAGAGCCATGGCCTAAAGCTAAATGCCAAAAAGTGCATAGTCATCCCCTTTGGGAAAAACAAAGTGCCCACAAATTACCACACAGGGGGTACTCCATTAAGTACGGAAGAAGTAATTAGGGACTTGGGGACCCATGTAGATAGCAATCTCTCCTTTGACAATCACGTTGCCAAAGTGGTTAGAAAGACCTTCTATATAGCCCACCTTATCATGAAAGGGTTCACATCTAGATCAAGAGAGGTCATTGTGCCCCTCTACTCATCACTTATCAGGCCCATAATTGAATACAGTGCCCCATTTGGGATGTACCTTACCCGACACCTGCAGCAACTGGAAAACCCCCAAAAGTACCACACCAAGAGGATCAAGGGACTCAAACAGATGCCCTATGCAGTTCAGCTAAAGAAACTCCAGCTCTACTCAGTTGCGTACTGCCTACTCAAAGGTGATCTGTGTCTGACGTATAAAGCCATGTCCAACCCAGAATTAATGGACATGCTTCACCTCAGGAAATCCAAATCCCTTAGAGCTACACGCTCCAGGGACTTGAACTTCAGCACAGAAATAAATAGGACATGCTGGAAGGACAGATTCATATCCCAGAGGCTCCCCTCACTCTGGAACAAAATCCCAATCCATGTTAGGCAGAGCCCCTCACTGACCGTCTTCAACAGAAATTTTGACAAGTGGATGGGAGATTGTAAGTTTACCCCTGGGATCTCTTCTGTGTCCCTGCTTGACAGAGGTACATTAAACTACCCTTAAAAGGGCTACCTTCTGTGACCTACTATACAGAGGCACAGTCAACTAATCTAAAAGGGTGGCGAAAGCCAAACACACTCTGGCTAGGCTTATAAATGCCCTAGGGCAGATAGCCTAGTATCAACCTATGAACCTATGTCTCAAGTAACTGCACAGATGTCTATATTCTTGAGTGTGAGAAGGGCTTTAGGCTCCTTACATTGAACAGTAACACTCCGAGGTTCAGTTAAGTTGATTTTGCTATGTCAGTAGATTTGTCAATTTGGCATTGCCTTTAAAAAGGCACTATGTGGGTGGGATAAAGTTTTAGCCTATATTCAGAAGCCTAGAGGGGGGACAGGTGCAGATTATCCTTGGCACAGCAATGTGGTCTGTTAACCATGTCCTCCCAAGCAGATAAATATGGAATCCCATTAGAATTACACTGGAAAGATGGCCAGTTGTTGAAATCAATCATTTTTTTGCTGAACTTGTAGCGTCATTCTGATGGTAATATGTTGCTCAGTGCTAGGCACATACCAGCCTAAGACACATAGTCTGAAAGCTCCATAATATATCCCTTCATATAGTCCAGGGAGGTGCATCTCAGGTCATTTACACATTCATACATGGACTGTGATGGAATCATGCTGGTACCTGTGGTGTAATGACTTGAGTGCATGTGTGATTTGGCAGATTCTGGCTCCAGATAAGCAATTAACAGTTAACTTCTCCTTGTTCAGCCTCGTTAGAGAGACATCAGTGCATCTTACAATGGATTCCCCTATGATGAGAGTCCTGGAAAGTGTGCTTACTTGCCTTAGAGGCTTAGTGTTTGGGACTCCACTGAGTGTGACAGTATGTGTATGATGTTAGATGTTGTTTTTTCTGAGTACCTTTGGGTTTGCTGAGGCATAGCTTTGACAATGGGTGATCTAGGCAATATTTGGTGTTTTGTTTTTAAGTGCCTGAACATACATTAGTCTATTTGTGTGTTGTTTACTGTGTGAAGTGGGTCTTGTGTGCATGGTTTCATCAACTTGATGTTCACTTTTAGGTGAGAATTTAGCTTCCAGTGTCATTGTGTATGTACACCTCTCACATGCAGTGTCTGCTTCTTTAAGGATTAAGTGGTTGTCAGTAAACATGAGACAATTGCTACATTGTCTCAAGGTGACCTTATCCACCAAGCTGGCTACAGAGAAGTTAGGACATTACATATCCATACTGTCCAGGCCCTTGATTGGTGAGCTCAAGGTATATTGCTGCTTTTACAGGGTACAGTTTTATGAAACATCTTTTCTAAGTCTTTGCCACTGTAAGGGCACTGCTACCCCATGCAAATGCTCAAACTTTATAGCAATGCAGGGGGAAAAAAAAAATTAACTAATGAGCCCTCTGGCTAAGAAAATGACTGAACTATAAGTCCTTTTGTGTATTTCCCAGCTCAGATAGACCAGGCAAAACTTTCTGCCACAAGATGAATAAACACAGTTCTTCTAAAAACACAATGAAACAATCCGATAAAACAAACCAATGAACCAGAAGTGAAGACCCCAGCCGGGTTGCACACCAAACACAAATTTATTGCACAAATTAAAATCCACTGTTAAGCACTTTCATCCCTCCTCTAGGGACTTCTTCAGAACAATACTACCACAACTGCCCAGCGCTTAAATACACAACCAATTATCTAATTACATACTCAAATATAATTAAAAAAAAAACAATGAAATACCTGCAATAAATATTTATACTATTAAGAGCAACATTTAATTGTGTTTTTTTAATTATATTTGAGTATGTAATTAGATTATTGGTTGTGTATTTAAGGATCAGGTTTTTGTAATAGGACAGATGTGTATGCATTCAAGGGTCAGGAATGTCTCAAAGCTGGGCATTTTCCTATTAAGACCCCTAGCACTGAGCAGTACCACGTGCTTACAGACTAAATTAGAATTTGTTAAGCTGGGAGGTCTACAAGACTGAGTCTGTCCTTTTCCTAAAGCTACAGTTCCTTTTATCATTATGTACAATTATTATACAAATACTATAATTTGCTCACATTAATGAATATTGATGTGACACCTCTATCTGATCAAAATTGGAAAAAGAAGGTTGATGACTACAGTTACATGACTACATAACTAAAATTATATCCACACAATTCATATACCAAAATATAGTGCAATATTTTTAATTCACTAAAATATTCTAGAACTATCCACATTCTGAGTATTTGAGAAGCTTTTAGATAAGGTGCCCAAATAGTGAATATTTACATTCAACAGGCTTGAGATGATTCTTATTTGTATTTCTAAGTTGAAGTAACTCTGAGACTGAGCTCTTTAGCAGAATATGCTTCAGGACTGGATTTGGTAACTGAAGCCTCTTTAGGTAACCTCACTGTAACTTCTGGTAAGTTTTGATTAGCCTTATGGGGTATGAAGCCATACCTGGCAGTTTCAGTAGCTAAATGCAAATCTAAAATCCTACCCTGAACATCCTTAATTATATTTTGCAATATACAAAACTTGAAATGATGTCCATCATGCGTTTCAATGTGCCTGTAAAGGGCATTAGTGCTTTTCCTTAGCCTTATATCTGAGAGGTGCTCATTAATCCTCTCTTTAAAGGCTCTACTAGTTTTTCTGACATAAAACGCCGGACACTGTACACACTGTGCCATGTACACCACATTTTTTGTATAACAGTCAAAATGCCCATATAATCTAATAGGCACACCTACCACTTGTAAATTGGAACCTGTTACTAAGATGTGAGGACACACACTACATCTCCCACATTTAAAATTCCCGACGGGCCTACCAGTCACAATGGAAACATTATCACCCTTCTCTAATAGCTGTTTCAATGACCTAGCCTTCCTAAAAACACATTTGGAATAAGTACCAAGCTTGTCCCATACCAAACAATCTAACCTGAGAAACCTCCAATTGTTGTATATAATGTCCCTAATATTGGGAGCATCATAAGAATAAGTGGTGATAAAATAAAGGTTTTGTTCGGAAAAATGACTACTGGTGTTATCGGTCACAGGTAGAGTATGGCCATCATTATCCACATTAACAATTTGATTAATTGTGTCCTGGTCCACTCTTGTAAGTTCTGTACTTGTTCTACCTCTAATTAATGGCCAATACACCCCTTCATCCCTCTTCCATTTAACTTCCTCCAATACAGCTAGACACATACCTTCAGGATATCCTCTCCTAAGGAACATGCTCATTATAAACTTCACTTCCTTCAAAAAATCTAAGTTATCACTAACCATCCTGGTAGCCCTGACCATCTGACCTTTAATAATTGCTCTTTTCTGGTGGTCAGGGTGCCAACTAGAATAACAGAGGTAAGAATTTGAGAAAGTGGCTTTTCTATAGATGTTAGCAGACAAAGAATAATTTAAAGGGTCTATTTTTAACTTTACATCTAAATAAGAAATCTCCTGTTTACTTATAGAGTGAGTGAACTTCAAAAAATGCACCGTACTATTAATGTATTCCATGAAGGCATTCAAATCGTCTTCACTACCTTCCCATACTATAAACAAATCATCTAAATATCGGGTGTAGTGTCTAATTTTAGATCTAAAGCCACTGTGTAAAACATATTCCTGTTCCCAGTAGGACATAACATAATTCACATAGATGGGGGCACAAGCTGCCCCCATAGCTACACCCGTGATTTGCTTAAAGTAATAACCTTCAAAGAAAATATAATTATTGGACAATACCATTTCCATCAAAGTGATGAATACATTTATACGGTCCTGATTGTACAACCCAGTCTTAAAAAGCTGTTGTTCCAACCATTCCAACCCTATGTCATTGGGTATTACAGAAAAAAGATTCACAACGTCAATAGTGACTAAAATGGTATTTTCATTAAATTCCACAGTGCGTAGGTTCTCCAAAAACTGCCAAGAGTCCTTCGTAATATAATCAAATAACTTGATGCCTTTTTGCAAGTTATAATCCAAAAATTTACTAATGAAAGTTTTACTACGTTTACCATCAACTATAGGCCTGAACTTGACATTAACCAGTCCCTTATGTATCTTAGGAATCCCAAAGATGCCACTCACCACAGGAAATTCATTAATCATAAAAAACTACTCTGATTCAGCAATTTGTCCTTGCATCAATAAATCCTCAATTAACATATCCACCCTAGCGTTTGCAATGTTAAGTTGGTTTAAACTGCTTTCCTCATAGGTCTCCCCACTTAACATTATTAACATGTGATTAATGTAATCATTTCTATCGATGACCACTAAGCCACTGCCCTTATCGGGCTTCATGAATCTAATGGACCTGTCCCTAACCAAATCATCCAACAAGCTCCGTTCATCCCTAGATAGGTTGTTTTGACTGTTAAACACATGAAAAACATTCAAAGACTTACTTTTGTTAAGGTAGTCTCTTATTTCCAACTCGCAGATTTTTTCAAATAAACCAACTATAGTGTTTGAAGGTGGTATAAACTTACTAGGTTTTTTTTAAATTTCACTCCGTCCTTGAAATTCATCTTGAAACATCAACTTTAGGTTCATTTTCCTTGTCAATAGTTTCAGATCAATAAGAATGTCAGATAAATTACCCATGACTAGGGGCACAAAGGTAAACCCCTTTGATAGTAATTCCACATGTCTTGTATTAATAACCCTACTGGAAAAATTGTATACTTTGTAATCACCATGTGTATTACATACTACCAGAAGGTTACTAAGATGTTCGCCATTACATATCCCTACTTGATTGTCAATAATGGAAACCACCTGTTCAATACTAACACTAATGTCCCCATCACTGTTGTCAATCAAAACATCATGAATCTGTCCAGAAGTTACATGTTCATTGTTGTCATTCACTAAACTTTCAGGCACCATATAAGTACTAATATCTGCACTTAATTCAATCAAACCACAATCAGTAATAAACTCCCCAGAACCCATACTATCACCCAGTGTTGCCACTTCAGGTGAATTAACATTCACATCATTGTCAACTAAAAAAAAATTGGCAAATTATTTGTACCAACAGCATCCCCAATGTCAACTGTAACGTTAGTTTCCATAGTGACATTTAGTTCTAAAACTTCGTGGCCAAGGCTAAATAAATCAACATTCTCACAATTGCAAAGTTCAGCATCTACGTGCCTATTATGTTCACTTGTGCATTCACTATTTAGTTCATTCAAAATTTCAACATCGTTCAAAATGTCATTGTTGACAAAAATACAATTTATGTCTTTTGAATTTACGTCCCCCGTGTTCAAAACGGAAATGTCATTGAAAGAGAAATGAGAAATGAAGTTCATCTTTAAACTCACATTTGTGAAGCCAGTCAGTTGAAACAATATCTAAGCTAATTGTTTCATCCCCAACGCTAGTGGCAGCACGCTCCTTTCGATACAAGTTAGTCAAGTTAGCCTCAATGGTATTAGCCTAATTGCAAGCGTTAACTTCCATACCATTTACGCTAGCGTTTGCTGATTCAAAGTTATTGACATCCACCCCACAAGTGAAATTGCTGACCAGTCCAAAGTTACTCAAAACCTGATTACCAGCAAATTTACTCTGATAGTAATGTAAGGGAGTCTCACCTTCAACAGTAAGCGTGCTTTCCGAAATTACCTTCTCCACTCGGTTCGAGCTACATTGCATTGTTGCTGCTGATAAAACCTCCCTTTTGGTCTTGCTCCTTGCTGCACGTAATCGCTGAATTCGCCGCTTCCCTGTTGTTGATTCATCTGGACATGACCCTTTAGCCTCTCTGAACGCCTTGGTCCTTCTTCTAAAGGGAACTCCTCACCAACCACTCTCATATTAGTACTTTCTGTTGTTCTCGTCACTTCCACTCCCCCACTCGATACCTGATTGGCTGTGTGATCTTGACGCCAAGTGTTGTCTTCAGAAAGCGGATAAACTGTTTTATTCTTATATTCATTGGTGTCACGAGCTATTTTGTGCACTTTTCTCTCATGTATAATCGCACAATGTGAATCTACACTCGCCAACAAATTAGTGTAGTTAGTGTAATAATGCTCAAAGTTTAAGTCAGCTGTAATGGCTTCATTATCAGTCTCTAATTCAGTCATAAAACCAGCAATCACCTGGTCATTGTATTTAATAATAAAGTTCATGAGTTCAAGACCTGTTTTATCATACAATTTATAAACTTCCTCCAACATTTCATCTTTTCCTTCAATTCCATTTCGGTATTTCCAAGTCCGTAAACCCCGCGGTACTAAGCCCAACTCGATATTTTTATGAAAATAACTGTTTTCAATCTGGAATTTCTTCAAGGAAAATAACTTTTTCTCAAAATCTCTGAAACGTTCAGTTAAGGGCTTATTAACAACCCCCCCCGGGTTAGATGTCATCACATTATGTTGAAAATTATAATTGTTGACCTTCCACTGCATTGCATCTAAGTTCAATGAATTACCTGCCACATTTTTGTTTCTCTGTGCTGTACTAGAAGCCCCCAAATCGGTATTCACCTCAGGAGGACTGGAACATGGCACTACAGCCACCACTCCTCTGGAAACCGTGTGGCCAGGTAACGAACCTCCAGAATCTGACTCTGCCATGATGTTTGAACTGTTTAGCTGTTTGTTAACCAGTTGGTGTATTTGTATTGTGTGCTCAGCCAATTGTTGGTTAATTCATTCCAACAGCCCCAAAATGTCTGGTCCACCAACACTACTCTCCATGACAAAAACCAAACACAAACCAAAGACCAAACGAAAGAAAATGGAACCGACAATGGGTACTGGAGGACTGAAACCACCACAAAAACGAATTTGACCTAGGTTTCATCTTTATTTAGACTACATCAGAACAAAATGTTAAAAAGTGGTTACCCACCAGCATTTATACAAGATAAGATGACATCATTGATCAATTAGTCAATTAGTCAATTAAAAACTTAAAAGGCAAAAAACATTTCACCATGCTTAAAGCAACCTGAGCACACATCCACACACACACACAAACAAATCACTTATAATATGGTGAACATACTGCATTAGTGATAGTACAAAATTCATAAATATGGTGTCACAAAATCAAATAACAAAATGTTATAATGAAAATGAACACCTAGCATCACACCATGTAATATGTAATGTTAAAAAAATACAATTGTACATGTGTGTGTCATCACATCTTAGTAACAGGTTCCAATTTACAAGTGGTAGGTGTGCCTATTAGATTATATGGGCATTTTGACTGTTATACATAAAATGTGGTGTACATGGCACAGTGTGTACAGTGTCCGGCGTTTTATGTCGGAAAAACTAGTAGAGCCTTTAAAGAGAGGATTAATGAACACCTCTCAGATATAAGGCTAAGGAAAAGCACTAATGCCCTTTACAGGCACATTGAAACGCATGATGGACATCATTTCAAGTTTTGTATATTGCAAAATATAATTAAGGATGTACAGGGTAGGATTTTAGATTTGCATTTAGATATTAGTGAAGTAAGGTGGCAACTTAGTTTCAGTAGCTGTCATTGATTCTTTCTGTACAATTGCATGTCACCACCTCTTATAATGCAAGATCTTGATTAAGATTAGCACCATTAGTAGCCTGGATTGGTATGTAGGGGCCTAAATTCTAATCTAGGACCACCCTAGCCCTCTTGTCTTCCTTCAAAACAGATAAGTCCTATGCTGTCTTGTCACATAACATTTTTTTGCTTCAGCTGTGTAGTCTGAAGCTGTTCTAATGCTGATTGCCTCCTCTCCAAACTAGCAATGGCATAAGGTGAGAAAGTTTTACCTTTAATGTCTGTCAAATAAAAGCTACAAGCTATCCTGGTGAAGCTACTATGGACTGGAGAAGTGCATTCCTGCATTTGAACAAGGATAAGTAACATAACAGTCAGTTTGAGTTGAATAATTACAAGGTGTCAGGATGGAACTGATGAATACCTAACTTCAGCAATGGCAGTGAGGATTAAGACTGTGAAATACTAGTAAGTTGCTTCTTGTGGTCCAGGGTTTGATTCCATCTGCCTTCATTTAGCTGATACTCTGACCAAGTCACTTAGCCAGATGGTGCTCCTAGGATAAATCTGAAAAAGGTCCAAATGGATCTGTACTCTATCCTGGTTAACAACTATAAATAAATAAGTAAAGGATTTCATGAATAATTGCCTCCTCCTTTTGAGCCTAGTTCCTGAACATGTCACATATTCCAAAGTTTTATAAATCATCTGCTCAGTTTGTACAGGCATGTTTGCCAGTACATAATAGCGTGTGCTCTTTTTTCATTTGTAATTCCATGGTGTGACTCATGCATCTTCGTCAGCAGTTGATTTTGCAGATGTGCAGTAATAATAACACTGTCATCCTTAAATATCAAGTTTTGTACACAAAACAGTTACATCTGAAAGGAATGTATGACTTACATAATGGATATACTTACCCTCATCTAGTTAGGCTGGCATGATAAAATCTTGCAGTAATTGTAGCTTTCAGCCATCCCTTGCATCAAATTTCTACTACTGTAAATTTTGAATGGATAACAATAATTGTGACACAATCTATAACACCTCTAAACTTTCCCTCCCTAACAGGTCTTCTTTACATTCCTTTAAAAGGATTTTCTGGTAGTATTCACAATGTGCACAGTCTTTTTTGGTTTGTATCTTAATTGTGAATCATACTTATATAGTGCTAATAATGTTCTCTTCAGACATGTAAGTGCTTAACCATATTTGGAGTGACATTTCACTGTGATCTTCATTCCATAGTTGTAATCATGGACTGTTTGATGTTCAAAGAGTATTGAAAACATCTCGTTTTAAGATTCTGCATGTACTTCAGCTACTCTTTGTGATGCATAAATAGCAGGTCTGCATTCTAGTAATAATACTGATTACTCCTAACCCTTCCTGACTTGAATTAACATGTAGGGTATGGGTTGTGTCACATCATAGCAACGTGCACCTGTCTTCCTGTGCTGCTGACCAACACCATATTGCAATGTGCTGCAGCATCTTTGCAAGTTTCATGGATATCTCTAACAAGTGTGGGAAAAACTTTGGCAGTTAATATACTGTTCTCAAGGTGTGCATCATGGATGACTTATCAGTAGATTTTTGCATATTCATAGTTATCTGAACCTTACCATTACCTGAATGTAGACCATTCTCAGTCAACACGTCAAATATACTTCAGAGAAGTGATGCCTATTTGTCATTTGCTTCAAGAGTTTCAAACCATGTGATCTCAGCCTGCTCATCGGCTTGAATAGCAATCTGCAATGTTTTTGCTTTGTAGTACCCCAAACTAGAATGTCATGAATAATATTAACTACTCCTTCTATCCCCTTGATTGTGTTTGCTACAACACACTGGAATACCTTTAGTGCTGATGAAATCCGACAAAGTAAATTCAAATATTCTGTATCTGTCCAAAGATGCATTAACTTTACAGAGTTTGGAAACTGTTTCATCCAAACCATTGGTTTCCATCACATTGAAAGAATATGATGTTAGACATGGTTGTAGACAGTCATTCAGTAGTTTGAAGTAAATGACACTTTCTCTTGACCCCATTTATTAAGACATTGAGGATCGAGGCAAATTTTAACCTTGTTTTGCGTGACCACTGTCAGCATACTGTTGTTGTGTCTTTCGGCTTATCCCGGTTAGGGGTTGCCACAGCGGAACTCCGGTCCGCTAATGTTTAGTAGTGGATTTTTACGTGCCGAGTTACAAGCCCTGATGCACAACCTTCAACAAAGGCACGCCCATTCACACATGCCTCCACACAGAAGATGCTCTAGCTGAGAATCGAACGGGACAACATCTTGCTGTGAGGCGACAACGCTACCGCAGCACCACTACCGCGGGTATGTTCAATCAGACTTTTGACTATTACCTCTATTGCCAGTGTGCGCTTCAATTCTTACACAATTTTAGCCTTAAATGCAACTAGTAATGTACTCAGTGCATGAGTCACAGGAACTCCTTCAGGTAATTTGCTTAATCTGTATATGACTGTATAAGAGAAAGGTATGCAATGTTAATTTTGTGGTGGATTTGCTCAGTAGAGGGAAACAATATTCTAAACCTTTATTTATTTATTTATTTATTCACATGTATTTACCAGGTACTGATCTAGCATGACCAATTGTAGATCTAGCCCAGTGACTTTTACAACAGTACAATCAATACAACACAAACAGAAAATACAACACAAATACAAGTTAACCAGTGGTACAGCAATTAGTTCTAGAATGTTATACATACATTCATTTTAACAGCAATGTATTTTATTAAAAGCTTGTGGTATATTCATACGTTCATAGGTTCAGAGGTATGTACTAGGCTATCGGCCTTAGGGCCTATATATGCCTGGCCAAATGAGGTTCCCTGGCGTTTGCCACCCACAAAAAATATTTTCCTGTGCCCCTGTCGAGCAGCACCACAGCAGTGATCCCTGGGGTGAATTTCCTGTTTCCCATCCAATTGTCATGCTTTCTCTTAAAGAGGGCTAATGAGGAGCTATGCTTGACATGAATGCGTAGCCTGTTTCAGAGCATGGGAAGTCTCTGGGACAGGAATCTATACCTCCAGCATGTTCTGTTTATTGTGGTGAAAAGGTTTAGATCCCTGGAGCATGTGGCTTGGAGAGATTGGGATTTCTTTAAGTGTAGCATGTGCATTAGATCTGTGTTAGACATGGCTTTGTATTTTATGCAGAGGTCGCCTCTGAGTAGGCGATATGCGACGGAGTAGAGCTGGAGTTTTTTGAGACGGTCTGCATATGGCATCTGTTTGAGGTCGGTAATCCTCCTAGTGAGGTATTTCTGTGGTCATTCTAGTTGTTGCAGATGTCTTGCAAGGTACATGCCAAATGGGGCATTGTACTCTATAATGGGTCTGATGAGGGATGAGTAGAAGGGAACGATGACCTCTCTTTTTCTGGAGGAGAACCCCTTTGTGATGATGTGTGCCATGTAGAAGGATTTCCTGACTACTCTGGTGACGTGATTATCAAAGGAGAGACCACTGTCCACCTGTGTCCCAAGGTCTCTTATCACACTTTCAGTGTTTAGTATACTACAGCCTATATGGTAGTTCACGGGTACGGTGTTTTTCCCAAAGGGAGATGACAATGGACTTCTTGGCATTTTGCTTTAGGCCATGACTTTGGCACCAAGCATCAATCTTAGTGAGGCCTCTTTGTAGAATGTCCACACCCTTAGGGGAATCTATTATGGCTCCTAGTTTGCAGTCATCTGTCAATTTCGTTATCCAGACACCAGCTGTATTAGTCTGGACTTTAGAGAAGTAGATACTGAACAGGAGAGGACCCAGGACCGAACCCTGTGGTACTCCGCTTGTCACTGGTTTGAAGTCAGATTTGGAGTTGTCTACTTTCACTGTGTGGGTTCTGTCAGTGACCCAGTTGGCCACCCTTCTTGTGACATGGATTTATGCCTAGTCTAGTGAGTTTATCTAAAAATACCAGCGTGGGGGATGGTGACGAAATCCTTGGCAAGGTCAAGATAGGCTGTTTTCACCACTTTACCCTCGTCTACGGCTCTGGTGACTGCTTCGAAGAAGTCAATCAGGTTTAGGAAGCATGATCTACCTTATACAAACCCAAACTGAGTGGGTCCAGAGTTTGGAGGTTACCTATGTCTTTGTTTATAAGCTCCAGGATGATGCATTCCATGACCTTGCAGACCAGGCTTGTCAGGTTAATGAGGCAAAAGTTCCCGGGGTCAGTGGTGGCACCCCCTTTGTGGCATGGGATAACTGTTGCTGTGTGCCATTCCATAGACACAAAGCCTGAAGTCAGGCTATGGTTGAAAATGGTACTTAGGTGGGGTGCCAGTTTGTTCTGTAGTTCATGCAGAATGCAGCCTGGGATATTGTCCCGACCAATGGATGCTGTGTTCTTGGCTTTGAAGAGTGCAGTCTTTACCTGTGCGTCCATGATTACAGGGGCTTTGCAATCTTCTGGTATGGAGATGGGCCCTTTGGGGGTGATGGGGGGTAAAGTTTGAACTGAACCTGTCTGCCAGGATGTTGGCAATATCAGTTGGTTCGGTAAATGTAGTGCCATTGTGCCATAGTTCCGAGCAGATCTGAGTGTTGCCATTGAGATTCTTGACATAGCTGTAGAAATCTTTGTGGTTGCCTTTAGAATCCATGGTGATTTTTTTTTCGTAACTAGCTTTGGAGGATTTTCTCAGGGATCTCAGCTTCTTGCTGAGGCTGACCAGGGAGTTCCTGCAATCATGGGATTTTACTCTTTTTGCAACAGTTTCTTCCTTCTGTTCTAGAGTTTGTTTATGGCAGGAGACTACCAGGTTGGCTTCCTTTTTTTGGAGGATAACGTCTTGGTTCTGTTGGGGATGGCATGGTCCATGCACTCATGTATGTGCTTATACAGTGCTTTTGTATATGATTAAGCAGTCGGTTTCTATTTTTCATCTGTGTGGGTGATGTGAAGTTGGCCACTTCTGACTTAAGAAGCATGAAGTTGGCTTTGGAGAAATTTTTTACGGTGGTTTCTTTAATGGGGGGTGGGGGTGGGATATGGATGTCTAGGGTGATTAGCTTGTGATCGGACCTGACCATTGAGGAGTTGACATCTGGCATAGAGCACCTGTTACCCATATTGGTAAAGACCAGTTCCAGGATGTTGCTGATCCTGGTAGGGGTATGGACAAGCTGATCCAGGGCGTTGGAATTGATGAATTTCAGAAAGTGTTGGGCAGATGAGTTAGTACATAAGTAGTTTTCCCAGTTGATGGTGGGGTAGCTGAAATCTTCCAATATTAGGGTATTGGGCTGTACCTTAATATTATCCAGTATATCGAGAAACATGGAGTGGGCATCCTGGGGCATGGCAGGGGATCTGTAATAAGCTACAATCTGAATTGCAGTCTCGCCCAGTGTTAATTGTACTTGGATAATTTCGGATGCATTATGTTGAGCAACTAGCCTGGAGATGTGGAATTAAAGAGGATAGTTCACCAGTAGAAAGAGAACAAGTCGAGCAATATCAGGAAATTATAGGGAAGTTCAGTGTTAGTGGGGGAAGTAAATATAGAAGGGGTTAATAAGGTTAAAGAATTATATAAATATTTTCAAGCTATTTGATGTATTGTGTGATACTGAGAGTTATAGGGGAGACAATGAAGTCAGTGTAGAGTGTAGAGTGTAACAAATAGATGTAGTAGGAGATTTGAATATGTATTTCATATGACATGTCTTATTACAATTATATTTAAATTTCTCTTGCAGAATGTATTTGAGTTAATGTCAAAAGTTATCATATTCTGATATTTCATTTGCATGTTCAGGTAGGGATTGCCATACTTTGGAGGCTATGAGTGCTGTGAAGCTTAAAGGTGGGTGTTTGGAGTGTAGGTTCTGCTTTAGCATTTCTTTTGAGGTTGTAGTGTGGGGTGGTTGTGATCATTTTCATGCTGAGTGCGGACAAGGTATCTTGGTTAAGCAATATGAAGACTAAGGAGCATGAGACAAAGCTTGACCTTCATTTTACAGCTAGGCATTTGGCTTTTGATAGGGTAACACAGTGATTTTCGATATAAGGAGAGCTGGTAATGAAGTGGCTTATTTTGTTACAGATTGATTGAACTATTGCTGTATTTTGCATGAGGCTGTTTCAAAAAGCAGTAAATCATATTCCAATTGAATGAGTAGTAATTTTTACTAATGGCAGTTCTGGTGGGGGAGAGATTGACAAAAACCAAACACAAACCAAAAACCAAACGAAAGAAAATGGAACCGACAATGGGTACTGGAGGACTGAAAACACCACAAAAACGAATTTGACCTAGGTTTCGTCTTTATTTAGACTTCTTCAGAACAAAAAGTTAAAAAGTGGTTACCCACCAGCATTTATTCAAGGTAAAATGACATCATTCATCAATTAGTCAATTAAAAACTTAAAAGGCAAAAAACATTTCACCATGCTTAAAGCAACCTGAGCACACACCCACACACACACAAACAAATCACTTATAATATGGTGAACATACTGCATTAGTGATAGTAAAAAATTCATAAATGCGGTATCACAAAATCAAATTGCAAAATGTTATAATGAAAATGAACACCTAGCATCACACCATGTAATATGTAATGTTAAAAAAATACAATTATACATGACAAGTGAAATTATCAACTAGTCACCCAAGAATGTGTTTCAGTTTTAAAATTGGGGCTATACTAATATGATCATTAATACCAGGGAAGACAGTTGCATTCAGCCTAAGTTGCCACCTTACTTCACTAATATCTAAATGCAAATGGGGGAGAGATTGAAACTGGGTAAGTTTGTGCCCAGAATAGCAAGTAGTTGATCTTGGACATGAGTTTTTCAATGTGCTCCTCAAAATGGGAGATTAGTCAAGCCAACTCCATAGACATCTAAAAGATGTTACAATTTTTGTGGGGTTATTGAACTGATCAGTGATGTGTAGTGTTTTAGGACAGTTTGCTAGTCTTTTGTTATTGCTGAAGATCATAGTCTTTTATTATTCAATTAGACTTGCTTAGTTGTAAGCCAATTGTTTAAATGTAGAAGGACTAATTGTAGTTGTTTTTGTATGTCTGGGTGATTCTGACTAGATCTGTTGATCTGAAGTTGATGTAGAACATGTGGAATTTTGTTTATGAAAACAGAGAAGAGCAGAGAGACCAGTATAGAGCCTTGGGGTACACTAGAGTATGTGTGGGCAGGATGAGAGAAGGAAGAGTCTATTCTTTATTTAGAATGTTCTGTAGATAAAATAATTTTGGAACCATTTGGAGGCCTGTGGACTGATTCCAATGTCCAAAGGGTGAGTTAGTAGGATTGAGTGGTTGAATATGTCAGAGGCCCAAATTGCATCAATGAAGACTACACCTCTATGCTGAGAGAATATGGTCAGCTAGAGACCATAGAGGAGTCACACTTTTTCCAAGCAAGAATCCACACTTTATATTAGAAAATAACGGATATTTTTTTAAGGTAGGTGATGAGGTGCTCATTAATACTTTTTTCAGGATTTTTCCCAATATGAACACTGCTGAGATGCTGGTTGGTTTTGAAAATTTTTGGCTCTAGAGCTACTTCATGGAAACAAGATTAGAGGACTTCCAGTCTTAATTAATGGTGACTGGGAGGGTAAAATTTATTTCCACAAGGTGTCAGCACTGGAGTATGTGCAAATTTAGGTCTAACATAAGGAGCTCATGGGATTGGCATAAGAGCACCTATCACAAACATAATAGAAACAAAATGTTTGGTATACAGTTTGACAAAATATAATGGTGCTTCTTCCTGTTCATCACAAAAAGCTGCAGGCAGCATAGGACGGACCTTTCACCAATATGAGAAAGGTATGTGGTATTAATTTTGTGGTGGATTTGCTCAGTGAGGGAAACAACACAAACTCTAACATGTCAATAAGATGAAATCCTATTGTGCTAGAACTACTCTTGCACTTACCATAGACAGTGGTTTACAAGAGGAGTCTGAGGGGATTTGGTAGCAGATCTTATCAGTGAGGTTCTGATACCTCAGTGGACGAGGTAGTATTGTCACAATGGATTTGCCATACACAGGCCCAGCAATCAAAGCAGTACTAAAAGATCATGTCTAGTATGTCAGAGGGGATAAAAAAACTAGAACTGGCAAGAATAAATGTGGAGGCAAAATCTGTCAGATAAAACTGGCAAAAGGACTTTCCCTATTACTAAAAGTGAACAGTCTTTCAACAGAAGGATGTGGGAAATGCATCTTCTACCCCCAAACTTTATTTCTTGAGGGTTTCTCAACAAAGCTTGAAAACAAAACTGAAACAAACTTAACAACTATAACTGCTTTTTAGAAAGGAAGTATAAAACATGGACTTGGTTCTACGAATCCTGTACTGAGTTAAGAAAATGTAAACAATGCTTTACAAAACTGCAAACTGTAGTACTTGCATTTTTAATAAATATATAATATATAAGTAAATCCATTAAATTAGAGTTGACATTTTTGGAATGTTCTGCAGTTTTATAATGAAATAATCTCTATTTCTTAATTGTGGAAACATCTGCAATACATGACACTTTGTGTTCCTTGGAGTTTGTTATAGTAGGTCACATAGTGATGCCTTATGTGAACAGTAGAGTTTGGTAACCCCCCCCCCAAAAAAAAGTGTAACTGGAAACCAAAAAAAAAAAATTCAAAATTCAAGCTGAAGCCACAGAAACTCCTGTCCGGGACCCACATAAGAGAGAGACAGAGAGAGTTCTAATTTAAGTGAGTTGGCGGTTTTCTATCAGAGAGTCAGATGTTGGATTTTCCTACTGAAGTGTGTCAGGTTGACAGACTTCAACTGTAAGGAATATGAAAAGTTCTATTTTTGATCTTGAAAAATAGCCACAGTGAGTTAAAGTAGTTAAAGGCTATTTTAACTAAAAATTAATACTTGCTGTTAGTTTCCTAAATAGAAAAACCTTTATTTTAAGTTCTTTGTGCAATAATGTTTCTGTTTGCATATTTATGTTTCAATTGTAGTGTTTTACTTTATTTATTTTAAATAAATCAATTTATTATTGAATTTTAAATGCTCATACCCAATGATTTGTTTATTAACATAAGGGTATAAATTCTGAACAAGTGTACAACTAACTGTGGACATCCGCATTTCAAAATGTTACTGCTCAAGCTGTTGCTAACATTTTGAAATGCGGATGTCCACAGTTAGTTGTACACTTGTTCAGAATTTATACCCTTATGTTAATAAACAAAACATTTTACTGCTCAAGCTGTTGCTAATTCCGTAGTGGTGCAGCAGTAGTGTTGTTGCCTCACAGCAAGAGCTTCTCCCGTTCGATTCTAGGTTGGAGTGCGGGGAGTGAATTCTGTGTGGAGTCTGCATGTCCTCCCTGCAGTTGGGTGGGCATTGAAAGACATGCATAAATGGGCGTGCCTTCGTTGAAGGTTGAACGTTGAGCTGGCACCTCGGCATTCATGAAAATCTACTGCCAATCATTAGCGGACCGGAGTTCCGATGTGGCGACCCCTAACTGTGAAAAGCCGAAAGACAACAACTGCTCAAGCTGTTGCTGCTAGTCAAGTATTCACACTGTGACTTATTTTAAGAGTAAACAGTAACATTGGGTTTCTGATTTGCCAAAGACGTTTGGTAGCAGACCTGGGGAAGAGGGTGCTGGTACTGGAGAGTTATAATTTATCTACCTTTTAGAAAATATTAAATGTATAGTTGTTTGCAAATAATCTTTTACAAGTTTAATATATTGGTGTCAAGACTGTGCAGAAAGACATTGGGCTCAGTCTAACGTGGGTAAAATCATGAGGAGCCAGGAATTATTCTTCTGATTTGCAGCAGTACAGTGTAAAGCTTATTTGAGTGTGGCAGATTCTGGCTATTATCCAAGGCAGCAGTACATATTTATCATATGACCTTAAGGCAATCTCTCCTTGCATATTCTAAGACTTCCAATCCACTGCAAGTTCTATTCGACAACTTACAGTGGATTAGAGTGCATTGAGAAACCATATCCCTGCTCACATCATACATTTGCTGCCAACAGTATGGATTTAAAGCTTGCACAGTGTCATATATTTCATAGCAGAGGTGGGATGCAGTCTTCATACTACTGCCTGTTTATCACAGTCTCACAAGTCACAGGTTCTTCTTTACCTCACAGTATGGACCTTGTTTTCAGTAATGCAATTTTGTCTTTCTCTTCCTTAAAAGGTAAATGTGTTAAATCCCTCTCCAAGGGTAATGCCAAAAAATAATTGACTTTAATGACTGGCTTAGTTTTTGGTGTTATTTAAGGGGCCTACAGCATTTATCAACCTAGAATGATATGTTTGACAGACCATGATACTTCACTAGGAATGCTCTGCACCTATCCTCTCTGGGCTTTTGAATATTGACCAAAACTTTGCCCACCCCATAATGCCTTTTGTAGGCATTGCCAAACTAATAAACCATCTGACATAGCTAAACCAACCCAGAATAATCCGAAGGTGATAGTGCTCAATGCCAGGAGTCTAAACAAAAAACTCCAATTCATGCAAGCTTCCCTAACTCTGGAGACTGTAGACATTTGGATATTTACTGAAGCATGGTTTAAATAAGTGGACAACACTCCAGCACTGCAGGGCTATAATAGGTTCATAGGTTCATAGGTTGGTACTAGGCTATCAGCCCTAGGGCCTATACAAGCCTAGCCATAACAATTCCCTGGCTATTTCTTCCCACATTATTTACTTTCCTGGACCCCTGTCTAGCAGGGTGACTGACGTGATCCCTGGGGTGAATTTCCTTTCTCCCATCCAATCGTCAAGATTCCTCTTGAAGAGGTCCAAAGAGGCACTCTGCTTGACATGTATGGGCAATCTATTCCAGAGTCTGGGGAGTCTCTGGGACAGGAACCTATCCCTCCAGCATGTTTTGTTTATTGTGATGACAAGGTTTAGATCCCTGGAGCGTGTAGCTCTGAGGGATTGGGATTTCTTTAAGTGTAGCATGTCCAACAGCTCTGGGTTTGACATGGCCTTGTATGTTAAGCAGAGATCACCTCTGAGTAGACGTTATGCGACAGAGTATAGCTGGAGTTTTTTAAGGCGGTCAGCATAGGGCATCTGCTTTAGGCCTGTGATTCTTTTAGTGAGGTATTTCTGAGGCCTTTCCAGTTATTGCAGATGTCTTGAGAGGTACATACCAAATGGGGCGTTGTATTCTATAATGGGTCTAATGAGGGATGAGTACAGTGAGACAATGACCTCCTTTTTTCTGGATGAAAAGCCCTTCGTGATGAGGTGTGCCACATGGAAGGATTTCCTGACTGTTGTGGCGATGTGGTTATCGAAGGTGAGACCACTGTCCACCTGTGTCCCTAAGTCTCTTATCACACTTTCTGTGTTTAGTGTACTGCCACCTATATGGTAATTCATGGATACATGTTTTTTCCCAAAGGGGATAACAATACATTTCTTGGCATTGAGCTTGAGCCCATGGCTCTGGCACCAAGCATCTGTTTCTGTATGGCCCTTTTGTAGAGTATCCACATCATTTGGGGATTCAATAATGGCTCCCAGTTTGCAGTCATCTGCAAACTTTGTTAGCCAGAGTCCCTTAGTGTTGACCTGTACTTCAGAGAAGTAGATGCCAAACAAGAGCGGCCCCAGGACTGAACCCTGAGGTACTCCACTTGTCACTTGTCTGGAGCTGGATTTGGAGTCGGCTACTTTTACAGTGTGGGTTCTATCAGTAAGCCATTTAGCAACCCATTGGGTGACATAGGGATTAATGCCCAACTTAGTAAGTTTATCTATGATTCCAGAGTGGTGGATGGTGTCAAAGGCCTTGGCAAGGTCTAGATAGGCTGTGTGGACCACCTTACCCTTATCCATGGCTCTGGAGACTGATTCAAAGAAGTCAATCAGGTTCAGGAGACAAGATCGGCCCTTCACAAACCCAAACTGGGTGGGGTCCAGTGTTTGAAGGTTGCCAATGTCTTTGTTTATAAGTTCCATGATAATACGCTCCATGGCCTTGCATATAAGGCTTGTCAGACTGATGGGACGGTAGTTTCCGGGATCCAAGGTGGATCTCCC
Organism: Protopterus annectens; assembly: GCF_019279795.1. Lineage (NCBI taxonomy): Eukaryota > Metazoa > Chordata > Ceratodontiformes > Protopteridae > Protopterus > Protopterus annectens. Next base: position 850,085,074 of record NC_056731.1, read on the forward strand.
CTTGTGGATTGGGATAACTGTAGCTCTGCGCCACTCAGTGGGCACGAACCCTGAGGTGAGCCTATGATTAAACATGACACTTAGGTGAGGTGCCAATTCATATTGTAGTTCATGTAGTACACAGCCCGGGATGTCATCTGGTCCCATGGATGCTGTATTCTTGGCTTTAGAGAGTGCATTTTGTACCTGTGTGGCCATTATTACTGGAATTTGGCAATCTTCCGGTATTGAGATGGGCCATTTAGGGGGTGAGAGGGGGGTGAAGTTGGCACTGAATCGATCTGCCAGGATATTGGCAATATCCTTCAGATCAGTATATTTAATGCCATTCTGTTTTAGCTCAGAGCAGATCTGAGCATTGCCATTTAGATTCTTGACATAGTTATAGAATGCTTTGTGGTTGTCTTTGGAATCTTTGGCAATTTTATTTTCGTAACTAGCTTTGGAGGATTTTATGAGGCATCTCAGTTTCTTACTGAGGCTAGTAAGGGAGTTTTTTGCATCCTGGGATTTTCCTCTTTTCTGCAAAAGTTTCTTCCTTTTGTTGTAAAGTTTGTTTATGGCAGGGGACCACCAGATTGGCTTCCTTTTTTGGATGAGAGCATTTTGGTTCTATTTGGGATGGCACGATTCATGCATGAGTGGATGTGCTCGTACAGTGCCTTAGTGTAGGATTCAGCAGTTGAACTTTCAGTTCCCGTCTGCATGGATGTCATGAAGTTTGTCACTTTTGACATGAGTAGCATGAAGTTGGCTTTGGAGAAGTTTTTTATGGTGGTTTCTTTACTGGGGGGTGGGGGTGGGATGTGGATGTTAAGGGTGATTAGCTTATGGTCAGACCTGACTAACGAGGGGGTGACCATAGGTATGGAGCATTGATTTCCCATGTTGGTAATGACCAGGTCTAGGATATTGGAGCCCCTAGTGGGACTATGGATTAGTTGATCCAGGGCATTGGAATTTATGAATTCCAAGAACCGTTGTGCAAAGGTGTTGGGACATGAGTAGTTTTCCCAGTTAATGGCAGGGTAGTTAAAATCACCCAGTATTAGGGTGTTTGGTTCTATCTTAATATTTTCCAGTATGTTTAGAAAGGTGTAGTGAGAATCTTGGGGTATGATGGGGGATCTGTAGCAAGCTACAATTTGGATTGCAGTCTTACCTAGTGTTAGTTGCACTTGGAGAAGTTCAGACACATTGTGTTGGCCAACTAGCCTGGTGGTGTGAATATCCTTGGTGAATATTGACACTCCTCCACCTTTAGTGTTTCAGTCCTGGTTTGGTGGCCGAAAAGTGTGGTAGGAGTTGTAGCCTGGTATTGCAGGGGTGCTCTCTGGAGCCTTGAACCAGGTCTCAGTTACTGCACAGATATCGATGTTCTCCATTTTTAGGAGTGCCTCGAGAGAGTGCATTTTGAGGTTTAGACTTCTAGCATTGAGTAGCATTACCTTCAGATTTTGCATGCTTGTACCTGTTACGGTGGTGGTTTTGTCCTTTGAAGTTTGCCTAAAAAAGGCACTATAGGGTTGGCAAGAGCCTTAGCCAGTAACCTGAATCCCAGGGGCGACAGGTGCAGACCATCTCTGGCAAAGCATTGTGGTCTGTCAATCATGTCATCCCAGGCAGACAGATACTGGATCCCCTTTGAATGACACCATAAGCTTAGCCAATTGTTGAAGTCAATCATTTTATCCTTATATTGTGGTATCATTCTGGGCGAAGGCAGGATGCTACTCAGGGCTAGGGTCATACCTGCCTGGGCCACATGATCCGAGAGCTCTTCCATGTCTCTTTTCATGTAGTCCAGGGAGGTACGTCTCAAGTCATTCACTCCAACATGGACAATGACAGAGTCATATTTGTACTTGTTGTGGAGTGACTTGAGTGCATGCATTATGTGGCGGATCCTGGCACCCGACAGGCAGCTGACTGTAATTTTCTCCTTATTCAACCTGGTGAGAGGGACATCAGTGTGCCGGACTATAGAGTCACCTATGACTAAAGTGTTAGGTACATTGTCTTGCCTTAGGGGTTGTTGCTGGGTGGCACACTGGTGTTGTGAACTATGTGACACATTGGTTGTGATTGGTGTTTGTTTGCGTTTCAGCTTCAGAGGTCTTTGTTGCTTGGGCAGGTTACAGTTAAGGGCCTCTGCATATGTGGATTTAGTGTTGCTATATGTGGGTGTTGGTGGTGCGGGTTTAGAAGGGCTATGTGTTGCTTGAGGTGTAGTGTGGGTGTTAATCTTCTCCTCTTGACTGTTTAGCACAATCTTGGGTGGAGAGAGCTTTGCTTCCATTTTGGCTATGTAAGTGCATCTCTCACAGGTTGTAGTGTTGGGTGGTAGGAGGAGAGGGTTGCCTGTGTACATGAGGCAATTGCTGCATTGCCCCAGTATGCCCAGATTCACCAGGTGGACAGGAGAAATCACCGAAGCTGACCCTTGGACATGCCTGGTTTGGGGCTTTTTTTTTCTTTGTAAAGTATAGGAGCTGTTTCCTTAGCAAGGTACTTTGCAATTATAGGCTGTTTAGTGCCTACTATTAATTTCTCCTTGTTAACAAGGAGAGTTCAGTGTCTGTATGAGTTTAAGGCTTCCTAGTGCTTTCCAGCAGGTATTAGAGAAAGTGCTAGTCACAGGGATGCTTAAAGGTAAGATTGAAAAGAATGCACTCTGCAGTGTGCACTAGAGAAGTTAGATGTGAAAGTAGGTAACTTGAGTTTTACCTGTTCAAAAAGTTAAGGTTTTGTGGAGAGTTACTATTTTTAAAACAGCAAGATGGATTGAAAGGGGTGGTCACTTTTGTATTTTGGTACTATGAAATACTGTAGGATGGCCAATAAATTTAAATAATTGAAGGGGTGGGATTTCAAAAATGATGATTTTGTGATTACTCACATAAGCCAGTGAAAGTAGAGAGAAATGAGATATATGGTCAGATTAACATAAGAGGCGGGCAACTAGAAAGACAGTGGTATTTAACAAGACAACTTAAATGGGTGGGAGGGTGGGAAAAACTTCTGCCTGACTCAGAACAGAGAGAGCTGTGGTCTCTTTTGAAGTTTTAATATGCTGTTAAAACAGAATGCAAGCAAAACACAAGGTAAAGAAAAAAAACTACAATATTCAAAATATAGAAAGGCAATACAGTAATACAAAAAATAAAAGCAAACTAACCTTTCCTTCACAGCAAAGTGTAGCAGAGTCTGGATGAGCCTTTCTGGTAAAGCTCTGAAATGTTTTAGTTTACTCCTTAAATAGAAATTTTAGTTCCTAGCTCCACCCCCTCTGTTAACAAGTGATTAACCTTAAGTGACCTCTTCTGTCTTATGAATGAAACATATCTTTTACATGTTTAGACCAGCTACTGTACAAAAAGGGACAAAAAGTGGAGGTGTCTCAATTTGCATCAAAAACAATCACATCACAAGGCTGGTCAAGCAGTATGATACACAATAAGCAAAGTCTCATACCATAACTTTGGAAGGTATAGGTCCCCCTCTATGACCCAGGAAACACATACCACTTACTTAAATTAACTTACCTTTCAACCCAAGACCATACTCATAGGTAACTTCAACCTCCTTGCTATAAAATGGGAATAATACACAAACTCAAACCTTCAAGCACAAAGACACCTGGGCTTTGTCAGCATGAATACCTTGGACCAGTTAGTCCATAAGCCTACTAAGGGAGCCAACATCCTTGACATAGTCCTCATCAACAGTGGGGAATGTTGCACTCCCAAAATCCAACATTTTTACTGGTCAGGTCCAAGGCAAATTTCCTACTTTTAAGCAACACCCTGGCAAAATGTCATGCCCCCTGAAACTCAAAGAACACAGCTGCTTACAAAGAATTGTTCACAAAAAAAATATTTACAGTCGTGTATACAGCTGCATAGAGTCAGTGGTACTTACCTAACATAATCACAGGAAGAACTCAAAAATCAAGCTACCCTGGTAGAATCCCAATATCAATTGGTTGTATAATGAAAGGAAGATAATCATGGCCAAAAATAGTAGATGCAATACCAAACAATTTAAGAACTCTCTTTGCAAACTAAGCAACTCAAAGGATTAAGTCTACCAAAGACATAATTTGAGGTAAAGCCAGGCTAAGGACAACCACAAGGTATTCTTCAGTTATGTCTAAAACACCAAAGGCAATACACAACTATGTTCAAAACTAATTGTAAATAGAGACACCTATACTGAGCCTCCTAGGGTCTATATTATAACAATGAATGATCAGATGATCGAACGTTGTTATATCGACCCCTAAAGCACGACAACTTAAAACAATGAACAACCAGAACAGCGATTTTTTTCCCAGGGAAACAAATCGCTGTTCCCAAAAAAAAAAAAAAACACTAAACACTAAATGAAGTGGGGGGACTTTGCCACCCACACCCCCCCTACTTAAATATACCAACTCCGAGATTGCACTACAGTGAAGGAAACAGCACAACCCAACAATTTCTTCCCTGGGAAAAAACTTGCTGTTCCGGCCGTTCGCTGTTTTGCTGGTTCGACATTTAGTGTTCGAACTAACAGCGTTCGATCATCTGATCGTTTGCTAAACTAAAGTAGACCCTCCTCCTAGGAGGCCAAAGATGAATTTATAGGTACTCTCTGAATTGTCAAGATTTGCCTTGAAAGAAGTAAAAGTGTCACACTGGTTTATATACTATGGAAGATGGTTCCCGAGTTAGAAGAAACACTGAGTAATAAATCCGACCCATCAGTTTGGCTTATTTATTTGTTGATGGAGATGCAAGTCTTTAGTTTGAGTGTTTATGATGCCTTTTCTTTTGTGGAGGTGCAGGAGATCAAGAAGGGCCAAGTCCTTAACAGGACTGAATTCTAAACATAAATCATTGCACTAGTCTATAAGAGACAGACTATTGTTTCAAGCCTGTCCTAGTAGCTGAGGGCCTTTAATATGGTGATCTTTTCAGTTAGGTTTTTCTAGCTGTGCGATGTGTTTGAACAGACACATAGTAAAAGGTGCATTATATTTTTAATTGATCAGAGCAGAATATAGAGGAAAGATAACTTCTATTCATCTGGATGAGATACCCTTAATTATTAACTAGGCTAGATAGAAGGATTTCTTGACTATGGCTACTTCATGTTGGTCAAATAATAATGTTTATGAAGATGTTGGGTCAGAGAGATGACCTTATCAGACCAGAGTGGAGTGCTGTCTATCCCGAAAGCTGCTGTCAAGATTGCTTTACTAAAAATGACAATGCTATATTTTGTTGCATTTAATTTAAGCCCATTTCTTATACACCATTGATTTGCATGGTTTAGCCCTAGCCATAGTAACATGGTATCAGATGCTGAGAGAATAACAGCATCTAGCTTGCTGTCATCAACAAAGTTAGTTACCAGTATATCTGGGTTAGTGGTTTAGAGATCCAAGGAGTAGATACCAAACAAAAGGGTTCCCTGTACTCCCAAGGTATGCCACTAATCACCTTTTTTCTTTCTGAGGCGACACCTGCTACTTTAAATACATGAGTTCTATCTATCAATCAGTTTGTTATACATCATACAGCATATGGATCTACACATAGGCCTTAACTTATTTGCAGTTAGCCTATTGAATAGTGCCAAAGGCCTTGTCCAGATTTATTTTATTTATTTATTTATTTTACATTTGTTGACCGGGCTGGTCCAACTGGATTTATGTCCATTTTCAGTGGAGGCCCGGGGAGAAAAGCTCCATACTACAAAATAGAATAACAAATACATAGGTACATTACCATGATTTGGCAAGTAATAATAGTACATTACATTTTAGCTTATGAGTAAGGAAGAAAACACAATGGCAAGTAATAATAGTACATTACATTTTGGCTTATGAGTAAGTAAAAAACACAATCATACTTGCAAATTAGGTATGGATATACATAAAACAATATATAAGGTATGTGAAATAGAGCACTATTAAACTAAATGAAACACACTATATTGTTAGTAAAAAATCATTGAGTTAAACACACTATATTGTTAGTAAAAAATCATTGAGTTTGTGTGGATGAGAAGATTAGTGTCTAGTGACATGGGAGGTAGTTAATCTGGGTTAGCACAGGGGCACAGCCAGTGGGATTTAAGGTATGGTTTTAGTTTGGTTTTAAATAGGGTAGTTGAGGGTAGGGAGGTTAGGTCATTTGGGAGGGAGTTCCAGGTTTTACCCACTGTGTTAGAGAACAGAGAGTCTCCAGCCAGATTGTTGGTTTTACTTGTTTTTACTAGTAATTTATTAGATGAGCGCAGGGTCTTCAGGTTAATGTAGGGGGAGATTAAGTTAGTGAGTATTGGAGTATTTGTAGGATGATGCAGTATCTTATGGGCAATAGTTAGTTGGTTGAATAGAATAAGATTTGACAATTCTAACCATCCTAGTTGATTAAGATAGTTGCAATGATGGGTTCTATAGGTAGAACCTGTTGCAAATTTAGCAATATTATTGTAGGAACTGGCTAGCTTGTTCAGATTGCTTTTGCATAGTTTTGTATAGATAGGGGAAGCATATAGTAGGGTTGAGATTAAGTGGGTACAGGCAGTAGTGGTCCTGGCTAGTGGAGTCAGAAAGGGTTTGATCCTGTAGAGGGAACCTAGTTTCTTGTTTACTGTTTTTATAGTGTTGTTAATATGGGGTTCAAAGGTGAGGTTATCGATTAGTACTCCTAGTAGTTTTGTGGTGGAATCGGGAGTAATTGTAGTGCCATTGCTAGATGTAACAGTGAAATGCAGTGGAGGGGCTCTGTGTGTGGGAGTAAATAGTAGAATTTTTGTTTTGTTTGGGTTGAGGATGAGACAACGGTGAAGAAGCCAGTTTTCCACTGTGCTAAACACGTCTTGTGTTAGGGAATGAAGTTGTGATAGTGAAGAGGCTGAGCATATGAATGTGGAATCATCTGCATATTGGATACAGGTAGCTTGAGGTAATACAGAGTGTAGGTTGTTAGTAAAAATAGAAAAGAGGAGAGGACCCAATATGGAGCCTTGAGGGATGCCAAGGGTAATTGGGAGATGGGAAGACAGGTTATTCTCCCATAATACAGCCTGTTGCCTGTTATTTAAATAGGATTGGAACCATTGTATAGCAAGTGGATCCATTGAGAAGTTTCTAAGTGTGTTTATGAGTAGTTGGTGATTAACCATGTCGAAGGCTTTTGAAAGATCAATGAAGAGGGCTGAGGATAGAGTATTATTATTATGATATTTATTAATGCAGTCGGTGAAGGATAAGAGAGCAGAGGAGGTGCTATGAAATGGTCTGAAGCCACATTGACAGGTAGCTAGTAGGTTGTTTTCCAGTAGGTGGTTTAGTAGTTGTTTATGAATGCACTTCTCCATGATTTTTGCTAGTGGGGATAGTATCGCTATAGGCCTATAGTTAGAAAAGTCTTTGGAATTCCCATCTTTGTGCAGGGGGATGATATGTGAGATTTTCCAGATTGCAGGTATTCTGCAGGTAGTAGATCTGCAGAGAGGGTTGTGGGTTTAAGTTTCTGAATAAGGGTGCAGATAAGGGATGTAGGAACTGGTTTGAATTGAAATAATGGGGGGCTGTTAGGGATAAAATTAGAAGCAGATGCAGTGTCAGGAGATAACTGTTTGGCCAAAGATTGAATGGTGTCTGTGAAGAAAGTGTTAAACGAATTGACAATTTGGATAGGGCTGCTGAGATTGGAGCCTGAGGGGGTGGGTGTAATAGAGCAACCTGGGTGCAACAGTTTATTGATACCAGACCAGAATTTTTGGGGTTTATTTTGGTGGGTTTTTTGGAGCTGACAGTAAAAGTTTCTTTTATCAGACAATATTGCTTTTTTAGTTTCATTTCTTAATTGTCTAAACTTAATTTGATCTGTTCTGTTTTTGGTTGTGCACCAACTAGCCCAGAGTTTGTTTCTCTGGAGGATTTTTTGTTTGGTTGTTTTGGAGAGCCACGGGGCTGGTTTAGACCTGGTTCTTATAATTCGTGTTGGGGCATGGCAATCCAGTATGGTTAAAAATTTAGTGTTAAAGTATTTAACGGCATCTTCTAATGGTAGGTGTTTCAAGGGTGACCAGTCACAAGCTTTGAGTTCTTTTTGAAGGCTGTCAGGGTTAAAATTTTTGGTAGACCTTATTTTCTTATAAATGGTTCGGTTTGGGATGCCAGTCTTATATCTAATTAAGTAGGTGAGAGAGTGAGCACTTATATCTTCAGGGAGTGTCCCTACTTTGTAAGATTGGTTATGACTATTTGTAAGAATCCAGTCTAGGGTGCTGTCATTGCTATTCTGTTTATTGGTTCTAGTGGGGGATGTAATGGTTTGCATGAAACCATGTAGGTTGATATGGGTAGTTGGCTGTTCAGATGTGCAACTCCTCCAGTTTATGTTAAAGTCTCCAAGAATTATGGTTTATTGTGGGTAGGTGGAGGATAGCCAACTTAGGATAGCCTCTAAGGTGTTAATATTGTTGCCAGGGGGAAGGTAGATACAGATGATGTAAATGGATTTACATTTGTTGAGTTGAATTTTGGAGATGAGAGTTTCTGCATTGCTAGGCAGAGGAGGTTTAGACTCTATGGAAGTAACTTGTAATTCAGATTTATATAAAATAGCTACTCCTCTGCCTTTCTTGTAATTACGGTCAAGTCTGAGGATACTATAACCTGGGGGGCTGACAGTGGTGTCTTGTATTGTTGGCTTAAGCCATGTTTCAGAGAGACAGAGGATGTCGAATGAGTGTACATCCATGAGGGCATGTAGGTGGGCAACTTTATTATTAATGCTTCGAATATTGAGGTGGGCTATTGGGAGAGCATTAGGGGGTTTAGTGATCAGATGTGCTTTAGTAGAAATTTGGGTGGTAGGCTGTGTGGTAGTTGTAGAATTTGGGCCAGGGTTTAGGTGTATGTCACCATCAATTAGGGAGTGGACTTGTATTGCTAGACTGAGAAGTAAAGCTTTGTATGTAAGGTTCAGAGGTTTTCTAGCTTTAGGGTTGTAGTATATGATATGAGTGAGTCTATGAAATTTGGCTGATAAATACTTTGGTGGATGGGATGTTTGATTATGGCTATGAGGGATGATAAGTGTTGGTGTGGAGGTTTGTTTTGTGAGGTTATGAAATTGATGGTAGTTAAGGTGTTCATAGAAAGTAAGTAGGTAGGGTACTACTAAAATAGGTAGTACTGATAGTAGACGTAAGAGCTTAAAGTGTGCAAGGGTACCTTTAGGTGGGATTGTAGAAGAACTTGTATGTAGGTTAGTATAGAGGTATAGGTGCAGATGGATAGAGACTAGTGGGAAGAGGGTTGTAGCACTTTAAGGGGTTGGTTGATGTAATTGCTTGTATGGCTAGGGGGCGTGGTTAGTGTGTATAAATGTAGATGTACTGGGGGCGGGTGGGACTTGGGGGCAGGGTAGGGGAGCGGAGTGAGCCCGCAGGGTGAACGGAGTGGGTAGAGCCACAGAAGGAGTGAGTCCTAGGAGAACAATCAGTGAAGATCTGAGGTTAAGGTAAATGAAGGTGGAAAAGGGTAGGAGGTGTTAGCCTTGATAGTAGCGATAGGGGGAGGGTAGCTGAAATGATGCAGAGTAAGATGATAGAGGAATGAAGTGGGACTATAACTTTACAAGCAAGGAATGCTATATTCTTGTAAGATGTGTTTCAAGACAGAATGATAGACCTAGGATAGGGCGCCACTTAGTGGCCAAAGGCTGTATAGCTACAATAGTTTCCTTTAGGAGGTAGCTGGTCTTGGAATTTGAGGAGGATGTAAGGGATATTAGGTATATAGCTACAATAGTTTCCTGTAGGAGGTAGCTGGTCTTGGAATTTGAGGAGGATGTAAGGGATATTAGATATTTACAGTGGTGTAGGATGGAAGGTGGGCTAAGAAGAAGAAATAGGAAGGTTAGGGCTGCTGGCCTCACTAGCAGGGAAGTGTACTTTAAAACCTACAATAGTTTATACAGTGTAGCTTTTATTGACAGAAATTATATAACACATACTTTCTTCTTTTTTATTGTCCTTGTGGGGCTGTTACTCAGGGCGAGAGAAGATTCACTTCCTTAGTTTAGGGTGAAGATGGCTGTTATGAGATGGGATAAGGTTGCTGGCCAACAGGACAGGGCAGTTCCACAATGTTAGTGCCTTACGAGCAGGTAGGGCAACTGGTTGCATAAAGGGAAAGAGAGAGACAAAGAGGTTAAATACATAGAATGTTAAGCACAGTCATTAGGTAGCATAATGTTTAAGATAATACACATACTAGTCCAAACACAAGGTATAATTGGTCTTAATTCAACATATATTGAGGTTCACTGAAAAATAAAGATAGGTTGGGTAGTTTCATTTAAATAGGGCAGATATTTCAGTTACAATCTAGCAATTACATGTAGCAATCACAGTAGGATTCTAAAAAACATGGCAAATCAGTTAGCATGCTTCAGGTATAAGTGGAGGAAAAATGTCTGTAGCATGAGTGTAGGTGAACTGAGTTCTACTCATACATGGGACATTCTGTCCAAAAAGACAATTTTGTGTTTAAACCAATACAGATGGTAGCATTACCTGTAACAATAGTGTTAGAACGGAATTCCACATATATATAGTGGCAGAAACAATACAACACTATGTTACTATAGGCTTGCCGATGTAAAATTAACTATATAGCGTCTTCACTTGTGGTAATATAATTAAAGACCAAATTGCATGCTAAGTACGTGCACTACTGAAGCGTAGCATTTACTACAAAAAATTTCAAATAGCCGACTCATTAAAGTAACCGTTTAACCATTGAGCAGGTAGCTACAGTTATAAAATCAGTACCGCATGCATCATGCAGTCACAGTTAGTCGGTACCATCGGCTGTTATCACCAGAACACTCTAGGTTCCATAAGTTGATGCAAGCCCCTAAAAATATTCCCTATTGACCAATTTAATGTTAAAAACAGTTGTTGCGTGTATCTTTAATTATGCCTTTTGACAACAAAGCAAATTGCAGGGGTATCTCCCTTTAAATAGCTAAGAGCGTACAGAAAACCCATGCACAATAAGCCGGTACTATCGGAAGATAGTCTGGTATGTTTTTAGAAGTGTATCAGTTACAAAGAAGTATAAAGAAATGCTAGCCACTAAAAATATTCCTTTTCGACCAAATTAAAGTTCAAACAGTTGTTGCATTTGCCTATAATTAAGCCTTTCTAACAACAAAGGCGTTTTGCGGGGGTATCTGACATTAATTAGCTAAGAACATGCAGAAAACCCATACACAGTAAGCCGGTACTGTTGGAAGATACACCGATGCACTTTTAGAGGCTTATCAGTTACAATGAAGTATAAAATATAAAGTTTCACCTTCTGACACGCTTGTGAGTGAGCTGCGTATCTAGCAGCAGGTAGCAATAAAACTCATTCTGCAGTCACATATCTGGCAACAGACAGTCTTAAAACATATTATACAGTCACCAAGTTTACAGATACTGCAAGCAAAACTTTCCAACACCTTTTTGAGCTTTATACTTGTTTGGCAGTGCGTTGTAAAAAGCACGTGCAGCAAACGCTAACACAGTTTATAGGCAGCAGAGATTTATAACACTAGCATAAGCTGTGATGAGTTGGTTATCAGTTATTACTTTGTGAATGCTTTTACAGATAACTTTCTAGGCAGTCTGGTTATCAAGCAAAATGAGTAAACAAAGAGGCACTACTTACACAAAGTTTGTACACCAGAGCTGGGGACACACAGCAGCCAAGGGATAGACCGAGGTGTAAAGATGGCAGCACATATGGAAATGTATATTTATAAGATAGGTGTGGTGATATCAAAGGAAGGGAAGGGTAAGGATAGGTGGGGTCAAGTAGTGACAAGAAGTGAGTAGTATATCACAGCAGGTAGGGGGAGCTCAGAGACCAGTAGTACTTAGGCTAAGTCAGTGAGTTAATACTGCAATACCTAAGGATGAGGAGTGAGGAAGATAGGAAAAAGAAGGGACAAGGGGGGGGGTTGATAGGGTTAGAAACAGAGTAGTGCTAATCAAGAGGGAGCAGAGGGATACTGATAGATTTCATAGGATCGTAGGAAGTTACTAGGCTAACAGCCCCAGGGCCCTTACAAGCTTAGCCAAGTTCAACCCATGTATGCTGCATGAAATACATGGTCACTGTCTACAGCTTAATTGGCTTTCTCAAAGGAATTTACTAAATTAAGCAGACGCGATCTCCCCTTTACAGCAACACATTAATAATTGCTGGCTATGCTGCTGCTCTCCTATGATAAATGCTCTAAATCTGTTTCCTCTCACTAAACCTTACCTTACCTTACCTCTAGCCCCAACCTCTACCTTTTCCTTGACAAACATCTTCATCTCCACCTTTCCTTTTCCTCACAAATATCTTTTTTCTTACTGCCTCACACCTAACTCCCCTCTGCACATAGCTTATCTCTCACCTCCTTTTCTACCCTAATTCACCTCCTCTTATGTTATGTCACCCTCTTCCTTTCCTCCTCCACCTTTCTTTCACTGCAGTTCCACCCCACATCTCCCATTTTCTGACTACCTTAAACTAGTTTCTCATCTCTGTCACTCAGATTTACTCCCCTTGCCAATTCCATCTCACCCCCTATAACTTCACACACCTCTGAGGATACCTCATCTTCATCCTTTTGGGAGTTTTATGTAGTCCAGTCTATTCCTGATTTTTTTCTACATTTCTTATCACTTAATAACTCCTAACTGTATATACTTTGGATCAAAGTATCCAGTACTAACTATCTAAACTGGCCTAACTCGTTATGTAAAGAATCTACTATTATTATTTTACCAAAATATTAACATAAAAACACCAACTTTCATGACTTATAATACTTGCCTAACCATCTATAACTTCTTAAAGAGTGTTGCTCTGATTTATGTGCATACCTATGAATATTGTTGCATTTTATTTGTTTATAATCTGAGTATTTTTGTTAATGTATGCATGTGGAGCTTTTTGCCCTGGGTCTCTGCTAAAAAGGGGTTTTACATAGCCCAGTCAGTGTTTCCAGGTCAAGAAAGGCAATAAATAAATAAATAAATAAAATAAAGAAATAAAAATAAATATTGTAGCAGGTCTAGAGCAACAACATTTTTTATACCGCAGCTTATGAAATCAGATATAATTCATGCCATGGCTTTCCAAATTAAGCCTGTTAGACTGATGGGTCTGTAGTTCCCAGGATCTGAAGTGTAGCCTCCTTTATAGAGTGACGTAATGACAGCCATTTCTATACTTCAAGGACATACCCTATAGCCATGCTTATGCTAAACACTTTTAAGAGGGGTTCAGATAGTTTGCATTTCCTGCAGTTGATTAATAAACCAGCTATATTGTTAGACCCCATAATGGCGATATTCTTAGTTTTAATGAGTGCAGTTAGGACACATCAAATAATATTATCGTGGGAGAAGGGGACATGAGAGTTTATGGAATTTCCATGGCTGTTTTCATTGTGAAGCTGGACATAAATTTATCTGTAAATTTATCTAATTGTATATTAAAAATATCTTTGGAGTCAAAGTGGATATTATTTCAGAACATTTGTGTGTGTTATTTCTTAATCATATGATGAAGTTAAAGAAGAATTTATGATCATCCTTGGCTTAGGATACTAATTTTAATTTATGTTCCATTTCTGCCTTCGTTATAACTTTCAGATTTTTGCTGAACTTTTTGACACAGTGCTAATATGGGACATGTTTGACTTATTATAGGTCTTAATTAGCTTTTTCCTTTCATTACAGAGATTATTAATGAAGACATTTCTTCAAGGTGGGTTATTTTTACACTCCCCAATATATTTGGTTCTGCTTGGGAACACATGCTGTTTTTTTTTTTGTTTGTTTTTTTATGGAAGTAAAATTCATTGACATAAGTGTCAGCTGAGGGTACATGGGTAATGGAAATCCCGCAGTTGAATTTTGAGAGCTCATCATACAGTTTTAGTAGGATTGTTTTAATAGGATTGTCTTTTCAAGGTCTAATACAGGCCTTCTGCTATGGCAAATGGCATCAGCAAAAGTTGTACAGCAACTCCATTCCAAGTACAAACTATACCAGCTCACCACCCCAAAAAAAATTTATTCTGACTTTATATCCTATGGCATCTTTTCTTGTGTATGTACTTTGATATCTTGTCAAAAATGTAATGAAGACTTGGGAACACACACACATAGGTATAGAGAAGATCAACTTAGTCCATCCCATTACTCCTGAATGAATCCCATCTCAGGTCATGTGACTCACATTGCAGATTACTGAATCTATTAAAAGAACATTAACTCAAATATGCTACATGTGACACATGCCTGGAGTGAACCAGCAAAATGTTCTGTTACATCATGCTACCCCCCATTGGTCAAAGAAACAGAATTCAGAATCTCCATCAATCTATAAGCAAAATCTTTTCCATGGCCCTCTCCAGAATGGAAATGAAACTTACAGGACTATAATTACATGGATTCAGGCCAACCCATATTATTGCAGACCAACAGCACTAATCTCCAGTCTTCCATTACCACAACTGTTACAAAAGAAAGACAATAACCTTTTGCCAGATGTTCACTAAGGTCCTCTACCAACTAGTTTAAATCCATAACATAGTTTTTTCTGTTTTGTGCACCTTTTCCTAAATTGTCATGAATGTCTTCTTTAACTCTTTGTCTAATTGTCTCCATTGTTACCTTACTACATGATATGATTTTATATTCATCAGTTGTACTATGAGTTTATAGTTGTCATTTAATCTTAGCCCCCCCCCCCCCACATGCTCTCAGGTGCACCATTTTTCCTTGAGTATCTCCAGTACTATTTATTCCCAGGGGATGGGAATAAACCAGTGGTTGGTTGGGTAGGAGGAATGCAGTGGGGTAGCCTACAGCATCCCATATGCTGGCTCTGCACACTGGGTAGGATTTTTTGGAGTTCCCTTACTGGGCAGAGCTAGTGACATCATATATATATATATATATATTATATATATATATATATATATATAATATATATATATATATATATATATATATATATATATATATATATATAACTGCATGCAACATCAGCTAACTCCCTCCCCCAGATGTTGTACTTCTACTGCCAATCTATCCCCCGCTTATGACACATCCCCATCACCGAAGATGTGTCCTCATTATAGACAGAACCCCCTCCTTCCATCATAGGGGGGTTAAGTTGGCAAATCTGCTCTTTCCCACCCTCCCTACTCAGCTGATCCAGCACACAAGTTGCTAGCCAGTCTCAGATCGCCTGAATGAAAGTAAGAGATCCATTAATGTTAGGTTTTTAAATGTGCTTAATTTGTAAGTCCATGAAGTTGTGTTACTGGTAGTGTATTATGTAAATGAGTTTCTAATATACACAATCTACCTATTATTCTTAGTACCCCAGCATAGCTCTCAACCCTCCATCTCCAAAATGAAGAAAACTGCCTCTTATAATATGGAACATATGGGCAAAATGTGGAACACTTGCTAACAACTTACTAACAACATCACACAAAAAGCTCCTGACATGGTTAAAATGTGCTATTTTTTTACATATAAAAACTTATTTTGATGCATTAATATGATTCTGCTCTCTTTATTATGGATATCAGTTAAAATAAATCCTAACACTGAATGTGTGACAGATGCTTTCAATGTGGAACTTCAAGGAACATGAACATTTTAGGACCTCAGATGAGGAATGTTCCTCTTAATGAGCTACGTTTGAGAGGTATGTACCCCAGAAAGCAATTTATGCATTCTGGTTTCATAACTGAATATTGCAATGCACCACAAGTAAGCACGCGTTTTATGTTTCTTTAGAAAATGGCAGTTGCAGAACAACAAATCTGACCGGTGCCTAGCTATAGTACTGGAGGTAATAACTAAGCAATAAGTGACTGCAATGTGTGAGAAAAACTGGTTTTACACAATGATAGTGGTATGCTATTACACAATAATATATAATGTGAAGTTTTTAAATGTTTGATTTGATATTTAATTTATTCTAATGTGTGTGTGTGTTCATATGCATATAATATATATATATATATATATATATATATATATATATATATATATATATATATATATATATATATATATATATATATATATATATATAGATATAGATATATATGCGTGTGTTTGCTTGCTCAGGTTAATAAAAATAGTCTTTCAAACTTTGTTCATTTTCAGTAAAGTTTATGTTTATTATAGCAGCTTTGTTATGGAGTTTTAACATTAAAACATGTTTGTAAAATGATGCTGGTGCATAGTATACTGACCTCTGTTGTTGCCTTTTTGTGCTGCTCTTTTATCCATTTTTTTTCTGTTTCCTTTTCTTAGTTTTATGTCTACTTTCATTTGGGTCATTTTATTTTTTGCATTTACTCATCTTCTTTGGATTGAGCTATTTTCAACTAGTGCCTCCTCTAACCCTGGGATTCTTAAACAATTGTCATGTCATTGTAGGCAAATTTGTGAAATGAGCAGACATGATTAGGAGGGGGCAATTCACAGACAAACTTCGTGAGACTGCACTCGATCACAAAATGCCACAGCTAGCATGCAATGTAAACTACCATATAATGAGTTGGAAATGATCAGCATTATTAAAATGAGGGTCATGGTAAATGCAAATGAAGGTAAACAGTATGGTGGCATGACTCTGAAATCTAATAAATTTTGCATGAAGAGATGCAACCATCAGAGCTGCTGACTCAGCAGCGCTGACCACATTAAAATCTTTGAAGTTACAGGAGAGAGAGATCATGAAAACATGTATGGGGTAACCTCCATTTTAGTAGATACTGTATGTATATGCAAGAAGCTGTTCTCACAGTCAAAAGCCACAGTGGGTGGACTATCAGTCATTGTACCTCAAAGTGATCTGTCTGCATCTAAAACTCCATGTCCTCTGTGATACAGAAATATTGGGCCACTACCATGTGGACAGAAGCACCATGCAGGAACTGTTTGAGATGTTTTGCTCTCATTTGCAGATTTGTGGGATGCATTGAGTATCCATCCCTTTGGACACCAAAGAATGCATAGCTTTGAGAATTTTGGCTATAACAACATTCCAGTGACCACAAGAGGACACGGTAAGTTTATTCCAGGCAGCTGTCTCAAAGATGCTACACCAGTTTCTCGATGTCATGCTACAGCATGTGGAGGAACATTTATGATTCCTATATGCCATGGGAAGAGAAGCAGCACCATGTGGGCATTTTATGTCTATCCCATTTCCCTCTGGTAACTGGGAGCCATTGATGGAGCCCCCATTGCAATAAGGGCCTCATATAGGGAACAGGGACAACAGTATATCAATAGTAAGGGATTTTCCTCCATCACCTGCCAGGTGGTTTGCAATGCCCTGAGTATAATATATAATGTGTCAGCAGTCCATCTAGGTTGTGTCCACAATTTCCACATCTGCCACATATGTGACTTATGTCAGCAATTTGTGTAAGGTGATATTCGATATGCCCTGGAACCATGACTAATGATACAATAAGAAATCTGTATACCATGACAGAGAGTGCATATAACACTGCTGTGTCACAGACCCAAATCTTTAACAAATATGTTTTAACTGCTTAAGGATTACTTCTGCTGTCTAGATGTTTCCAATGGTGCCCCACAGTACGATCCCGAAACAGGAAATAAAATATTTGCAGTGTGGGCACTGTTACACATGATGTTGGTACACAAACAGATACATCAGGGATAGGATGACCAGGAGGAGGAAGTTTCATAGTCAGCAGTAGAGAAGGTACCTGGTGAGGATGAGCCTATGTAGGAGCTGGCTGCCAGGTATGACTATGAGAGTTAGAGGTGGGTGCAGTGCACTGTGGCACCAGCTAAGAGGCAGTTTCTGGTTCACAACTATAGGTAAGATTAAACATAACATGACATAGCATAGCATAACATAACATACAACAACAGAAACCAGGCTGTATTGATCATGCACTGAATGGTCACACCATGCATCAGATACAGGCTATCCAGGTAGCACAGTACTGAGTAATTATCATATGAACAAGTGGATAGGGCCAGAGTGACAGCTGTCAATAATGGGCAGTGTGTCTGGAGGGATGGGTGGGCTACTGTGTGCATTTCCTGGACAGGTGAGTGTGGGAACCCAGTAAGGCAGGTCAGGGAGGGGATTGTGTCCTCACTGTGGTATAACTGGGCAGAGATGGGTGGTCCTGATGTTTGTGGGTGTGCATGGATACAGCTCCAGCAGAAGATTCAGTACTGTGCTGGATTGTAGGGCATCTGCAGGAGATATGTGCACTGACCATGTACATATCTGCCCTCTCCAAGGAAGGCCACAGGTATGGCACATGGCATGCACAAAGGATGGAGTGCTCCATGAGTGGGAACAGTGCAAAGTGTTATGAATGGTCTCTGCATGACCTCTCCATCTGCCTCAGTGTCCCTGGTGTCCTACAGTACCCTCCATACTAGATGCAGGTTCTGACTCCATGAAATTTAGACTGTACCCTCACAGGTCTGCTTTTCTTAACAACCTGCCTCTAACCCTTCTCACTTCTAATACAACATCAAATTTATTTTCTCTGTGTTATCAGTGAATCATGCAAATCTTCAAACTTACAGACTTCTGTACTGCTTCAAGTCAGGTCACATAAGTATTTTCTGACACCTGAACCCCTTCAGCACTAACAAAATAAATAAATAAACACATGCATTCCACAAGGAAGACAATTCTTAAATTTGCAATATGCCTGTAATCTGTCTCTCAGAACTGCTTTCTTGTCATTGTCCTCCTCATTAAGGCTAAACAAGTTAAATACCTATATAGATTCCTGTCTTACAACATGAAGGAGCTATGCATATTTGACCTTTTCTGGCTGGTCTACAATGCCCCCTGAATGAAGAGTTGTAGCAGTGGAGTTTTGAGGGCAAAGTCAAGACTTAGAAATTCATTCTTATGAAAAAATGTTATAACATGACATTTCTATGTTACTAATACAAAAATGCATAAAGAAGTCTCAAAATTTTTATATCAGAAGATGAATCAGGTTGTTGCTTTTCATGGTTGTGATACTGCAGAGTCATCCTTGCCAGGAAGAATTAGCAATCTGAAGAAATCTGCGTCAGACATTGCAAACATGGTGCAGAATGAAGAAAGACAACATTTTGTGCCAAAAGTAGCTTCATACCTAAAGTCATGTACCTAGTGTGGCACCATATGATATGCAGTTAGTCAAGATGATCAAATAAGGAGGCACTATACATGATATGCAGTCAAGAATTTTACTGAACTGTAGTCTGAGAGAGAGGTCATATGGCATACATATGCAATTAGTAATGCATACATATATAAACTGATAAATTTATTTTTATTATATTTTGAATTTGTTAACCAGGATAGAGCACTTATACCATTGGACTCATTTCAGTTTTAGTCTGGGGCAAAGTCAATTGATACATGACATTATAGACAGAGTGCCTAACAAAAAACATTATATACATGCATTATATACAGAGTGCATGACAAAACACATTATATACATGCATTATGTACAGAGTGCTGAAAGAATCACAATGAAAAATAAAGTCAACACAAACTATGTACAGGGAAATAGAGTAAAAAGAGGTTAAATTATATGACCATTCTTTGAGTCTCATAATGCACCTTTAGCTCTGATAAGGAATTGGGGTAAAATAAATGATTTTTAAGAAAAGGGGAGAGATTCTCACAATTTGAGACTAAAGCTGAGAAAGCAAGGTTTGTGCATTGAAGCCTAGTTTGGAAATTTTGCAGGCACCATAATGTTTATGGACATCAGATGTTTTTAAGCCCTGTTTTTCTAAAGTGTAGCCAAATAATCCACATGTGCTGTACTGCTGAGGTCACAAAAAGTCCGAAACATGGCATGTCTACAGCTAGTGGAGTTTGGCTTTGTTTTCCTCTGAATCTTCCTATAATGATTTAAACAGTAAAATGTCAAGGGCATTCAGAAGCCATGTAGCTGAAACACTGGTATATCCTTAAGGAATCATTTACATATATCCTGTGAGCCTCCAATACAGGAGATTTAAAGTATTACACAATGAAGACTCTAGCTTGGCTAAGTCTTTCTTGAGTTTTTATATCTTTTTTGAGTAACATATATCCTGATAGGGCTTCCATCTAAGTATGCAATGAATAGGCCACAGAGGTCTCACCTTGATGAGGGAATGAGTGGGCTTGGCTTTCACCCCTTACAGAGAAACAAATGGGTTGACTAAGTAGTAAGGAAGTTAGCCCAGAGTGATAATGGAGAGGGGAAAATTATTATAACAGATTACTTGTCAGCTTTAGAAACATGAACTTATTTAGTAGAGGAAAATAAATAAGAAACATTAAATAAAATAATGCATCTATTCCTTATTAGCTAGCAGTGCCACAAAAGGAAATACTGCCAGCCCAGCTATCTGGAATGTTGTAAATAATTATATGTGATTTGATCTTTCCCTCACCAAGAATGATGCCACAATATGAAGACAAGATGATCAATTTCAACAATTGGCTTAAGTATTAGTGTCATTCAAAGGGGATCCAATACCTGTCTGCCTGGGATGACATGCTCGACAAGCCACGATGCTTCGCTAGGGACTGCTTGCACCTGTCATCCCTGGGCTTTCGAATATTGGCAAAGGCTCTTGCCACCCCCATAGTGCCTTTTTTAGGCAAGGCTCAAAAGACAAACCCACCTCCATATGTATCACAAGGGATAAGAAACTAAGAGTAATGCTACTCAACACAAGAAGTCTAAACCTCAAGATGCACGCACTCTAAACTCTCCTTAGCATGGAGAACATCGATATCTGTGCAGTAACAGAAACCTGGTTCAAGGCTCCCGAGATCACCCCAGCACTACCAGGTTATACCTCATACCATGTTTTTCGGCCCCAAAACTTGGACCGAACCACAAAAGGAGGGGGAGTATCAATATTCGTCACCCAGCACTACCAGGTTATACCTCATACCATGTTTTTCGGCCCCAAAACTTGGACCGAACCACAAAAGGAGGGGGAGTATCAATATTCATCAAAGATACCCACACCTCCAGGTTGGTGGCACAGCACGAAGCATCAGAGACTATCCATGTGCAACTAACAGTGGGTAAAACTGCCTTCCAGTTTATAGCCTGCTACAGACCACCCTCCCAAACCCAGGAACCCCACTCGGCCTTCCTGAGAACACTGGAAAATATGAAGGTCTCTCCAAACACCATTATATTGGGTGACTTCAACTACCCTAACATAGACTGGGAGCATTACTCTAGCTCCAACACCCTAGCCTGAAGGTTCCTAGAATTTATAAACTCAAATGCTATGGAACAACTTGTTGCCACTCCCACAAGAAGGGAAAACATACTGGACCCGATCATCACCAACATGGGGACTCTATGCTCCAGACCAGAAGTGTATTCCTCACTGGTAAGATCAGACCATAAACTAATCTCACTAGATATTCACATCCCGACCCCAGCCCCTGCCCAGAAAACCACAGTGAAAAACTTCTCTAAAGCAAATTTTACACTCCTCAAAACCGAGCTGGAATCCTTCAAAGCCCCCGGGCCTGTGGAAAATACAGCCTAGACCGCAGAATCCTTTATAAACGCATTCTATGAACACCTTCAGGAATGCATGGATCATGCAATCCCAAATAAAACCAAGACCCAATCCTCCTAGAATCCTTTATAAACGCATTCTATGAACACCTTCAGGAATGCATGGATCATGCAATCCCAAATAAAACCAAGACCCAATCCTCCAAAGTTAGGCGCCCTGTCTGGTGGACCCCAGCCATAAACAAACTATACAATAGAACGAGGAAGCTACTACATGATAGAGCAAAATCCCAAAAAGGGAAGGCATCTCTGATCAGTATTAGCAAAAAACTACGGGCACTCATAAAATCATCTAAGGCCAGCTTCGAGATAAAAATTGCACAGGACACTAAGGATAATCACAAGGCTTTCTTTAGTTATGTTAGGAACCTGGGTGGGAATTCCCAGATATGCTCAGAATTAGTCCAAAATGACAAAAAATACACCGAACCCACAGACATTGCCAACATCCTAGCTGACAGGTTCAGTGCAAACTTCTCCCCCCCTTCCCCACCAAAAGGGCAAATATCTATCCCAGCAGAGTGCTGCCCCCCTGACATCTCAGATGCTCAGGTAAGATCCGCCCTCTCCAAAGCAAAAAACACAGCATCAATGGGACCAGACGGTGTCCTGGGCTGCATCCTACATGAACTCCAAGAAGAACTAAACCCAAACATAAAACTACTGTTAAATTTCAGCCTTACTACAGGATATGTACCCAAAGAGTGGCGTACAGCAACAGTGGTCCCTTTCCACAAAGGTGGTGCCTCAACAGATCCTGGAAACTATCACCCCATAAGCCTGACTAGCTTGGTCTGCAAAGCTATGGAAAGGATCATCATGGACCTCATAAATAAAGATATTGGGGACCTACAGACACTGGATCCTACCCAGTTTAGCTTTGTTAAGGGCAGATCCTGCCTCTTAAACCTGGTTGATTTCTTTGAAACAGTCATCAAGGCCATTGACTAGGGGAAGGTGGTCCACACAGCCTACCTGGACCTTGCAAAAGCCTTTGATACAATACCCCACTTGGGCATTATAGATAAGCTCACCAGCTTAAATATAAACCCCTATGTCACTAGATGGGTTGCAAACTGGCTCAAGGACAGAACCCACATGGTTAGAATTGCTGGAGCCATGTCAGACTCCAAACCAGTTACAAGTGGCATCCCACAAGGCTCAGTCCTGGGACCTCTTTTGTTCGGTATATATTTCTCGGAGGTACAGGCTAACATGGAAGGACTGTGGCTGACCAAGTTCGCAGATGACTGCAAACTGGACACCATAATCGACTCTCCAGCTGACACAAGCATCCTACAAAAGGGCCTCATAGAAACAGACAACTGGTGCCAGAGCCATGGCCTCAAGCTAAACGCCAAAAAGTGTATAGTCATCCCCTTTGGCAAAAACAAAGTGCCCACAAATTACCACATAGGTGGTAATCCATTAAATACGGAAGAAGTAATTAGGGACCTGGGGACCCAAGTTGACAGCAATCTCTCATTTGACAGCCACGTGGCCAAAGTGGTTAGAAAAACATTTTATATAGCCCACCTAATCATGAAGGGATTCACATCTAGATCAGAGGAGGTCATCGTGCCTCTTTACTCATCCCTCATCAGGCCCATAATTGAGTACAATGCCCCTTTTGGGATGTACCTTACCAGTCACCTGCAGCAACTGGAAAGACCCCAAAAGTACCTCACCAAGAGGATCAAAGGGCTCAAACAGATGCCATATGCTGCCCGGTTAAAGAAACTCCAGCTCTACTCAGTGGCATACCACCTGCTCAGAGGCGATCTGTGCCTGACATATAAAGCCATGTCCAACCCGGAATTAATGGACATGCTGCACCTCAGAAAATCCAAATCCCATCGAGCTAC
Source organism: Protopterus annectens (assembly GCF_019279795.1). Lineage (NCBI taxonomy): Eukaryota > Metazoa > Chordata > Ceratodontiformes > Protopteridae > Protopterus > Protopterus annectens. Next base: position 850,108,646 of record NC_056731.1, read on the forward strand.
ACACTCGAGAGACTTGAACCTCAGCACTGAAATAAATAGGACATGCTGGAGGGACAGATTCATAACCCAGAGGCTCCCTTCACTCTGGAATAAAATCTCAGTCCAGGTTAGGCAGAATCCCTCATTGACTCTCTTCAAGAGGAATCTTGATGAGTGGATGGGAGATCGTAGGTTTACCCCGGGTATCACTTCTGTGCCACTGTTAGACAGAGGCACAGTATACTAACCTCGAAAAAGGGCATAGCAAAATTCATTTAAAATGGGTGGCGAAAGCCAAACACACTCTGGCTAGGCTTATAAATGCCCTAGGGCAGATAGCCTAGTATGAACCTATGAACCTATTTGCAAATATTAATATGATTTATATAGAAGTGTGACAGAAGGAGATACTGCCAGCACAGCTATCTGGACTTTTGTAAATAGTTATTTATCATTTATGAATATCAGAAGCATGCAATTGCTTGTGTTACCACTATATTAAAACTGTATGTTGTCTGTATATCAAGCTACTGGTACAGAAGTGTGTGTGTAAAGTACTGAGCTTAAGAATGTGCCCACACAGTGTACCCTACTGAGAAAGAACAGCAATGCATATAAACTATTCTACTTGTGTAAATATATATGTTTTAACAGTGGGAACTAGAACATAGAGAGTTTACTTACAAAACTTCATGAAAATAGTTGAAATTAAATTGTTTTATAATTGTGCTATAAAATTTTGTTTCTGTGCAGCAAGGAGGCAGGGTGTCTAGAACTAGGGAGCCTTCTGCATTGTATTATAAGTATTTTATTGTTTTATGTCTTCTGGGAGTTGCAAACATCTGAAGGCTATGTATTTTCACAGGGAGATGCTAGATGCTGCATCAGTGGGGTTTGTTTGTGAACCTAGGAACTGAAGTCAGGTGACAAAAAGTGATATCATGCTGCAAGTATCCCAGCAGCAATATTTGAGATATTCATTTAAGAACTCCCTGAGAGAGGGGGGGCATTTTGTATTTGTCTTTGACCTGACAACATCCACTCACCACCTCTGCACTTGCCTTGCTGTAAGTAAGTTAACTAGGGTACAGTAATTTCTCTTGGATTCAGCTAGGAAGATAATAAAGATGAATTTAGAGGTTTTCTGTATTTATTTGAGACTGTCCTGCAATGTTGTTTTAAATATTTTCTGTGATTTTGAACTCAGATGTCACTGTGAATACATATTTAGTGTTGTCTTGTTCTTTTATTATTTATTTATTTGAAGTTTGCTTGCCAGGATAATCCAACTGGGCCACAAGGAGCCCATTTTCAATGGAGTCCTGAGGAGAAAAGCTCCAGAAAAATACAGATCCATAGTGCACATTGCATGTTTACATTACAGATTATCTCATAGGAATACAAAGTAAATATAATAAGAAAAGGTTAACAATGATAGAATGCATCACTATAGTTTGTAGAACAGCAATAAAAAACATTTTTTACACAAAAGTAGCAGCATAGGGTAACTGTTAAGTAGTTAGTCAAATAGTTCAATAGAGCTGTGGAATTATAGGAGGCAGTGATGACATATTTAGTTCTAGGAGAGTAGGAAGTGGTATTAGAAGGATTAGGCAGGATGGGAACAGGAGCACTTCCATTGTGAAGTTAGATGTGAGTGCAGCAAGGTTTTAAATGAGGAGAGACTGCTGGTGATGCAGTCATTACTTATTATTAAATATATTTAAACCTTTCAATTGTGGCTGGTCTGTTCAGAGATATTTAAGCTCTTAGAGTACTTGCATGTCTGTTTGGTGACACTGTGCAGGCCACTCCTAATAGCCTGGCTTTTCGTCGAACTACCATTTGGATTAATAGTGACATTACACAGTTAGATTGGACACCCTTTGCTAAAGGCCTTAAAGTAGCTGATAAACTAGCTGGAAGCTACCTTACAGCCTGGGAAGAAGGAGGCTAAGCTATTAAACCTGTGCTAGCCTTTCCCAGGTGTGTGTGTGCATGTGTGTGTGTGTGTGTGTGTGTGTGTGTGTGTGTGTGTGTGTGTGTGTGTGTGTGTGTGTGTCTGTGTGTCAGCTACTTGGGCAGGGACACAAAGCAATGGTTGGACAGGGAGGGTGCTGAAGGTCATGGTTTAGCCACTCAGCGGAGATCCCAGCCATATAGCTGTGCCAGTGGGGAGTCTTATTGGGGATCTGGAGAAAGGGAGAAACCAGCCCCAGACTGACTGTGGTCTCTGTGTACTCTTAAAGGAAATTGCTTTACTGTGTGTGTATTTGTCATCCTCCCAGTATGTATATCCCCCCACTGTTGCCAGTGGTGAGAATTGAGGCTCCCTGATTACTGGGACAGTGCAGGGCCATCACAACCAGGAATGAGAACCATACTTGACAATATAATATTATAAAGACATAGAGATTGCTACACTTCCAAGTGTTTTTATATATACCGATTGAGTTACCTTTGAAGCTCTCCTCAGTTTCTAGATGGACACATTCTTTTAAAACTGCTCTCTGAATACTTTCATTTTTCACCAAATACACATCTCCAGGAATGTGACAGTTTCATCCCTTTTCTTTCTTTCTGGTTTACTCTACATAATTTTTACTTTTGCCAGCTCACTTAAGGCATGGCTGAACTCTGTAGTTCCCCCACTGCCTGTTGATGATTTATTTCTTTTCTGCCTCCATCTTTTTATCCCTAATCTAGTCCCATTTTATACTTCCCTATCGTGAATGACTATCAACCTCTGGCATTCTTTCTTTCTTTTCTTCTGGTATTTGGAGAACTGTTTGCCTAAGGAAGTTGTTTTTCCCTTACCTAACTTGTTTACTTTGTGTCCTGCTATGCTGTTCATTTAGTGATAAAAATTAACAAAACATTTTGTGTTATGTTGCTTTTGTTATTTCACCAGTGCTGGTTCACAGTTTGTTTTTTTGACTATGATATATTGAATTTGTATACCTCTTAATTGCCTCATTATATAATGTTTAAGTCAATGCCATGTTTTGTTATCTGTAAATTAACTCTTGAGTAAATGGGCAACACATGCCACATGGCTAGTCACATGTCTTACCAGTAAACCTAATGAAACTGAAACAAATGAAATCTCTGGAAAATCCTGCTGAGAGACTATTTCATAAGTTTATTAGTATGAGAATATATTAGTTGAAGGTTTTTGTACTGAAATGGTGAGTCAACCAACACTAATCTTTTTGACTCAGAAAATGCCATAAAACCTGGACACATAATAAAACCAAACATAAACACAGACCAATGCTTTCTACCAATAACACATAGAGCAAATAAATGTGTTTCTGGTCAGTGACAGGAAACATAAATGTGCTTCCTAATATTCTGACTAGAATATTTTTATTTTATTTTGAATTTGTTAACTTGGGTAGAGCACTGACCACAAATGACTTATCTCAGTCTCATCCCAGATTCAAACAGCATTATTGTCTCAGCAGAGATAGAAATACTTTGAGGAGGTGATAACTCCTTGCAGTGACAAATTCCTTATAAACCCAAGAAAAATGGCATTTACAGACAACTATTCACAATGTGGAACGGGGCCTTCTATTTTTAGATCAGACCAGATTTTGCGTTCTGTTTTGGTGATAGTTCAACTTGTCTGTGCTCTGTCCCATACAAAAATGCACATTGTCCAGCAACATGCATTTACATTCACTTTTGCTGCATGTATTTTACACATTTTCACACATGCACATACACATGTAGCCCCATAAACTTCGTTCACAATAATGTTTCTCAGTATTATCTGCATTTAGACATCACAGCTATCTCTGCAAGATTAGTCTTCTGTAGTTCAAGCTATCAATGAGTATACTTCCTGTTACAGCTGACTTGAAATACCACGGTGCTGTGTAGTTTGGATTATATGAGGCTACACATCTCTCATGGTTCAGAATGTGGCTGCCCTACTGCTGGCTGAAATCTCAGTTTCAGTACAGCACAGTGAGTCAGTGTAATCTGAGCTGCTTGTTTAGGCAGTAGTGTGGGAACTTCAAACAATATCCACTGAATACATCGTGCATATTTTGGATCTTGTTACCTAGCAGACCAGCTAATTTTGTGCATTCTTGCAAATCTGCTTTAGCCACCAGAGTCAGGTTTTCTTGTAATACTTAGATACAGGCTTGAACCTTATTGGTAGCTCAGTGTAGCAGTACAGTTTTCTGAAATGGGCTTTTCACAGAGTTAAAGGAGCCCCTTTATCTTATTTCTTAACTGACATCTATGCATGCATGGTGTTCTTGGGTAGCTTTTTAAACTGTGTTATAGCATTTAGAGTTTCTTTATCATGTCTGCCAATTTAAAACTAAAGTTTTATTAATAAGCTATAAATGAAGATCATGAGCTGGATATTTTTGTACTTCTGCCACCCATGACTTCAGGCTGTGATGTCACAACCAGTTCCCCAGTTATTGTATCATTTGCTACCCCTCATTTATTACCTCATTGTTACAGTGTGGATGGCAAGAGATTTGTTCTTCATGCCTTAGCCTTTCCCAATGTCCAAAATGCAGTGCATCTCACTGCCTTGTCTGTGTCTATGCTACAACATGAAAACCCTTGCCTGCTAGTGTCTACTTGAGTAAAACTACCACAGCTGGTTCCTCTGTCTCCTTTGGCTGCTGAATGAGTAATAAGAAATCCCTGCACCCTGTTGGAGTCCCTGTCCCATGTATGAGTCCCTACACTTTATTGGAGCCCCTGCACCCTCCTGTACCCTGTCAGTGAGACAGAAGAGCTGACCATCCTTACTGCTCATGTCTGGCTTTCCTCTGTGACCTGATATTCGTATTTCAGTTTCGGTCACTGGTGGAATTACCTGACCCCACCCCCACCCCATACACACACATTGTCACAACAGGCATGCTATGTCAGAGGAACTGAACTTAAGTGATACAGTTAATTCTTGCATACCAAGGGGTACTAATTAACTTAATTAACCTCTTTCAGGGCTCTACAGTTCATTAACTGCCCCTTTAAAGATAATTTAGCTTTATTGTGCCTCACTAATTTATCCAGGATTTTAAAAATTATATATTGTAGAATGATTCATGTTTATGTTAGGAATAACAGACTTTAAACATTATTATAGTTTTCAAAAAAAAAAAACACAAACGTGAGAACAGCCAGTTCAGTGTAGTGCAGAGTTAAAGCTCTGATATTTGGTACTGGTGACCCAGCCCCAGTTAGAGGTTTAAGTAGTAGAAAGTGGGACAGTGGCAACAGATCAACTTGACGAGTGGCCTACTGTCTGTTATTGTGTGGAGGGCAAGTATATCAGGCACTGTAACAAACTTTTAGTGGAGTATGGAAGTGGGAATCATGTTTTAGTCCTCAACATGACAACATTTGGGAGTGGAAAGAAAGGTATTTTGGGATACACACACGCATGTGCAGCCACACACACACACACACACACACACACACACACACACACACACACACACACACACACACATTGAGATGTGTCTGCATGTATTTATGTATTTATTTGGCATTTATTAACTGAACAAGTGGGCTGTAACCCTTTTTAGCCAACAGCTGGGCCACAAGGGCAAGGGTCATTACTATTTATATGGGTATGGGCCTACTGAAATTAATGTAATGATGGTAATGTCATAATTAAATCATACAATGAAAACCATCTAAAGCATAAAATATTGACAAAATTGATGCTATAGCAGAAAGGGTAGATGTTATTTCCCCACTGCAGTGCAGTCTTAGAGTTAGTATATTTAAATAGTAGGAGGTGTGGGGGACTGGGGCTTGTCCCTTACAAAAACGTCAGTCTTGGATGTATTTAGTTGTTGATATTTTGTGTTCAGATATTTTTTGTTAGATATTGTTCATGTCAACATTATTAGCATTAAATCAATTTAAGTATCTGTGTGTGTGTGTATGTATATATATATATATATATATATATATATATATATATATATATATATATCTGGGAGCCATTAATTTAATCAAATGTCAATTTGGTTGACATCTGGTTAGCTGACACACAATTGAGTCAGCTAAGCAGATGGTTGACAGGTGTGTAAGACTGCACAGACCTCAGGGTTGGAGAATATGCCCTTTCCCTGATATTGTACAATCTCAGAATTAGTATATATAATAACAGGGGGTGGGGGGGATCACCCCCCCACATTAATTGTGCATGTGCTGAGATTATTGCTTGGCACATGAGTAGTGGAGTGTCGAAATTTACATTGTTGATATTTTGTGGTTGATGTTACTAACTTCAACATTTGGGTATTTGATCAATTTTAGTAGATACATAACACACACACACACACACACACACACACACACACACACACACACACACACACACACACACACACACACACACACACACACACACACACACACATACACACAAGTGCAAAACACTGAAGACAGTTTGTTCAAGTTAATTGCAATTTATTTTCAATGAAAATATTAAAGCAATGTTATTTTTAACTTAAAAGGTAAGATTACTTATAGTTCATTTTTGTTTGTGTTATCCCACTTTTAAAGTATCTGAAGAAAACATAATATTCCTTTCAGGTCAAAGTTTTGTGTTGGAACTCCTGTCAATCTGTCTTGCAGCCCTCAAACACATCTACAGTAAGGTTCCTTGTACTCCTTGACTAAATCCACAGATAGGGTCCTGGCATTCAAGGACTGGATCTACAAGACTTCTTTTGATTTGTCTGGCATTTTCTACAGCTTTTACTAGAAGTGTAGCTGGCTCAAACAGTTCCCTCAATTGGTACCATGAATCAACTCCACAGGGGTTTCAGCAAAAAAAAAAAAATATATCACTTCACTGTAATTAGCTGATCCCTATACTGTAGCGACCAAGCTTATTACAATTAGATCCACACCATCCAAGTCTTCAATTAAAGAGCAAAAAAAAAAAGGCTGTTCCTTCTACTGGTACTGGTACACCAACCATGTGTCCAGATGCATGACCATCGCTACTGCCCCAGCCATTCAGGTCCCATTTCTGTGCCCTGCTCCTACCCCTCCTTTCCCAAATCTATTAAAAAAAAAAATTCTTCTTTTAATTTATAGCAAACTGCTTGCTACAAATGTAGCAAACACTTGTTGCAGACAGTTTATACCCTGCTTGCTTGGAACACTACAGTGCTCATGTTTTAGTTAAAAACATATTATTTTAAACTATAGCAAACTGCTTGCTACAAATGTAGCAAACAGTTGATACAGTTTACACCCTACATACATGGTGCTACAGCAGCCAGGTTTAAGTTTAAAAAAAGAGATTTACTATTTTTTACTTTAAAACTGTAGGAAACTGTTTTCTACAATGTAGCAAGCAGTTTGCTACAATTTAGACCACACATGGAGCACTACAGTGCTCAGGTCTGACCACAAATGCAATACTGGCTTTCAAAAGCCAGTACTGGATTAAAGAAATCCAGATTAGCGGATCATGGCCCCCCAACATTTTGCACCCAGGGTAATTGCCCCTCTTGCACCAGCTTATCTACACTATTGGCTTTTTCTGGTCAGGTTCCATCAAGAGTTTCGACTTTCAGCCTCAAAATCCCTGTCAGTAAGAGAAAAATGCCTATGATATGATAGGTTTTCTGCCCTTCTTTTAACAGCATTTCCAAAGGTTATTCACAATAAGGTGTGCTCTTGCAGAGTTTGCTGTTGTAATATGTTGTCTGTACACTTTGCCATCATTTTTTATCATAATGTATGGTGTATTTACAGTGCACCAAAACAGCATTTCTGACATATCAGATAACCACTATGCCACAATGACCTTTCTCTCAGCATAGACCCTAATATTCTGTTCGTTATGTAATATTTTTTCTGTTCAGTTTCTGGGCAAAATTAATATTTGCTCTTGATCAACAGAGTAGTAATATTCTGTTCATTATGTAATATTTATTCTGTTTTATTTACTCATATAGTGTAAGATAGAAATATTGTCTTATAGTTGCTCTGACCCCTGCAATCTTAAGTCCTCATCAAGTGAATAAAACTCAGGCATACATCCTAAACTACTATCCAGTGTGCTTGCATCTTGCAAATGGATGTTCCCGAAGTGAGGTATGAAGCTACTGGATGCCTCTGCCTTATCAGGTTTGAATCTGCACATGCACAATACTCAAAATGGGATCTCTTTTTTTAGTCTTCAGATATTTTTGTCAATACGTTGAGGAGCAAGAGATTATTTTGCATGCCACTTATGTGTTTCCTTTTTAGCACCTTTAGTTTCTGGGCACATTTATTTTTACATTTCTGCAAAACTGTGTTAATATTGCATTTTGGAATTGATGTAATAGTGATTATTATTTTTTATGCCTGATTCATTAGCCTAATTGGAGCTTATCTCCCCGGGCCTCTACTGAAAACGGACATGTATCCAATTAGACTAGCCCAGTCAACAAATGTAAACTAAAATAAATAAATAAAAAATAAATTGCTTTTTTTGCAGCCACCAGAATTAAACTTAAAAAGACCTTACTATGTCTAGGCAATCCCAGCTCAAAAAAATAATTTCGTTATTTACACTCATTTGTTCACCCAGCATTCCTGTCAGAGTACTCTGTAGGGAATTGTTAATGTCTGCCAACTCATTACGGTCCAATAATATATGTTCCCAGATACTTCTTTCTTCTTTCTTTCTTCACTATTACACCTCCACCATTTGCCATCTACGTGAGGAAGAATTATTTGGAGTCTGCTTGGGGTATAAAAGTACCCATGTAAACATTTCCAGGCAAAAATCCTAAATCTTCTAGATTTTGTTGCATATTTGGGTGCCATACATATGTTGTGTTTATCACTGGATTTAGTTTTGTTGCTGCTGGATTTATCACCGGTACCTAATTTTTCTGTTTCTTTATCTATGAAATGTAAATGCCTGCCAAAAATGCTAATGCCTGCACGGACGTATAAGAAGTGCATACAGACAAAAGTTACATTTTTCCCTGGATATATAAATAGATTTGTAGGGCAGCTGAGTGGTGTGGCAGTTGGCATTGTTGCCTGCAGCAGAGGGTTCTCCTGTTCAGTTCTCGGCTGGGGTGCCTTCTGTGTGGGGTTTGCATGTTCTCCCTGCAGTTGCATGGTTTCCTCCCACATTCCAAAGACATGCAGTAGGTGGATTAGACACTTTAAATTGGTCACAGGTGGAAGTGTGTGCAAGTGAGTGCTACAAATAAACTACTGTGGCAGGGCTAGCCACTCAGTAGTGTAAATCTTGGCTTGAGATAATTGTTACTGTTGAAGTGATACCCCAACTCCTTGTGCAAAATGTAAAAAGGGATTACGGATGGATGGATACATATGTCCACCCACTGTTTCTTTGTGAATTGCTTATCTAATCTCTCTTCTCAGTCTTTTATGGGCTCCTCTGATTGATTCCTACAATTATTGTGCAATATTTTATACGCCCTGCCAGTCATGCTTTTTTAACAACAGATTCTGTTCTAGAGTTGACTAAAGACTCAAGCAGTGCAAGTCTTTCACTTAGCATTCCCCTATTCCTTTCTCTTTTCCTATCCTCTGTTATCAATCCCTGATAGGGAAAGCAATCTCTTGTCTGTAGTCCAAATGTCTTCTTGGCCTCTTTCTTTCTCTAATTATTTGGTCCCAATACCTTGGTTCTTTTGCCTGATTCCTCCAGTAAATTCCAGCCCTCTCTGGCCTGTTCTCTGTACCCCAATTGCAGTCATCCCTATCACCAGAATCTCCTTTCTCCATTCCCATGTTGGCTTATTTCTTAGTATACTTTTTGCTAATTTATGAATATAATAATCTGTATGATGCACTCATTCTCTTTAAGGATCTGCGGCCAAAATCCCAGTCTTTCCTTATTTCTTGAATTGCCCCCCCCCCCTGCTTCATCATCATTACTTTCCATTTTGAATTGTATCTTTCTTCTTGTGGGATGTATGACAGTCTTAACTGTGTAGCTCAAAAATATCTCTTCCAGTCAGGTGATCCTACACGTTTTTGCTCTCTTGGAAGGTGTTGCTCATCTGGTCAGAATAAAACAGATGAACATTTGTGGGTTCTATTCAATCAGCTTTATTACACACAAACACATCAGGCTTTGTAACTTAAACTTAAATAAACTTATAGACAGACTGACTACCACACTCTGGCTGTTCTCTCAAAATGGCACTGCTGCCTGGACATGCTCAGCGTTTATATACATGTGCTACATCTGGAAATGCTTCTTAAAGGTACACACACACGCTCTGATCTACATCCTCTCTCTTTGAGAAATAGTCCATATATGAAATGACAGTATTCAATGACATGCAATTTACAGAAATGATCTTTTGACATGCAATTATACAGAACTAGTTATTTCACATACACTCATACAAAATTAGACACATATAAAACAATTATGTCCAAGTTGTTGTGTATTTTATACTAGGTCTGGAAATACGACCTGATCATGTAACATAAAAGTCAGAATTAGATCTAGCAATGGGGAGCGTCTTCAAGGAATGTTCAATTTTGGGGACATCTGGGACATCATCAGGAATGGGAATGGATACTGCGATATGTTCTTTCGTATTATGAACATTGTCAGGGTTGCTCTGAGATCTAGAGTCTGTATCACACATACGATGCTGCAATATTATTTCTGATAGAGAATGAAGATGTCTGCAGTTTCTCCTGTACTCTACACCCTCAGATTCTGCTAAGTAGGATCTCTGCTTGGTACATATACCTCTCACCTGACCAGTTCGATCAAAGCCTTTTGCTGTTTGCATCCTCACTGTCTCTCCTTCTTTTAACAAATGAAGAAATCTGCTCGTTTTATCATAGTTGGACTTCTGAAAGGAATGTTTCTTATAAAGTTGGGCTTTGATTGCTCTGTTGTTTTTAGCATTAGGCACCAACAAACTAGAACTGATAGGCAAGGTTGTTCTGGTTTGCCTAGATAGAAGTCTCTGAGCAGGCGATCCAAGTTGGTTGTCACGGGGGCATATTTCTGAGATTAAGTAAATTGAAGATATCAATATTGTCATACTTTGACCTTTCTAATAATTGCTTTGCACTCTGTACTGCACATTCAGCAAGGCTGTTTGACTGAGGATATTCAGCACTGCTAGTAAGATGGATAAAGTCCCACTCTTTAGCAAATCTCTGAAACAATTGACTTTTAAACTGAGAACCATTGTCAGAAATAACTTTGTGTGGACTACCATGGACTGAGAAATGACATTTCATCTTAGTAATAACAGCATTGGGTGTTATTTTAGATAGCAAATCAATCTCAAACCAGTTCAAATAAGAGACTACAACGCTAAGTAATGTTGACTCTTCCACTCAAATATGTCAGTTGCTACTGTTGACCAAGGTAGTTCAGGAATTTGGCTTAGCTGATGTGGCTCTTTTTGCAAATGTGGCTTAGTACTGTTGCACGCTGAACAAGAAGAAAGCACTTTATCAGTGTCTTTTGCTAGAGAAGGCCAAAATACTAGTTCTCTCACCCTTCTTTTGCTAGAATTGGAATCTGCATGGCCATGATGTAAAATCTGAATGTATTCACTTTGTAAGGAAGTAGGAATAGCAACTTTTGGACCTTTGAAAATGATACCATCTTCCATCAGCATCTCATCTCTGTATGGAAAGTAAGGTTGTACTTCTGGTGGTACACAGGGTTGCTTTGACGACCATCCTACATTGATGAAGTGGTTGAGCTTTTGCAAAATTGGATCAGTCTTTGTATGATTTCTCAGTTTATCAAGTCTCATGGTAGAAAAATTATGCACTTCCATGACATCAAAGTCAAAATTCTCTGCATCATCTGTTCTGTGGTATTTCTGGGCAATTTGCATAAGGTATCAGCCAGATAAAGTTTACCTTTTGTATAGACCATTTTGAAATTGCACATTTACAATTTGAACATCATTCTTTGTAGTCTTGCCAGGGTGGAATGCATAGGCTTCTTTAAAATAGTAACTAGAGGTTGATGGTTAGTTTCTATCTGGATTCCTCGGCCATAAATATAATCATGGAATTTCGAACATGCGAACACAATTGCCAAAATTCCCTTCTCAATTTGAGCATACTGCATCTGTTTGGGTAAGAGTTCTAGATGCATAGACAACAGGTCTGCCCTCTTGAAGAATAACTGCACCAAGACTGAACTTTGAAGCATCACAGGAAAGAACTACTGGTTTTTGGACATCATAGTATCTTAATGTAGGTGGATTAGCAATTTGCTGTTTGAGGTTATCAAATGCTCTCTGGTGTTGTTCTAACCATGACCCTGCAGCGTTTTATGTGTCAGCTCTCTTAAAGGTACTGATAACTCACTAAAGTCAGCGATAAATTTGCCCAAATAGTTACCAAGAAAATGCTGTAGAGCTTGGACATTGTCTGGAGCTGGCATCTCAAGAATGGCTGCTTGCTTGGAAGGATCTGGTCACAAGCCTGTACTGGTAAATAAATGACCTACATAAGTAACTTCTGGTAGTCTGAATCTGCACTTCAGAAGACTGAGCTTTAAATTCACTTCACGTGCTCTGTTCAGATCTTTCCTGAGGTTTCTGTCATGCTCTTGTTTACCATTACCTCCAACCAGTAAATCATCAACTATTATTGCACATGAGTAGCCTGAAAAAAGTTGCTCCATTGCACACTGAAAGACTTCACTGGCAGAATTTATTCCAAACGGGATCCTGAGGAATCTGTATCTACCAAATGTGGTACTGAATGTAGTCAGTAATGAAGATTTGCAATCAAGCATCACTTGCCAAAATGAACTCTTTGAATCTAAGACAGAAAAAACAGTGGCATTTGTCATGAGGGTTGCAATCTCCTTGACTGTACGCATAGGATGGTGAGGTCTTTTTAATGCCTTGTTCAAGTCTCTTGGGTCAATGCATATTCTGATTTCATCTGAATCTATTTATGAGCAGCTACCATGGAAGATACCTACTCACTTGGTTCTGCGACTGGACAAATCACACCTTGCTGCACCATTTTGTCTAACTGGACCTTGACTTTGTCCTGCATAGCTACTGGAACTCTCCTTGCTGGTCTGACCACTGGAGTGACCTCTGGGTCCAACTTCATGGAGTACACAACTGGAAGTTTGCCTAGCTTGTCATTAAAAACATCAGCATACGCTGAGAAAATAGTGTCACTGAAGCTGGAACTGGGACATGTGCTTACATGATGGACTTCTTTGGTAAATGAAAGCAATTTCATTCTCAAACTGTCTCTGAAACTGAATAATGACTGCACGGGTCTTCAGATTATATAAAATTGGAGGCTATAACTGTTTCCAGCCAAATAGCATGACAGCACTACTGAACCTTCAGTTTGAATTTCTTCACCTCTATAAGCAACAAGTTTCACACAACTGACCAAATTAAGTTGCTTACCAGCTCTCACTTTAGCAAATGTTACTGCTGACATTACATTACACTTTGAACCAATGTCTGTTTTGAGCTCTGTGGGTTTACAATTGATCAGGACAGTACAAAATACTTCATTCTTTGCCAATAAATATACTGCATTAACCATTTCATCGACCACTGATACACCATCTACATAGAAAGCAGGATTGCAGCTTTCTAGATGATCAACTTGCTTCTTTGAGTGACCTTTCTTAAAAAATGAATGACGCTTGCTTGATTTACAAAACTTTTGAAAATTATTCCATTTTTTACACTTGTGGCATTGCTGACCAAATGCTAAGCACTTCTGTTTTTTAGACTCATGATGGGCACCACAATTATGACAATTAGCGATAAGACTTGACTTGGGTTTTGCTGACTCACTCTTATACTGTACCGAGCATGCCCTTTTTACTGAGCTAGTCTTGGAACTTGCCAGAAAGCTACGGGTTTTCCCTGCCACACCCACAGGGGTTGCTGCTGCCATGTGCTTAGGACTGTTTCTGCTTGCCACGTGTTGCATACTGCCTACATTTGCTCTGGAGGCTGCTGAAACCATGCTCATCACTTGTGAGCATACTTGTGTGCCTTTCTGTGAGCTCATGGGTTTGACAAATCTCTATGGCTTTGCTTAATGTTAAATCACTGTCACAAAGCAAAATCTTTCTCACTGCAGCACTATTAACACCACACACAAGTCTGTCCTTTATTAACTCATCTTTCAAGTCACCAAATCTGCATGTTTTAGCTTTATTTCTGAAGACAGTGATATAAGCTCAAAAGTTTCATCTGGCTTTTGGTCTATTGTAACATTTGTCTGGGGGTTGTACATTTCTCTAAATTTACGTTTCAAGCACACAGGGTCTTCCCTTGATTCAGTCGGTACCACATTATGATGGTTTGCACCCTCTCCTGCATGTATTTCTGGTGCATGCACAAATAAATGCTCTCTTTCAATGGCTTCTAACCCAGCTAACTTGTAAGTGCAATTTTTCTCAGAAAAGGCTGCTTGTATGAAAATATCGTATTTCTGCTCGAATACTCTTAAATTGCCTGCTATATTACGATCAAACACAAGTGGACTTGGTCTGCAAAATGCCTCTGCCATATCAACACACAGTAGTGAAAGTGCTTGAAATCATGTATGAACATACACACATAAATATATATGCCATAAATGTATGCCAGTACTTGTAATTATGTCCAGTAGCACAACAAACTCTTTGAAATATCTGCTTTGCCAAATAAGTCTCTGTAGAACAAGAACACTCTGAAATCACTGTACTTTGTGAAACCACTACTTATCAGTGTAAGAAATACTTCAAAATGACTGTACTTTGTGAATAAACTGTACATGGCAGAAGAAGCTCAGAATAAGAAACACTTCAAGATGAATGCACTTTGCAAATAAACTGTACACAGCTCAAGAACCTTTCAAAATAGCTGTACTTTGTGAAATAACTCTGCACAGTGTAAGAAACACTCTGAAATGGCGGCTTTCTGTGAATAAATGCACACAGCACAAGAAACTTTTCAAAATGGCTGTATTTTGACTGCAGTTTGCAATATAACTGTACGTTTCACACAGCAAACTCTTTGAAATAATTGCACCATAATAAAGCACACACTCTGCAAATACTTTGCACACTCTGAGATACTTCAAACAACCCTAATTATACTTTGAATGGCTTCGGTCAGTGCGAAATAGTAGTCTGTGCCCAAACATGATCTTTTACTAAAAACATACAGTCACCTTGCTCTTTAAGCTCAATTTGCCCTTTTATTGTACTCATTATGCCCTTTTAATCTCTTATTATGCTCATTATACTTTTCTTGTGCCCATTTTACTTTAAACATGCTCATTATGCAAACCAAAGATAATTCTGAGCCCCATATGAATAGTTATGCTAGTTTTATCAAATATTGTGGTTTTGAACATTTTGTTTAATTAATGTGGTTTGTGCCTTTTGTTTGTTACTCGTTTGATTAATAATGCGTTTTGTGCCTTAGAAATGCTCTGTTTCATTTTCTGTGCCAAATAAATAATGTGTGCAGTTTTCTTTACCTTTAGCTCATTCCTGGCCCTTTATTGTTTGTTTGTGCTCCTTTTCAATCTGCTTAGTCTGCCTTCACCTTCAACTCTGCACCTCATGGCTTGAAGAAGATGTTGTCTTAATCCCATATTTGATACCATGTTGCTCGTCTGGTCAGGATAAAACAGATGAAAATTCATGGGTTCTGTTCAAGCAGCTTTATTACACATAAACACATCAGAAAGGAGGCTTTGTAACTTAAACTTAAATAAAATTATAAATATAATGACTACCACACTCATACATGCTAACACTTTGGCTGTTCTCTAAAAACGACACTGCTGCCTGTATGTGCTCAGTATTTATATGCATGTGCTACATCTGGAAATGCTTCTTAAAGATACATACCCACACTCTGATCTACAGAAGGATAAACTTAGCCCACTTAACTCTTGCCCTCTTCCCCTCCCAGATACAATCCTTCAACTCTTTATTAATTACTGTCCACAACTTCTCCTCTGGTTGATAAAAATATGCCTGACCTGTGTATAAAACCTAAGGGGCTAAAACATTTTTACTGCTTGCATCTTGCTATCCACATCCATGGACAAGAGCTACCAGTTTCTCAGTTTTTGTATTATTTTTGTTTAGTCTCTTCTCACATATCCTTAACTGCCATAACAGAATCCTTTTTAACCCACACTTCTAAATACTTAATTTTGTCATGTACCCATAAATATGGGTTTTGCTGAACCACTTCATGTGTAGGTACTTAGTTTATAGTTGTAGCCTTTATTTTATCTTCATTAATTTTATATCCTGAAAAAATCCGGAACTGTATCAGAGTGGTCCACATCACTGAGATATCCTTTTCAGTTTTTGTTGGGTACAAAATAATATCATTTGCAAATGAAACAAACTTTTCTTGAATATCGTAGCATAATTATATCCTTGAATTTCTGAGTCCTTTATTTTCTTTGCCAATGCTTCTAAATATAACAC